>NW_019154142.1:15195451-15482692 GCF_002288905.1 Enhydra lutris kenyoni
GGGATCGAGCCCTACATCGGGCTCTCTGCTCAGCAGGGAGCCTGCCTCCTCCTCCTGTCTCTCTCTGCCTGCCTCTCTGCCTGCCTCTCTGCCTACTTGTGATCTGTCAAATAAATTAAAAAAAAAAAAAATCTTTAAAAAATGCCTCTCTCCAGGGTCCAGTGTTGAAGGTATCACTCCTTCTCTACCTCTTTCATTCTATCCCAACCTTCCTGTTCTAGCTTGATTTCATTCCTACTACCTTGTAACTACTGGGATTCTGCCTCAGCCTGGTTCTTTCCGGATGATAATGGGCCTGGCATTCTATTTTGATTTTGATTTGAGCCCTGTATTTCTCTTTCTGATCACCCTCAGGTTCACCATCGGCAAAGCAGCTTCAGGCCAACCCAGCCCTACCCCTGCACCTTGCGTGGCCCAGACTCCCAGGAATCCAGCCTGCTACATGAGAAAGGAGTTTGAAAACTGACAACTATATCACTGGTGATCAATCCCAAGGGGTGCTAGAAGCCTGGGAGATTTTTTAGGTCCTAACTTGGGAATAGGTTCCAATAAGTCCTGGAGTTCTCAGCAGAACCCAACTACCATACCTTTCTTTCTAGAGTCAGTAGGAACACTGGTAGTGCACTCTAGACTAACCCCTATATGCACATCTTTGTGTTTAATAAAACCAAATCAGGGGGCACCTGGGTGGCTCAGTGGGTTGAAGCCTCTGCCTTCAGCTCAGGTCATGATCTCAGGGTCCCGGGATCGAGCCCCACATTGGGCTCTCTGCTCAGGGAGCCTGCTTCCCCCCTCTCTCTGCCTGCCTCTCTGCCTACCTGTGATCTCTGTCAAATAAATAAATAAAATTTAAAAAAAAATCAGGCTAGACTGAACTGAACCCAGCCTTATAAGAATTTACCAAAATCTAAATAATTTCAAGTCCCTACAAGCCAAAGATGGTCTCTAATTTAACTCTGGTTCCAACTGGAAGAGTCTGGGAACCCATTAATCTTTCAGCTCACCTCATCTCTGTCCTGTGAAACATTCACTGGATCCAGTTACTGAATTTCCGGATACCTCCTATGTCAGTCAGATGACAGTGCTTCATTTTTTTTTTAAAGATTTTATTTATTCATTTGACAGAGACATCACAAGTAGGCAGAGAGAGAGGAGGAAGCAGGCTCCCCACTGAGCAGAGAGCCCGATGAGATGACAGTGCTTTAAAGAGAACATACAGAATGTTGAGAATGAGGCTGTGTAGTCATCAGGTCTAGGGATGAATCCTGGGAATATTTCTAGCTAGCTGTGCAACACAAACCTCATTTCCCTTATCTGGAAAATAGGTTGTTATAAAGATTAAGTGAGATAATGAAGGTTTAATGAAATGAGTGCTATCCAGGAAACTTCAAGGCAAAGCTGTTTTTTTCTCACTTTATGAGGAAAAATATTGGCCAATATGAATATCATTAATTCCTAAACTACCAATTCAAACCAATAATACATAAATTGATTTGGGAAACAAATGTGGGGCACAATATATGTACAATCATATACAAATGACAAAAGCAGTACCTGAGACCACATTTCAGCAATGTAACTTTAAATAATTCAGAAAGCCTATCATATAAATCCTCTAATGTGTTTTCTTTTCTCTATGTCTTCTTGGTTGCTAAGGCATTTCTTTCTCCAGCTTGCTGAAAACTACAAATAAGCTTATAAAATGTGACATGTTACATGGACTCATTTCTTATTGGATTGACTTTTAGCATACCTGAAAGCATTTTGTTGCTCACAGATGTGTTCTGCTATGGTCCAATGCACTCAAGTGCGCTTAAACCTGACCTGGTCGTGTCTCCATTTACCTTAAGGTGATAATTCAGGAATCAACTGCTCAGTGTCGGGTATAGAATCTTATCTTTCTGCCGGTTGTCAAGGATCTAATAAATAAATAGATAAATAAGTAAATAAATAAATATCTTTGACCTTCACTATGTTCTTATGTAAAGCCATCTGCTACTGCATTTCTCTTCACTATATTTCCTGTCACATAAGACATTTCCACCTGAGGCTTTCTACACAAAATCGCTGGAATTGAGTGTCTCCCTTTCAAATACAACTTGCCATGGAACGTTGGATTTTAAATGACTCTCTACTTAAATTCTCATAGGAACATTATGATACTGCCAACATTAAGAATAGGAAATGTGTATTTGCAGCCATTTCCTACAGTATACAAAAGCATATGTGGATAGGAGGGAAAAAAAGGTAGACAATATTCATGATATTTGGATATCGAATAAGTTTCATTTTGTAATAAAATTTCCTCACTCTACATGAAAATGTTCCTCAATCCGTTTGATTCTAATTGCAAAAATCTGCCTTTTATGCTATCACGTTCATCTTTTTAATAAATCGTGCTTTACTTCTTATCTCCTTACATGAAATGTTAAAATTTAAACAAGAAAACATATTGCACTTGAAATAAAATCAGTGTCCTTAAAGGATTTACATGCATACAAATAGTCCACCCAACCTTGGTTCCTTTTTTAAGGACCTCGAGACCGTTCTCAAGCCAAAGGATTTAACAAGTTGTCTGTCGTACAACTGGTTACACCTAATTTGAATTAAACTACAGTCGCAGCTGACAGAAGCGCTCCTTTATTCTTTTGTAGGAAGGTCACCCAGCCCGGAGCGAGCGCCACGCTCCTTCTGGAACTAAACACGTGGACCCAGACGTCTGTTGAGTCCTCCCCTTCACAGCTCACACCTGGGTGGTCAGGGGTCAAGTCTGACCTCCCGACGGCGCCAGCGCCTATGCACCCCCTCCCCTTCCCTTTGGGGAGGCAGCAGATGGCGAGGGCGCCGCAGCGCTGGTGCCGCAGCTCCCAGCCACAGCAGGGCAGGGGCACGTCAGCAAGGACTAGTCAGGCGCCAGGAACTCCCTCCACCTCCTGCTGCGCGCCGCAGGGGTAGGGGGTGGAAGGCGGGTCCCGCGTTTCTCTCCCCACCAGGGCTCCCAGACACTACACCTGAACGTGGCGAGACTCCCACACGTCTGCCCCAACCCAGAACCCAAACACCCCTGTTCCAGGGAGAGCGAAGCCGTGAGCTGCAGGAGCGTCACACTCACTCCCTGACGCCGCGGCACCCACTCAGGCGGCCACACGGCCAGTGGGTCCGGGCTTCCTGGGAGGCCGCACCTGCCCAAACCTTCGCGCGACGCCAGCCTGCCACCAATAGCATCCCTGGGCTCCAAGGGATGAGCCAATGAGAGCGTTCGGACTGAAAGGGAGCAGCCAATCACTGCCCTCACGTCCAGGGTGTCCCAGCAGCCACACCACCAAACGCTCCTTCGGCTCCCCTGAAGTTCAGGTCTAACCTGGAGCCCCGCGGCCACTAACCCCCTTCCCTCCAGTCTAGGCGGGAAATGAACTTTCCGCAGAGCAGAATGTTGAGGAATTAATTGCAACTCTTTCTGTGTGTTTCGCTTTCTGCTCGACACGGGAGGGGAGATGTGCTCGCGCTCACCTCCTCCGCAGGCTTCTCCTTAAACTCACCGCACAGCCTTGCGTGTCAGAAATTAGTGAAAACAGACGAAGAGCGTTTTTCCTGTTACTTAACCGCTATGAGGCGCTTGAACAGGTCGATGTCTGAGCTTAAAAGGGGAAGGTGACTTGATAAGGGGTCTGACGAAATTTCTCTTTAGCCACAGTATGAAAGTCCTTTATTTACTGAAGTTGGGGCGAGTTTGTCCTGGGCTAGAAGTGACCCAACAGGAGGGCGAAGTGCTAATGCTTGTAAAAGGGCGTCAACCCTTATCTCGTTGGTCGATGTCTACAAAATGAAACAGAGTTGCTAGGGTTATTTTAATATTGTCTGAGAGCCTACTATATGCATCAGGCTTTATTCTAAGCAGTTTACCTGCATTAACTCATTCAATCCTCACAACCTCCCTATTGCTTATTTCAACCTGTTTTACAGATGAGGGAATTGAGGCAGTAGAGAGACTGGCCCAAGATACCAAGTAAGTAAGTGGGAGAGACAAGAACCAGTGTCTGATTTGTTTAGATGAGCAAAACATTTTAATGTTCAAATTTACTAAGGTCCAAACAACGTAGATACTTTTACTTCTAAAATATATAAATCCTCCCATCATTTTTTAATCTCTTTATGCAAAATATTTAGTTAAAATCTTAGAAACTTCCAGTGGCTTTAGTATAACCTTCAAAGTTAGTTGTGGTTATCAGGATGAGAAGGATGGAGTATTGGAGTCTGATAACAGGAGACAAAGGGATTGGAGATTAAAAGAAGCCATCTGAGAAACACTAATTCAACTGAGTCACTTAAATAAGTAGAATTAATGTTACTGATTGTACATCACTGATTTGACTTCAACATTAAAATAATCACATTCATCATATATGATAGTGTGCACATCCATGGACAAATATACAGGTTATCTGAGGCAACCTATGGAGAGTTACAAATGACCTGCTATTAAGAACCTTTTAAATCTATATTCAACTTTCATTTTTTATACTGAAATTTATTTTAATAACCTAGTCAATATTAATTTATAAAGGGGAAAAGAAGGCTGGGGTTTGTTGTTTTATTAAATCTTTATCAATTTTTAATGTATTTCCTTTGACCAAACTTTTTAATTTATTTCTCTAAAACAGTAGTTATAAGACTTAGTAGTGAGCTAAGTAATGAAAGAAAGAAACAAGATTTTTACAGCAGATAAAATTTTCATGTTTTAAATCTGGGCAGCCTTTCTCACTTTCCCTGAGGACTTACACAGTCTGATTGCAGGAAAGTTTTCCAATATTTCTCTGTAAGGATGGATTTTGTTTCAAGCAATAATTGCTTCAAAGGACAGGACTATGATTCTACGTAGGCAATGAGAAGTAAGTCCTGGGTACCTAGAGCAAGCTGAACAGGCAAAAGCTTGGGTTTACATCCAGTCTGTGTGTCAGGGCATCACTGAACCTAGTGCGCCAAGCCCATGGTCATCTTCTGCAGGGAGGAAAGAACTGCAAATAGCACGAGGATTTGGCATAGAGTAGGCCCTCAATAAGTGGCAGTTTCATTGTCACCATATATACATGTTAATCCACACATATTTTTTTCTTTCTTTTTGAGCTTTCTTTTACAAAGCAAAACATTTTCTGGTCAGTTGATGCTAAAAACCTAAAATTCCCTCAATAAGTTTTCTCATAGGAAAAATGTCCTTTTGCTGATGAGCCCCTATAGAAGTCAGATACCTTCTCCCTCCCTCCACCCATGTCTCTTGCTGTGATGGGTTAGAAAAAGTCCCCGCCAGCCACCCAGGGACTGAGGACCTGGTCCCAACTGGGAGACAGCAGGGAGGTGATTGCTGCAGTACTCAGGATCCAGAAAATAAAAGTCATTTTTAACTGAGTTAAGTCATCAGGATCATATCCAGGTCATTTAGTGACCTACAAGAATCTTCCCACCAACCTCTAGGAAGAGCACTACAGACCTGGGCTCTTAGGGTACCTGACCTTAGTGGAGGGGATAACTAATCCTCCACTTTGAGGTAACTTCAGTGAAATCCTCCCCTGAATAAGGGGTTGGAGGGGTGACGTAGGAAGGGGAGAGGGTGCTTTCCAATTTTAGCGCATAGAAATCTATTTTTTATCATAGTCTTCCATTAGCTAGCATTAAATTTTTATATCCATAAATAAAGTCACTGTTTCTAATTCTGTTCTTCTCATTGTGGGCCTCCCAGTGACCTTGAAATGTGTATTTTCTTGACGGTAAAATGGAACACATACCAAAAGCACAAGATCATTGTCAAGAGTGCATGGAGAGAAGAAAGCTACACAGACCAATAGATCAGTACCTCCCTTTAGCATGTGTTGAATGAATGCTAAAGTGTATGAATCATAAAAAGCACTGCACAAGTTTCCCTCATTTGCATCCCAAGGAAAATCCCCTTGTCAAAACAGTTCATAAGAAGAAATAATGATTCTACAGTTCTGTAAGTCTTTTTGATGAGGAATATGAATTTTTTTTTCCTTGAAGGTCATTAGTTCTTTCCTAAACACGAAAACTCTTAGCATAATTAACAATGGTTTCAGAAAACAATTGCTTTGCCTGCTATCTGGGAGCCTGTGAAATGCACATATTGAAAATGCTATATTTCCCTATTAAAACACCACCTAACATTTATTTTATGAATAATCAAAGTCTTAGGAGTGTCCTATGATTCATTTTGTTATGGAGTCTCCTCATAAATTGTTTTCAAATTAAACTCTCTTTAAAAGATCTACTGAAATCGTTAAGTGAAGAAACTCATTTGCATTTTATTTTATTAAAGATTGCACAAACTGGAACCAAGACCAAAATACTGAATCCACTGTACATCATTCAGTGTAAAACAACATACATCACATTTGTACTCTACCAAATAAGACATTTCCTTATAATTATATATTGCGTGCTTTTAGATTCATGCTTTAGATATTTTACATTTGTCATTATTCTCTTATAAATAATTGCAACTTGACCAATTTGTACACCTGCTACCACTATATAGCCAATACGGGAAGGCGTCGTCTTTGACCCGAGAACAGATGAAATGGAAACAAATGTATGGTTGTCACATCTACCGAACTGTGACTACTGTTTTGCCTATATCGTGAAATGCTAATGTAAAACACACACACACAAAAAGTCGTTTCAAAAGGCACAATTTCCTCCACAGAAAAGAACAATTTTAAAATACATGGCAATCCAAAATCGGCGCCCTCAAGGGCGCTATGAAGTTCACATAAATGCGATCTTAAACCTTGAGAGTAGACCTCCTGGGCGTTTCGTGGGAGTGCCTATCCGCCGAGTCCAAGGGCCTAGGACGCGCGGACACCCGCCGCCCTAGGGCGGCGCAGAAGGCCAGAATTTTTTTTTTTTAAAGATTTTATTTATTTGACAGAGAGAGATCACAAGTAGACAGAGAGGCAGGCAGAGAGAGAGGGAGGGAAGCAGACTCCCCGCCGAGCAGAGAGCCCGATGCGGGACTCGATCCCAGGACCCTGAGATCATGACCTGAGCCGAAGGCAGCGGCTTAACCCACTGAGCCACCCAGGCGCCCCTTTTTGAGACACTTCTAAACCTTTGCTCTGAGTTTAAGCAGCGGACCTGGAACCTCTCACTCTTCCAAATCTGGCGCCCGACCAAAATAAAAACGGCTCTGTCAACCGGATCCTTCGTATCTCCCGGAGCTCCTCTTCTCCCAAAACAGAGCCACCCCCACCTTCTCATCTCTGTCCACGCCCCCGAAGCCCACCCTTTCCCGAGCCGACTCGTTACGAGTTGCGCTCGCCGCGGCCTCCAGCTTCGGGGTCACTCTGGTCGTCCGTGAAGCAGACGTCCACATCGCTGTCGTTGTCGCTCTTGGGCTCCCCGGGCTCCGGGAGGTAGTCAGGCTCTGCGCCTGGGCCCTCGCCCGCCTTGGCGAGCAGGTTTTGTCCGGGGTGGCGGGACTTGACGTGGCGCTCCAGGTCCCGGCGGCGCACCAGCACCTTGCCGCAGAACTCGCAGCGGTAGGGGGTGTTGCCCTCGGCGTGCAGCCGGATGTGCTTGTTCAGATTGCTGGGGTCGCCGAAGGGCCGCAGGCACACTTTGCACTTGAGCGGCTTGTAGCCCGTGTGCGTCCGCATGTGAATCTTGAGCCCGTATTTGCGCGAGTACAGCTTGCCGCAGTAAAGACACAGGTGGCCGGTCTTGGGCTTGCCGGCGCCGCCACCTCCACTGCCGCCACCCCCAGGGCCACCCGTCGCCACGACGGCCGGTGGCAGCGTCCCCGAGTCCAAGCGGCCGCGGCTTTTCCCGGCCGCCATCTCCGACAGCTGCTGCGTGTGCATGGCGATCTCTCGGTCGATGCTCGCCAAGGAGCCCAGCTCCGCAGGGCTTAGAGCGGCTGCTGCCGCCGCTGCCGCCGCCGCCGCCGCAGGCCCGCTGAAGTAGGAGATGGACTCTGGATACTTGAGCAGCCCGCCGAAGTGCAGTTTGAGCGGGTAATAAGCGGCGGCGGCAGGCGAGCCATAAAGTAGCTCTCCGTTGTAGACGGTAAAAGCGGGCATGACGGCAGGCAGGTGGCTGCACTCGCCACCGGGGTAGGCTTTGAGCCCGCCCGCGTCGAGGGCCGGCAGCGCGCAGCGCTCGACGGGCAGCCCGGTTGCAGAGGGCAGCTGGGCGAAACGCGCTCCCGGCAGCGCGGTCGCGGCGGGCTGGGCGCGCTCCACATGTTTGAAGGCTGACGCCTCTTCCGGGGGGCCAGGGAGCAGAGGAAAGCCGCGCAGGCCCCCGGAGCAGGGTAGGCCAGGCGCAGGCGGCGGGGGCGGTTCCCCCGCGAGAAGGCACTTAGAGTGATGATGGTGGTGGTGCGCGTGGTGGTGATGGTGGTGGCCCGTGCTGCCCGCCGCGGGGTTCTCCCCGCTTCCGGGGCGCCCGCCCGCACGGCCCCCGCCCAGCAGCCTGCCTAAGGCCAGGCCGGACCCCGGTTTGCCGCCACCCTCTTCCCGGTAGGGGTCGCCGTGTGCAGCCGCCGCCGCCGCCGCCCTGGCCAAGCCCGCAGGCTTAAAAGCGGAGCGCACTCCGGGGTAGAAGGCCAGGCCGCCGCCCCCCGCTGGGGAGCCGCCCACGATGCCAAGGAAGTGGCCGTGTCCCCGGGAGGCCCCGCTCACGTCTAGGGTGCGGTCCGGCTGCTCCTTGCCCTTCTTGGACTGCCCCCACTTGGCCAGGGGCGGTGAAGGGGCGGAGGGCGCAGAAGAGACCTCCCGCTTAATGCTCTCCCGCGCTCCACAGGCCTGGAGGGGCGGCGGGGCCTGCGGGTGGGACCGCAGAGGGCCAGCGGGGGCGGCCGCGGCAAAGTCAGGCGCCGGGGGTTTTGGAGAGAAGTGAAGGCCATCCGCGGCCGGGGCAGCGCCTTGGCGAGCCGCGTGCTCGTGGTGCAGGTAGGCTCGGCTCCCGCCGCTGCTGAGCACGCAGTGGAAACGTAGGTGGGCCTTAAGGCTGTTGGGGTATCTAAACGTCCTCCAGCAGTACCAGCAAATGTAGCGCTCCTCCCCTGGGCGAGAAAGAGTAGGAAAGCGACCCAGTGAGAGGCGAACTAGCAAGAGAGAAAGAAAGCGCACCCAAGGCAAAGCCCAGATTTTGACCAGCGGTATGAGGAGGAAGAGACGTATTCTTGGGTAGAGCGAATAAGTGAGTTAGTTCGGTAGCCCCCCGTAGCAAGGACCCCGAGAAGCCCCAAATGGCCAACTTTGTCAACATCTCCATCCCCTGGGATTACTCAAGAGGCCAAAGGGGTGACCTGTGCCTTTCCAACGAAGACTTCCTCCGGGCCATCCCAGCAAATCCTCGTTGGGAGGGCAGCGCTCAGGCAGACTGGCCGGGGAAGAGACCAGAACAGAGAGCAGCTGTTGCTTTAAATCAAGTGTTGAAGCTGTGCTGTGCCTGGGCCCATCTGTTGGCGTTTGCAGAATAGGTGGCGTATGTCAAGGAGTTTGGATAAACTGAACAAAGACCAATCTAATGGTCGTGAGCGCCTCATTACCAGGCGAGACAATATCTTGTATGTATGGGCCATATGTAATCATTCCTTTTCATAGAACAATGCCTTTTATGTCCACTACGCACCCTTCTCACCCCCTCCCAGCCTTAAACATTTTGCCTGAGGTTTTCCTGGAGTGTGACCAACTGAAGGGCCACATAGGGACTATGATCTGCTATTCTTCAAAATTATTTGTATCTTTATTTCCTCTTTAACCCCATTTAATTTGATGAGAGAAAAGAAAAAGCCCTGTGTCCTGATATTCTAAAAACTGAAGGATGATGTTGCATTATCTTGTCAGTTGTTTCACCTGGAGTAATTAATTAACTCCTAGATAGCTACACAAATCCAAGCTTAATAATAAAGTTCTTGGGAAAGATAGTTTATTCTTTATGAAATAAATGAATATATAGATAGATACATGGAGATACTCAGCTTTTAATAAGTGTACAACTCTCTACCAGGAACGGTATACATGTTTTTGGCATCAAGTCTTTTTTCGTGTTTAATATTATTAACATTACTTCTTTTAATTTTGCCAGGTTCTGGGAACACAATTAAGAGACACATGTATGAAACAGATTTTGATCACATGGTAGTTAATTTTCACTTAAAAAGGGCTCCTTACATCTGGACACAGAACAACGATCTTGCAGTGGGTTTCTTTTTTAATATTACAGTTGATTGATAATACTGAAGGGTGTTTGTGAGAAAGAAGTTAGTTGAGCTACAAGGAAGTACCTAAAATATGTCTGTCTCATTAAATTTAGTGGAAAAGTTAAATTCCCTTCCCCCTTGTACACAAGCAGTTCAAACTTCTAAAACATCACTATAAAAACAACTGGAAGAAATTCCAGATCTTCCTCCCTTCGTGTATTTTACTTTTGGCTTTGCATAAAGCAAGTAGTCCCCCTAGATAACTAAGATGGAAGTTCAAGTAAAGATCTGTTTATTTCGGCTGAAGCCAAGGTAGAACAGAAAGCAAAAGGGGGGAGGGGGTTGCCTCTGAGAACTTAACCTATTTGCTTATGGAAGACTTGGATAAAATCATTTCAATGGTTTTGCTACCTTGTATTGAGCAGCTTTCAAAATAAATCTTGGTGGGGGGGAGAGATTTCCTGGGTTCTCTTAATGGGTATGCTGATTTAATATCTTAAATAACCTCCCTTCTCAGAACCTTCCTCTCATCACCCCTTTTTAAAGGAGTTTTCAGAGGCTGCCCCAGAATGACTCTAGTCAATTGCAAAGCCAAGAAAGCTTTATCCGTAAAACAAAGGGTTGGTGCTTTACTTAAGCCTACCATGGAATTTAAACCCACTGGAGTTAGTCAATAATGGAAGAATGGCAGCCATCTCTACTTATTTCTTCCTCTTTTCAAGGGGTAAGCAAATGTGTTCCTGTTTCAATATGTTCCTTTTTCAGTTTATCCTAACCAACTGACATGTTCTCTGGACTCTGAAATCCAGCAATGTATGCCAAAAGTATCAGACACACTTCATAAGTGACGTTGCCTCATCTCCTTGGTGTAACCCTGAGGTTGCCAAGATTTCAAGCATTTCAAAGGTGGGGAAGTCAGGGTTCAAAATAACGCATGCATTCCCAAAAGGAAAATGGTGTCTATTCTGACATCAGTTGGCTGAAATGAAAACACAAGGGCCACCACTCAAACAAGTTGCTTTTGTACTATTTGAGAGTGCTAAGGAGGGGTGTTCTGTGTAGAAATGTCTGGCCCCAAAAGGTCAGCAGCTGTTAGAATTGTCATGTGGTGGCTGATTTGAGAGTTCTCCACTACAGGGCTTTTATCATGTTTCTCTTTTACTGGAAGAAGTTGACAAGAGAATTTAATACAGTGTGATACAAGGAACAAACTAGGATAATGTTTTATGAATACTGTATTCACAGATCTACCCACAAAATAGTGATACTTTGAAGTGAAGTGATTCATCCTTCCAAATAAACTTTGTTCTTATTCATGAATGTTTCTTAATGCTCACATTTGTATTAATTTCTTTAACCCTGTTTCTAAAGTGATGAGACTTAAGCAGGCAATTCAGGAGAAGAGCACGTTAAAATATTTTACAGAATTCATTGCGTTGACTTTAAACATAACTGTGTCTTTAGGAGAAACTGCACACTAAAGCAGTTGTGAAGGGAAAAAGTCTTGGAAGCTTTGTCAATAAAAAGGGAGGTCTCAAGATCTTAACTATTTTAGCACCTCCCAGCTTCCTTTCACAGAAAGTGTTCTTCAGTGTTCTAGGGAGGTTTGAAAATGTTCTTCTCTTTAGTCACTGCCCCTTAATTTGCATAAATCCACTCTTGGCTTTGGAAGGGATCAAATAAATCTGAGAAGAAACTGGGATACATCCCAGATTCAATTTAAGTACGGAGGGGAAATGAATAAATACCATTTAAATGGTAGGGCCTCAGTACCTGCCAACTGACCAGCTGTAAGTACCGTAATGCTTCTAAAATGCTGTAAAAGTACATCACTCTCCTTCAAACCAGTGAAGAGAAGCCCCTCCACCTTCGAAAAGCATTCCGAGTCTGAGTTATGCTTTTTGGAGCTCATGATGTGATTAATAATATGTTAAGTCTTCTTTATTGACTCTTAATTGAGTAAATGATTGTCTCTGGGTATGTAATAGGAAAAGATGACCCCATGAAGTTCATAAAGAATATTTTGGGGGGCATCTGTGTGTGTCAGTAGGTTAATCGCTCTCAAGGTCCTGAGATGGAACCCCATGTGGGGCTCCACACTCAGCGGGGAGTCTGGTTGAGGGTCTCTCTCTCCTATCCTTCTGCCCCTTGCCCCACTTTCTCTCTCTCTCAATAAATAAATCTTTTTTTAAAAAACAGTTTTTTCCCTGCAACGATGAGGCAGATTTTTGTCTCTGTTATCCTTTACTGTTGATTTTAAGGAGGTAGTGGTGACATTGCTTAGCGTGAATTCAGTTTTTTTTTTTAAAGATTTTGTTTATTTTTTCAACAGAGAGAGATCACAAGTAGGCAGAGAGGCAGGCAGAGAGAGAGAGAGGAGGAAGCAGTCTCCCCGCCACGGAGAGACAGCCTATGCGGAGCTCGATCCCAGGACCCTGGGATCATGACCTGAGCTGAAGGCAGAGGCTTTAACCCTCTGAGCCACCCAGGGGCCCCGTGAATTCAGTTTTATACAGCTCAGGGAAAAGGCCCTGTCAGTCCAGGGCTGGACTCTTACCCACCCCGCTGGCCAGAGGCCCTCTCAGACTTGGTACCTTTCTCATCGTGTGTCGGAGTTGCAGTCGTGGGGATGTCAAACCACTGAGCTAGAGAGTTGGAATACCACACCGTCAGCTCCTCCCCTGGCTGGACATCTCGAAGCGCTCGGTAGAAAATCTGGGACACAAGGAACAGGACAGCTTGCTGTCATTTCCTGGGTAATCGGTCTAAACACATCTAAAAGGAAAGGTTGGAATGCTTGTTCTGACGCTGTGTGACCCTAGAAAATCTATTGGATCTCTCTGAACCTTATTTCCCTCATTCTTCAAACGGGGAAAATAATAGTATCTACTTTACAGGGTTGTTGGGATATTTAAATGAGACCTCCAGCTGAAGAGCTTTGCTCCTGATATTGGTGGCCACCTCAGTAACGTTAGGTAGGTAGAATTGGCAGTGGGGGGAAGCCCACGGTACCTGTCCTCCTGGTAAGTCTGCAATAGCTTCCAGAGTCTGTTCCTGGGGGTTCCTGGCTGCCCGGATTAACCCTATCCATTCCAGAGGAGAGCCCCCCGACTCGTCCACCAGCTCCCCTCTCACCATGCGCACCTGCAACACAAGCAGTGGTCGTTCTTCCCCGCGCCACGGCCAGGCCCACAACCCAGAGGGAAAGTTTATCCAACACCCCACCGGACTCAGGAAAACGGTTGTGTTCACGGTGGCCAGACCGCTATGGGCTGCTGGGAGGAAGGTAATTCCTAGGACCCTTGCTTGAAGGAGGGAGAAGAGGCTGGCTAGTATGACAGTTCCCTCTCTCCCCCCACCTCGGCGATACCAAGGTCGAGAGCATCCTCCCTGAGCGACTGGGGGTATCTGGTACCTAGACGTTCCCCACTCCCACCCTCACCCCAGTTCTCGCTCCTGTAGTTCTGAGAGTTGCCCGAATACCAGGGGAGAGACGATTTGAAGGCAGCCCAGAACCCAGAGTTTCCTCCACCTTCTTCTCATGCCTCCCGACGCTCGCTGCACAGCACCTAGGTGCCAAAGTGCCCGGGAGCCCGGTAGTGAGAGTGTGCGAACAAAGCACTGGACAGCCGGCCATTTAAAAGCAATTAAAGCGCATTTAAAGAAGGCTCTAGACCGCGGAGGGTGGAGGGGGTGGTGGGAGAATGATTACGAGAGGAGCCAGATGCAGGTCCCGCTGGCAGGGCGCCTGAGCAATTTCTTACAAGAAAGCTCTCGGCAGAGACTAGGCAAACCTAAGGACCTCCTTCCGCCGCCCCCACGGGACTCCTGCCTTCTTTTCCCGGTCGCTGTGAGCCGACACCTGCCTGCTGGGACGCCTCAGGGCGGGCGGGGCCTTTAAAACCCCGCTGCGATCAGGGGTCTGTCCGCTGCTCCAGAGTCTGAGCAGGCGGGCTGGCCCCGACGCCTCCCAGTTGCGACCCTGGACTCCCAGAGCCCGGCTGCGGGCGCGCGGACCCGGTGCCCCACGCGGATGGGCCCTTCTCGCCCTGGAAGCCCCAACTGGAGCCATCACCTGGCTCACCCTCTCTCCATTTACCCCAACCCTCCAGCAGACATCCGCGGAGGGGAGGAATGGGGGGGGGGGGGGACCTGGGAACTGAGAGATTCCCAAGGATTTCCCCCGCCCCCAACACATGAAATTAAGGTAAATGCAAGCCTTAAAGTAGCGCGTTGAAGGGAAGAAGTTAAGAAAAGCCTTCAACGCCCCGCGCGTTGTGAAACAGAAAAGGCGAATTTGCAGAGAGGCCGGGCCCCGCCACGCCTCTGCGAACGAAACCCCGGAGTTCCAGGGAAACCGTGGGTTCCGAGTGGTCCCGGCGCGTAAAGAGTCCCATGCACCCCACCAGGGGCTGACCCCTCTCAGCCATGTTCTTTCCCCTCAGCTCGGCCCACGTCCAGCTCTCACTTAATACGACTTGCGGGGAATTACCGGAGTCCTCCGGGCCACCTGGCAGAACTGGCAGGTAACGACTCAACCACCCCTTTCCTCCACTTGCCCTATCTACCCCTGCCAGGGCCAGGGCAAAGGAAGGCGAAAGGCTGTGGGCGGAGGTCGGAATGGCTAATACCTTTTTCCTGGGCCCTGGTTCCCTGCGGTCTGACAGGTACTTGCCCAGCTTGAAGGTTCCGGGCACCGGCCCCAGGCGCAGGCCGGCCGGAATGCAGCAGTCCGCACTCACGCTGGTGGCCGGAGCGCGGGCTGCTCCGTGCATTGCTGCCGCCGCCGCCAGGAAGGCGCTCGGGTACGCCGGGTCCTCCGCAGGGCTCGAGTGACAGTGCCCGAGCCGCGCGTGAGCCAGGGAGCCGCACCCCGACGTGCGTCCTCCGCCCGCGGAGCGACGCGGGCGGGCATGCACTGCGCCTTTTCAATTGGGGCGGGCGCCTTTTGGCACCGCGAGCGCAAGGGCGCGGAGTTTGGTGAGAGAGTTGCTCTGCGGAGCAGCTGCAAAGTCCCACCCGAGAGGGTCACATGGAGTGGTTCCCTCAGCCCTCTGCATAATCGAGGCCTCTGAATGGCTGGCGCACAATGGTCCAAGCGACCTTCCCATTCCTAAAAATCCAATTTGTCAAGGGCGAAGAAAAGGCTCTGGTGAATCAAAGGTCCGGCGGGACCATTAATCCTCAGCATGGGGTATTGTCCTCGAGACAGTTACGATATTTTAAGTGACAAATCCACTGTATAATTTCTCCATAAATTTTGCTTCCTTTTATTGTTCTCCGACAAACCAGTTTTGGGAAATAAGTGACTACTTTAAGTCTACTTGGCTGATTCCTTTGAGCCTTGGTCTACTTCAAAGATTTTTAATTCTCTCCCCTTGGCTTTATTGTAAAGGAGATTAAACAAAGAGATGGGGACTGTTTGGAGGACTTGTTAACTTCTATTGATTTCTGGCGTGTGCCATACAGAAATTAGGCAGGTACTTGATGGGAAAACACCAGAAAATACCTACACTTTTTAAATAACGACCATATTACCATTTCAGGGGATTGGGTCCACGCCAGTCGTCTACTTAGAACCCCTTTTTCGTTCCTTCTGTCCAGTTTCGCCCCGAAATATGAAGCGTCCGGACTAGTTTTGGTAGACGTGGTCCGTTGTGCACCACTGCTCTCGGGGGCACCCCGGACCCGCAGTTTCTCTGGGATTGGAAAGCGGCCTCAGGGCCACGGCTTTGCCGGCGAACCTATGCCCTTGTCCCCAGCAGAGGGTTGAAGAGAGGGGTGTGCTGATTGGGTCTTTTTAAAATCAGGTCTCCCTCACATGCCAACCGACCAACTCAAGCCCTGATTTGCTTTTACGTTTTAAACCTAGAGGAAATCCTTGGAGTTAACTTTAAAAAAAAAGGGTGGGGGGGAGTACTGTATCAAAGGTTCTGGAAAAAAAGGTGAGGTGGGCATTAGAACTCCTACTTTGAGCCCAGTTCATGAACTATGAGAACGTGCGTACTTCGGGATTTAAACCAGAGTGCCAGAGTGCTCGTTTTCTTTTAAGGAAGACTCCGATTTGTGCAGAGACATTTCTTTTCATAAGATAGCTGAGTAATTGAGTTCATCAGATACTTGTGACAGTTCTTCCTGCACCTGCCACGCTACGCTCATCGTGGGCGGCCCTCCCCAAACCCTACGCACCACGATGCGGGCCCAACGCGGTATTCCGGGAGTGGCGTGAGAGGCTGTGGGTTTCTGGCGTGTGTTGGAGGCCCAAAGACTGTACACTTGGGCGGAGGACTCCCAGCAGCCACTACACCGAATTCTCCACCGGCCTCTGCCAGCGGAAGTTGTGGTTCTTAGGTCACTGGCCGGGGTGAATGTGATTAACAACAGCGGCCGGACGCAAGGTGGCGACACCGGTAACTCAGCGGTTGATCTCCATCAGGCCCTCAAAGAAGCTCCGTGGCACCCCTCGATGGAGACCTGCGTTCACCATACTGGACACTGTCAGGAGGCTCGGGGTCCTTTAGTCTGTCATTCGAGACTCGGGGAAACGTCAGTGGATTACTTCAGAGCCTCATTCTTCTAATCCGTAAAATGGGAACAATAATGGAACTTCAGCTTCCACTCAGCGTTTCACTCGGGTTTTTTGCGAAGGTCAACACCAATGATCTGTGTGTAGAGTGAGTGGCTCGCCCAGACTCGAGGTTTGCATAAGGGGGGAATCCAGGTCAGGTCAAGGGTCTCAAGTCTAAGCATCTCCAGTCAAACGGCGCGGTAACACGTGGGTGGCGGGTCTGTGCTAACTCAAGGCCTGTATAGACCCGGCTGCTGGGGCTGGGAAGAGAGACGCTTGGCGGGTCCGGGCGGCCACATTCTTCGGCCGCTCTGACCAGGCAGCCGCGCCATGCCCAGGGCCACTTTCTGAGGGAGCTGCCACCGATTTTTCCTCTCAAACCTCCAACTGCCCCTCTTCGTGCCGCGCGAAGGCTGCGCCAGCGACGGAGAGGAGGGAGCCTTTGATCCGTCGGCCCATGAATGGCAAAAGCCGGGGGAGGGGAGGAGGAGAGGAAGCCGCTCCGAAGAGTCGAGGGCAATAAATTTAAGCCATGAACATGTCCCTCTAACCTCTGGCCTGGCGACTCCGGGATGACACCCAGTTTAAATGACCAGCACTGCGAGCGGGAAGGGGCGAGCGCGGGGCCTGGGTTCGGGGCTCCTCCCCGGCCCTCCTTAATGAGTGAAAAAGCGTGAACGACACGCGAACAATTTTATCAATAGGACCATGTAAAGGCCGACTGTGAGGAAAGTTATTTATTAATATGGCCAATTGTGGCTGGTTCCCAGCCCCTCGAGAAGAAAGGGACTGCGCCAGAGGCATTCACACCAGCTCGCCGAGTTTTATTCTGTCCTGTGGCTCAGAGTTGAAGTTCCCCAAGTGAAATAAATTGTCCACAAAGGAGGAAAGGAACACATTTTCTTTTATTTTTTCTCCCCTAAAAAGCAAGGGTGAAACCAATCTAATGTGCCCAGTGGAGCAAGATGGGCCGTGAAAGGCTGGGTGTTAAAAGTAAAAGCGGGCTGTGCAGCAAATGGGATGGAAAATTAAATGAAATTAAATAGCTTGAACGGACGTATTGTCCCTTATTAAAAAGACACATTAATTACATGGTCTCAGCCTTATTCAAAGACAATGTTGAGACTCAATCAAAACATTCCACTCGGCTTTTTTATGGACTTAAAATGGGCGTCCAGAGGCCCCGTTAAAGCGAAATCCCTTCTGTACGGAGGTGCGGGGCGAGGCGGGTTTGGGGGCGGTCCTGCCCACTGCCCACCGCGGAACTGCGCGGGCACAACTCCCTCCCAGTAACCGGTTGCGGGTAAGGAGGCAAGGCGGCTGAGGGCCGGCAGCAGAGAGCTAACTCCCGCACTGCGTTGCTTCCAGACTCGGCTGCGTTAGGGGGGCGGTCCCCGCCCGCGCCGCGCAGCGTCCTAGAGCGGAGCTGGAAATGCTGCCGGCGCCGAGCACGTGTGACCCGGCTGGGCTCCGCCTAGAAAAGAGGCCCTCCAGCACTTGAGCGCTGCTTTAGCCGCTCTATTCCGAACACCCTTCTGCAGAGCTGGGGGTGGCCGGGGCGCAAAGCCCTTGGGCTTCGGGTCCTCAGGGGGGCCGATTCGGCAGCATCCTGAGACCTTCTCTGCCTTGAGGCCCCGGGTGTTTGGAGAGTCGCCCGCCCCAACCCTGGCCGGCTCGCAGAGTCTCGAATCCCAGGATGGAGGGAGCTGCCCGAGGTTAGGGACCAATGGCGAGGACGCGGGGCAGATAGAGCCCCGGAGACTCCGCGGAGTTGGGGCTTGAGGTGACCCGGGGCGCGGCCCCCGAGGGTGTCTGCCCCGGCCCGGCCGGCGGGTCAGCGCGGACCAGCTGCGCGGCCCCCGAGGCGCGGGTGGGACATTAAGGCCGGGTCTGAATAGGGCGGCGGCGACGGGCTCTGGGAACGCCACCAGATGACACGCAGGCGACGGGGCCATTTTCTCCTTAATTGCGAGGCCGGTGGGTGCGCCGCGGCCGGTAGACTCCAAACGCACGGCCAGGGCGCAGCCCGGACGCCGCTGGTGGGTTTTGTGGTGCCTTTTTTGTTGTTTTTTAAGTCCTTCATTGGAAGCGGCTCAATAAAAGTATTCAGAGTGCCTCTCAAGTTGCCTTTTAACCGGAGTTCCCCAACTTATTTCTTGGTTCTTTCGGTTGACATGGTGCAAAGAAAAGTCAGAGAGCGTGTTGCTGAATTGCAATGTCTCGGGGCACCTCCACATTCAGCGCTCCTCTGCCGGCCGCCGCCGAATGAGCCCGCACTCAATTCGATTTTCCTTGCTGTTGGGCACATTTAGGAGCGCCTCTATTTGTGAAGTTCATTTCTAGGCAAATGTATTCAAGAGCTGATGGGAATGAATAGGACCGTGTGTCAGCCGCCCCTAATTGGGATTAAAGCACTTAGGAGCATATGCAGAGAGTGACAGAAATTCTCAGGTTGCATTGTGTTCAGACTTCCACCCGCTTGGACACTCCTCCTCCAAGGGAGATTTATAAAGCTTGCAGGGAGAAACTGAGGAAAGAAAATCGAAACGGAACAGAACCGGGCTAATGGCTCACGATGGGGCTGCGGTTCAGCAAGTGGTGGTGACAGCTTCTGAGAAAAGATGCTGGGGGATAATTGAAGGCGGGCGGGGGAGCGGGTCTCAACTCTTTAATCAGAAAGGCGGAGTGTTAAAAGGCGAAATAAAGATGTTCTGAGATTCCCAGACGGTTTTTTTCCCCCCTTTCCTTTTTTTTTTTTTCCCGTCTTCCCCTTGAAGAGCTTGGCTTTCTTTCTTTTTATCTCTGCCTCCCATCCCCACCCCCAAAGAACATACCATCTCTTGGGGCAATAACAAGAACAATTTGGTATTTGAATTAGGAAAAGAAAAGTCAAAAGAAACAAAAATATGAGGTTTTTTGTATGTTAAGGAGAATGTCACACCCAAATCAGTCAATGAAAATGTTTCCTGATGTGTTGAAGTGTGTGTAAAATACACACATGCTGCATTAAAACACAAGCAGAATGATAAGTATTTATATAAATTCAGACTGTGGAGGTAGCTACATAGTCTCTCGTAAATGGTCACCCTGAGGTGGCTGCTCGCTTTCCCAGCAGAAGGTGACAAGGGCTTATAGAAGCTAAAAATCAGCCTGGAGCTGAGGCTGAGACAGTTGTCTAAGCAGAGAGCAGTGCCCGCCTCTTTTAGCCCCTGAGAGCAGAGGAGCCAGAAATGACAGATGAACACTGAACAAAAGAATATGAGAGAGAGACCAGATATTTCTAAAATTACCTAGATTTCCTTGTTTGTTTCTGACTTTGTTTAAATCCACATGGAAACATTGGTTCCCTGAAGGGGTGGGAGTATCCAGTCCTTGAGGACAGGAAGACTTCTCACAGTATCCTTTTTGGTGTCATTTTGGATTTGGTACCATAAGAATGTATTTCCAATTAAAAGTTACTTTTGAAGGAAATCTTGCCATCTGTGACAACATGGCTGGAATTGGGGGCATTATGCTAAGTGAAATAAAAATCTGACAAAGAAAAAAAATAGAAGTTATTTTTGAGATTTAAATTCTTTAAAAATAATGCATGAGGCAAAAGAAAAAGAGGGAAAAAAGAAAAGGAGGGTGATGTGTGGATCTGAAGAAAGGATAATAGCCAGTAGTTTTATTTTTTTAATATTTTATTTATTTATTTGTCAGAGAGAGAGAGAGCAAGAACAGGCAGACAGAGGGGCAGGCAGAGGTAGAGGGAGAAGCAGGCTCCCCGCCGAGCAAGGAGCCCAATGTGGGACTCAATCCCAGGACGCTGGGGTCATGATCTGAGCTGAAGGCAGCCGCTTAACCAACTGAGCCACCCAGGAGTCCCTAGCCAGTAGTTTTTATAGTAAATCTTTACTCAGAGTTAGGCTCTCAAACCCAGTATCTCTAGAGACACCTGTTGACACCACCCAATCCAGGGTCCCGCCCCTCCTGCCTGAGCCCTGGTGGGAAAATGGGTTCTCCATCTTCTACAAAGGGGATTCTGTGCAGAGAAGATGATCATGTGACAGAGGGACAGTGATAAGCCAAACATTTTTTCTCTTTCAATTCCTCAAAAGATCTCAAAACCTCCTTCCTCTTCAGGCTGTTCCACCTCATGAAGCAACAACTTTTAAATCTGTATTTAGGAGGCACAAATTTTTCCTTTAATCCATGACCCGGTTTTCAACTCCTTGGAAAGTGATGCATAATGGGAGGAAGCTCTCCCGGCAGGTGCTTTCATGGCCCCTAAGACAACCTGTGAGCAAAGGAAGTTCATTATATGGTTATTATGATAACAATAGGAAACAATAAAAATACCTGGCTATGTCCCAACTAAAACCAAAGTCAGCTTCATAGCCAGCATTTCTGAATAACAATTAGTTAAGTTCACTAGTAGTAACCTGTCTGTGTATTCACCTAATGTCACCACTAATTATGTATTTGTCTGATTTAAAATGCAATATGATCACTCATGTTATTCATGTTCATGTCATTCATGTCAATGACCAAATGATGATACATTTTAGTTTCCTGAAAGTATATTTGAATTTTATATATCCTTATTTTATAGTAGGGATTCACATTCAGCTAACTTTTCAAATCTGTACATAATCACAACATAAAATTAGATAAGATTATAAAAGATGAATTTTTATGCACATACAAGCTATTTTCTTTGTTAAACAACTTTATTGAAACAAAATTCATATAACATTCAATCTACTCATTTAAAATGTACAGGGGTGCCTGGGTGGCTCAGTTGCTTAAACATCAACTCTTGATCTCAGCTACTTTATTTTTTTTAAGGATTTTATTTATTTATTTGCCAGACAGAGATCACAAGTAGGCAGAGAGGCAGGCAGAGAGAGAGAGAGAGAGAGAGAGAGAGAGAGAGAGGAGGAAGCAGGCTCCCTGCTGAGCAGAGAGCCTGATGTGGGGCTTCGATCCCAGGACCCTGGGATCATGACCTAAGCAGAAGGCAGAGGCTTTAACCTGCTGAGCACCGAGGTGCCCCTCAGCTACTGTAAGTAGATAGATAAATAAAATATACAATTCAATTTCTCTAAGTATATTCACAGGGTTGTACAACCATCACAATATAATCTTAGAACATTTTTATCCCTCTCCCCAAAAGAAAGCCCATGCCCATTAGCTATCATTCCCCATTTGTTCCCAAACTACTGGTTTTACGCAACCACCAATGTATTTTCTGTCTGCAAAGATTTGCTTTTTTTTTTTTTTTCCAGTGGGGGATGGGGGGAAAGGGAATCAAGCAGACAACACAGCCAGTGTGGAGCTGGCACAGGACTCGATCTCACAACCCTGAGATCATGACTTGAGCTTAAATCAAGAGTCCAATGCTTAACCAACTGAGCCACCCAGGTGCTCTAAGATTTGCTTATTTTGTATATTTCATATAAATGGAATCACACAGTATGTGGTCTTTTGTGACTGGATTCCTAGCATAATTTTCCAAGGTTCATGCATGTATCAGTATGTTTTTCCTTTTCGTAGTTGAATATTATTCCATCGTCTAGATATACCACATTTAGCTTATCCATTCATCAGTTGTTAGGTCTTTGGATTGTTTCTACTTCTTTGCTATTATGTATAATGATGATATGAACATTTGCATATACATTTTTGTATGTATATGTCTTAGTTCTTTTGGATTTTGTATGTATATGTATGAGTTCTTTTGCCTATATATCCATGAGTGGAATGGCTTGGTCATATCATAACTCTATGTTTGATTTTTTTAAATAACTATCAAACTGTTTCCAATTTTATAGTCCCACCAGTAGTGCAGGGGTGTTCTAGTTTCTCCATATCCCCTAATACATTTTATTACCTGTCTTCTTAAATTATACCAGCCTGGTAGGAGTGAAGTTGTACCTCACCGTAGTTTTGATTTGCATTTCCCTAATGTCTAACTGAATAGTAAGTACTCAACCATTCTTTTATGTGCTTCTTGCCATGTAGATCTCCTATAGAGAAATGTTTATTCAACTTCCTTGCCCATTTTTTAATTGGGTGATTTGTCTTCTTATTATTGAACACCATACTTTTTTAATCATTTTTAAAATGACCAACACAAAACAGATTGTTAGGTTTAACCATCATAATGACACTAACAAGGAGATTTTATTATTTGTATTTTACCAATGAGGAAAGTTCAGAGAGGTTAAGAAGCTTGCTTAGGGTCACATGGTAAATAATAGATAAAGAATTCTTCTTACATCCTTCTGAGTTCAAAGCCCAGGGCATTTTCACTTGACCACCCTGCATTCAGAAAGTTAATTGACTTCATATATCTGCTGGCCTCTGTGAGGATCATTAAGTTATCATGGAATGTCCCAGGATTGAGAGAGGTGGGCCCTGGAGTCAGACTGCCTGGATTCAAATCCTGTCTCTGAGTCTTATCAGCCATATGAACTTGAGCAAGGGTAACCTTTTTATTCTTCAATATTGTCATCTGTAAAAATGAGTAATAAGACCTACTTCGGGGGCGCCTGGGTGGCTCAGTGGGTTAAGCCTCTGCCTTCAGCTCAGGTCATGATCCCAGGGTTCTGGGATCGAGCCCCGCATCGGGCTCTCTGCTCAGCAGGGAGCCTGCTTCCTCCTCTCTCTCTGCCTGCCTCTCTGCCTACTTGTGATCTCTGTCAAATAAATAAATAAATAAAATCTTTAAAAAAAAAAAAAAAGACCTACTTCGGGATTCCTGGATGGCCCAGTGGGTTAAGCATGGAACTCGTGATTTTGGCTCAGGTCATGATCTCTGGCTTGTGAGATGGGAGCCCTGCATCCAGCTCTAGGCTGGATGTGGACCCTGCTTTAGATTCTCTCTCCCCCTCTCCCTCTGCCCCCCCCCCCTCTTTCTCTCTCCCCCTGTAAAAAAAAAAAAAAAAAGACCTACTTCACAGAGTTGTTGAGAAAATTATGAGCTGTTGATACAAAGTGCTTGTCATAGCACTCGGGACATGGGATATACTCAGAAAAGCACTCAGTCGGGCACCTGGGTGGCTCAGTGGGTTAAGCCTCTGCCTTCAGCTCAGGTCATGATCTCAGGATCCTGGAATCGAGTCCCACATTGGGCTTTCGCTCCTCAGGGAGCCTGCTTCCTCCTCTCTCTCTCTCTCTGCTTGCCTCTCTGCCCACTTGTGATCTCTGTCAAATAAATAAAATCTTAAAAAAAAAAGAAATGCACTCAGTAATGATATTAGTTATTAATATTTTTATGATAATACTTATACCTACCACTTTCTGAGACCTATAAGGTACTGTACTCACAGGCTGGAAATTGTACATAATAAATCAAATGCAGAAGGATTTCTTGACACCGAGCAGGCACTTAGGCAGTCACATAAGATACAGGTGTGTGTACCTCAGGGCAACAAATAATGGATGAGGCAAGCCTTGGTTTATAGACATAATCCTGCTAATAAATGAAGACGGAGTTCAAAAATACAAATATTGTTGTTCTGCAACACTTCATAAAATAATGGAGCAAGGTGCTGGGCATCAAGGGGCGCCTGGGTGGCTCAACGAGTTAAAGCCTCTGCCTTCGGCTCAGGTCATGGTCTCAGGGTCCTTGGGATCGAGCCCCGAGTCAGGCTCTCTGCTCAGCGGGGAATCTGCTTCCCCCTCTCTTTCTGCCTGCCTCTCTGCCTACTTGTGATCTCTGTCTATCAAATAAATAAATAAAATCTTTAAAAGAAATAACTAGAACCCAAAGAGCAAGTCAACTACATATTACATGCCTCTGAGTGGAAGTATGCAACATGGGTCATGCCAAAACAAGGAAGCAAGCAAGCAAACAAAATTAAACCTGAATCTGATTGTTTTGATAATAGGAAATGGAGAGACAGATGAACTTGATAAGCAAATCCAGAGGCATACTATCGGGGGGAAAAAAAACATTAATTAACAGACTATGGAGCCCTCTACTGAACAAATGATCTGTTTTGTTTTTGTTTTTGTTTTAAGATTTTATTTATTTAAATAATAAATAAGACCTACTGAGCAGAGATTCCCAGGACCCTGAGACCATGACCATCATCCCCAGTTGAGAGCCACTGGATACAGATGAAACCAAATCAGTATTTGTTTAATTTAAGTGACAGTTACATGGGGACTCATTATACTTTCCTCTTTACTTTTGTATGTGTTAGAAATTTTCTAAAATAGGGGTGCCTGGGTGGCTCAGTGGGTTAAGCCGCTGCCTTCCGCTCAGGTCATGATCTCAGGATCCTGGGATCGAGCCCCGCATCGGGCTCTCTGCTCGGCAGGGAGCCTGCTTCCTCCTCTCTCTGCCTGCCTCTCTGCCTGCTTGTGATCTCTCTCTCTGTCAGATAAATAAATAAAATCTTTAAAAAAAAAAAAAGAAATTTTCTAAAATAGAAAGTCATTTAAAAATAAGATTTTTTAGGGCTCCTGGGTGGCTCAGTCATTAAGCGTCTCCCTTTGGCTCTGGTCATGATCCCAGGGTCCTGGGACAGAGGCCCAAATCCGGATCCCTGCTTCTCCCTCTCCCACTCCCCCGCTTGTGTTCCCTCCCTCACTGTCTCTCTCTCTCTGTGTGTCAAATAAATAAGTAAAATCTTTAAGAAAAATAAGATTTTTAAAAATCCAGTAGGCGAGAAGAGATCTGGAGCAGGTGGTGGGTGTATATACATTGTCAATATTCCACTGAAATCTGTGGGGAAAAAATAGGTCCTTTGGTTATGTGATCTTTTAAGAAGCTGTAGCAGAGATGAGCCAGAGAGAATGTGCTGAGTTGTAGAGTCTTCAATCTAAAAGGCCATCTGGAATTCTCAAAGCTACAGGGGTGCCCCACCAGGCCTAAGGAGCCCACAGGCAGTGTCCAAAGCTGTCACAATAAAAAATGTTCCTCCTGTGGCATTGAATAAGACTCCTCCTCTTCTTAACTGGAACAGAGTCCACCAAATGTGGTCTGTGGTTAAGTCAATTATACGAGGACTAAATTCATTATATTTATACAAATACCTTCCTCTAAGAAAATCAGTGAAGTTATTCTACATTCATCCTTGACCTTTGCAGTCTCGTTATTTCTCTTATTGAAACCAATAGGTGGGATGGAAGGCAGTGGGGAGGGGGTGAGTCCCCTGTATCATGGAGTTTGGGGATATGGTATCCCTAATTTGATGTCCCAAGACATGTGTGCGTCATTGGAAATTCTTATGTATTATGGGTTGAATCGTGTCCCTCCCCCAATTCATATGTTGAAATCCTAACACCCAGTACCTCAGAATGTGACCTTATTTGGACACTGAGACTTCCCTACCACAGAGGTAAGCAAGTTAAAAATGAGGTCATTAGGATGGGCACTAATCCAATGTGACGGTGTTCTCACACAAAGGGAAAATTTAGACATAGATATGAATGTAGGGAGCACATATGAACGTGGGGATGGCCATCTACAAGCCAAAGAGAGTCCTAGAATGGATCCTTACTTAAATCCAAGGTTGTTCAGAGGAAATCAAGTCTGCCAACACTTTGACTTTGACCTCCAGAACTGTGAAACAATACATTCTATTGCTTAAGCCACCTAGTTTGTGGTACTTTGTTATGGTACCCTAGCAAACTAGTCCACGTACAAACATCAGAATCCTCTTTTAAAGTTTGAATCATAAAAAGATATTAGGTGGTTCTGATTCTAAGCAAATGGCAGAAAGACTGACCTGGAGACTACCACGCCACACCCCCCCCAGGAAAACTGCCAAATTTAGACCACAGGTGGCTCCACTGGAGATAGCCACTGCACAGGACACAGATCCATAAATTGCATTGCTGACTCTGAGCATGGACCTCTGCCAATACTGCCTCAGGGAATTTGATATCTCTGCTACAACCCTCATAAAAATGGATTCCACGCAAGTATTTGCTTTTTTACATTACATAATTCCAAATCAAAGTCCTGGACAGTAGCATCTGACTTAGAGCATAAACTACATTGCTATGACCTGGATGCAAAAAGAAATATGAGAAAGTGAGCTTCTCACTTACAAACAGGGGAAGGATGAAGCCACAAGGTAGGTAGTCAATAGATGAAGGTACAAGGCAGTTAGAATTGAAGGGTTTTCATAGATTCTAGTGGCCAAGAAAAAGCATGATGTAATTTCTCCACATTGCCTTAGTCACTGTTGCAAAATCTTCTGTTTGCTTCCCATGTATCCATTCTCCCCATCATCTTCTTTTTTTCCTTAAGATTTTATTTATTTATTTGACACAGAGTGAAAGAGAGAGAGAGAGAGCAAAGTAGGGGAAGCAGGAGAGGTAGAAGTAGGCACCCCGCTGAGCAGGGAGCCCGAGTCGGAACTCTATCCCAGGACTCCGGAATCATGACTTGAGCTGAAGGGAGATGCTTAATGGACTGAGTCACCGAGGTGCCCCATTCTCCCCATCTTCTAACAAAACCCTGACTACATTACATTACAGCTGGTTGTTGCTGTCTGGAACAAAGACTATGTGTTCCAGACTCTTCCTAACTAGATGTGTTTGGGTAAGTTCTGGTTAATGTGGTATAAGCAGAATGTTTTCTGAGGCGAAGTAGACAACTTGGACCCCTTTTGCTTTTTCTCATGTCTGAATGCAGACATAATGGCTGGTGCTATAGAAATCATCTTGGTCCATGAAATGTTTTCTGTAAATGGAAACCATGTGCTAAGGATGCATAAATAAAAGATACAAGGAGGCAAGACACCAGATGACTTAATGGACCACCACATCAACACTGGATTATCTATGTCTGGACTTCTTTTAGGTCAGAATAAATCTGATGTCTTTGGACCATTTGTTTGAGTTTGTAGGGAAAATGAGCAGGAGGGGAAAGAGGGTCTCATTACTCACAGCTAAAAGCAATTCCTAAATGGTACACTAACAAATGGAACATGTTGGTTTGTTTCCTTTTGGGTTTTGAATTTGTTTGTGTGTTATTAAAAAAATGACTTTTTAGATTTCCTTGTAATTTGTTAATTCTTGTATTTGGAAGATTTATAAATAAATAAACCTTTGAAATTGAGATACCACTGATTTTATTTTACCCAAAATACTTGGAGAATTAAAAGGAAATTATAAGTTATTACTGAAACAGGAAACCTTCTCCTGAAAACTGTGGTTTAATTTTTTTAAATAAAGACATCCTTTGGGGCGCCTGGGTGGCTCAGTGGATTAAAGCCTCTGCCTTCAGCTCAGGTCATGATCCCAGGGTTCTGGGATCGAGCCCCGCATCGGGCTCTCTGCTCAGCAGGGAGCCTGCTTCCACCTCTCTCTCTGCCTGCCTCTCTGCTACTTGTGATCTCTGTCAAATAAATAAATAAAATATTTAAAAAAAAAGACATCCTTTGAATCCAGTCCAACACTGGTGTGCATTCATGGATTTGTGGTCTGTGGTCTAAATTGTAGACATTATCAGTTGTCCCAAGATTTAAGTATATTTTGGTAGTGTAGTTCTTAATAAAATACATCAAACTATCTGCATGCCATCAATCTTCTTCGGTTTCTTATTTTTCACAACTGATTAATTTAGACATCCCTAATATTAAACAGCTATGTGACATATTTTATTCTTCTCCGGGAAAAGTAACAAATGCAAAATTGTGTTAAGTGCATGGCGAAAAAGCAGCTTCCCATCACTGAACATGAAGGAGGTAGTCCCCTGATTTCCAAGATCAAACCAAAGGCCATAACAATATGATCTATAATTTTAGCCCTGGTAATGACAACAGAGGACTTTATTTAATTTCAGCTGCTTAATTTTAAATCATGTAAAGAGTTGATTTGAGAGAAAAGAATAATAAAAAAGAACTGGGAAGAGAGAAAGAGGAGCTAGAGGAGCAGGAGAGAAGAGGAAGAGAAGGGAGGAAAAGTAAGAAGCTTAGAATTCTTTACAGTTGAACAACAGAGAAAGATGGAATGACTTGTGGATTAGTATGATTGCAAGCACGGGAGAAATGGATTCTGCTGGGAGAGCATCCAGAATGAAGACATCATAAGGAAAAAATATATTTCAGCAAGAAACTTTCTCTCCTCTGATGACTTAACAGACATTTCAGTGTCTACTAGTCACAAAAAGAACGGTATAACAGAAGAGAAGCTCTCAGAAGTCACTTATTCCATTCTTAACCCAGAGCAGGAAGCACATGTGTTTTTAGGATATGTAGCCAAGTAGTTAATTAAGTTGACAGGCTGAAGGCAAGTTTCTCGTTCTTTTTAAATAACAACTTGACTTTTGTTTTTACAACCCAGTGATGTTGGGTAAAATAAGACCAATAGACAAATACTAAATCAGGACAAAGCTTTGTTGTTTTGTATAAGAAAAATATTTAGGGAGCACCTGGGTGGCTCAATCAGGTAAGCATCTGACTCTTGGTTTCAGCTCAGATCTGAGATCCATCCCAGAACTGGACTCGTGCTCAGCAGGGAGTCTGCTCAAGATTCCACTTGAGATTCCCTCTGCCCCTCCCCCCGCCTCACAGGTTCACACACGCATGCACACTCTCTCACTCTCTCAAATAAATAAACAAATAAAATATCTTGGAAAAAAATTAAAATTAATTAATTAATTAAAGAAAGAAAGAAAAATATTAGGGCACCTGGGTGGCTCAATCGGCTAAGTGTCTGACTCTTGGTTTCGGCTCAGGTCATGATCTCAGAGTCCTGGAATCCAGCCCCAAATCCAGCTCCATGCTCAGTGAAGAGTCCACTTGAGATCCTCTCTCCTTCTCCCTCTGCCCCTACTGCTTCTGCTGTCCCTCTCTCTCCAATAAATCAGTAAATCTTAAAAAAAAAAAAAAAAAGAGAGAGAGAGAGAGAGAGAAAGAAATTTAGAAAGATGCTTCATTTTTTTAACTTTTTCTTCTTTTTTTAAGATTTTTTTATTTATTTGAGAGAGAGAGAGCGCAGACAGAGTGAGAACACAGTGGGGGAAGGGGTAAAGGGGGAGGGAGAAGCAGGCTCCCCACTGAGCAGGGAACCTAATGCAGGACTCAATCCCATGACCTGAGCCAAAGGCAGATGCTTAACTGACTGAGGCACCGGGGCGCCCTGAAGATACTTCATTTTTATCCCATACCTGGTTCTATTACCTTCAACCATACTTGAATTCATTTTTAGATAATTAACTTATTAATTTTTAAATATATACTAAATTGTGCAAAGTAAGAGTTTTACCCTGCTGAATTCTCATTTTTGCATCTCACTCTGTCACATCTTAGAGAAGTTATACAGCATTCTAAAAAGAATGCTTTGAGTTTCACAATTCTTCCAGTAATTTTTCTTCTCTTTTCAATAGTCTTCTCCTGTGGTCCACTGGTACATAATCATCCTCCTCAGATCAAGCCTCCTGGTATCCATGTTCACGTGTAGTATCCTCTTAGGGAGACTCCGCACTTAGCCATGTGACTTGCTCTGCTCAATGGGACATGAGCTCATGTAACACCAACAGAAACTTGATAAGTATGTGCACTTTGGGGCTTGCCCTTTTTGATATACTGTTGATGACCATGTGAAGAAGCCTGATCTCATCTCCATAAACATAAAAGATCACATGGAGAGAGAGAAAGGCCCAGCCCCCAGCTGCCTACCAAAAGATTACTGTCACTTGAATGAGCCTAGATGATACCAGCGAAAGATCCATCCAGGTAAGTCCAGACCAAACTGCAAAATAGTGAGTAAATAAATAGTTCTATGCCTCTAAGTTTCAAAGTGGTTCACTATTTGGCAACAAGTAAGAGATAATACTTCCTATGAGTGAACACAATTAAATATAATAGATATAAATGGGAGGAACTGCCTTGATTTAAACGAGCAGCTACCTAGAAACGTGAGAGCAACCTATTTAGACAAAAAATAGCCAACAAAATGGGAGTTTTGACTCATCACAAGTGTAGGAAACACTGTTGAGATGTCCATCCAACTGTCATTGTCCCCGCTTCTTTCTTGCTAACAGAACCTAGACTGTAGGGCGCCTGGGTGGCTCAGTGGGTTAAAGCCTCTGCCTTCAGCTCAGGTCAAGATCCCAGGGTCCTGGGATCAAGCCCCACATCAGCAGGGAGCCTGCTTCCTCTGCCCTCTGCCTGCCTCTCTGCCTACTTGTGATCTCTTTCTCTCTGTCAAATAAATAAATAAATAAATAAATAAATAAAAATTTTTTTAAAGAAAGAAAGAAAAAAGAAACCAGCATTCAAAGGAGGGCAGTGACTTGTCTTTTAAATAACCAGCCTTAGAACAGTTCTTCTTTAGGTAAATAAACATCTGAAATGATAAATGGTATTAAAAAAAGATAAAAGCAAGTTAAATGGTAAAGTACTGATGGAGGAATGTGCTATTTTATGAGAAGGCTAGGAAAGGTTTCTCTGATAAGAGGACAGTTGAGACTCAAAGGATGAGAAGGAGAAGGCCATGTAAGATATCTGGGGGAGGTGCAAAGGCTCTGAGGTAAAAGTGTGCCTTGTAAGTTCCAGGTATAGCAAGAAGGCCAATATGACTAGAAAAGATGGTGTGAGAGAAAGAGTGGTAGATGAGATTAGAAAGAAAATAATTGGGCCTATTCATGTAGGGCCTTCTGAGTCATCTTAAGAACTGTGGATTTTACTTTAGTGATGTGGGAAATCATTACAGAGTTTTGAACATGTGTGTAACACATTAGAATTTTAATTTAAAAGGACCACACTGGCTACAATATTGACAATAAACTAAAAGGGACAAAAGTAGAAACAAAGACTAGTTAGGAGACTACAACAATATCCAGGAGAGAGATGAGGTGGTTTGGACCAGGGTGGTGTTAGAAGTCAGCGAGGTGAGGAGGAACCAGCGGAGAAGACAGTAAAACAACCAGTAAAGTAGAAGGAGAACTAAAGGAGTAGTGTCCTGGAACTGAGGTTTCTAGAAAAAAAGAGAAAGACAATTCTTGTCAAATGCTCCTGAAAGGTCAAGTAACAGGATTAAGAGTTGATCATTAAAATAAATAAAATCTTTTTTTAAAATTAAGAGTTGATCATTAGATCATGTTGGTAACATGGTGGGCAAAGCTGACTTTGGCTGGAGTTTCCAATGGACTAAGGGGTTCAAAAGAGAAAGGAAAAGCAGAAGTAGGGACAGTGACCATAAGCTACCTTTTAGATGAGTTTTGCTATAAAGGGAACCAGATAATATAGGGTGGTAACTTTAGAGGGATATGAGATCAAAGAGTTTTCAAAGTTTGGTTGATACTACAGCTGTCTTGTCTGATCATGGTAATGATTCACTCAAGAGGAAAATATTGATGGCTCAAAGAAGAGGAAGGGACAATTGCTGAGTTAACTGAGGGTTAAATCAGTATGGCCAGTGGCAACATAGCCCTGAAAACATCTGACATATTGGAAGACAGGCTTAACAATTCAATCCCTAATCCTGTCTATCCTCAATTCTCATCAAATCACAAAACTGAGAAGGCCCTAATGGCTGTCTAGTCCAGCCCTCTCCATTTTTAGAAATATCTCATTTTATTTAATTTTATATAAATTCAATTAATTAACAAATAGTGTATTATTAGCTTCAGAAGTAGAGTTCAGTGATTCATCAGTTGTATGTAGCACCCAGTGCTCATTACATCATGTGCCCTCCCTAATGCCCATCACCCAGTTACCCCTTCCCCCCCCCTACCTCCCCTCTGCAACCCTCGGTTTATTTCCTATAGTTAAGAGTCTCTTATGGTTTCTTTCCCCCTCTGAGTTCACCTTATTTCATTTTTCCCTCCCTTCCCCTATGATCCTCTGTTTTGCTTCTTAAATTCCACATACCAGTGAGATATATGATAATTATCTTTCTGACTGACCTATTTTGCTAGCATAATACCCTTTAGTTCCATCCACATAGTTGCAAATGGTAAGACTTCATCTTTTTGGTGGCTGAGTAGTATTCCATTATGTATATATAATATATATGCGGATGACTGCAGGCAGGAAGGCTGACCTGAAGGGTCACCCTCAGCATGGCCACCAGTTCTCACATGAGTAGTGGTAGGGCCCCAGTAAATTTGAGTGAGCAGGATCTAAACGAGCTTTTAGGGGCATTCATCCAAAGAGTTTTGATTCTGGGATTGAAATCAAGGTAGTTTATAGTCCAATTTGAATTGATCACCTCCTCTGGGCAACCTTTTTTTCTCCCAACCCTGACTGAACTTCCACCTTTTAACAAAGTCCTACCAAACACCACCATAACCTAGTTACCAGACAACTCTGAAAACTTATTTGTATTGCATTTCATGAAGTCAGATATCTCAGAACCAAAGGAATATCAGGAGGCTCCAGGTCCTAACCTTCAGATATTTTTTTAAAAGATTTTATTTATTTATTTATTTATTTATTTATTTATTTGACACAGAGAGAGAGAGAGAGAGATCACGAATAGGCAGAGAGGCAGGCGGGGGGGGGGGGGAAGCAGACTCCCCGCTGAGCAGAGAGCCCGATGCAGGGCTTGATCCCAGGACCCTGAGATAATGACCTGAGCAGAGGCTTAACCCACTGAGCCACCCAGGAATCCATAAGCTTCAGATATTTTTTAAAAACACACATATATATGTACAATAGAAGTCAAATAAAATAAATATGACTCTTCTAAGTTGCCCAATTAAAATAAATTCCACAGGACATCTTAACTTGATACTTAATGATACTGGAACAGGTGAACATTTGAGAGATGTGGGTTCTTATTTCAGGTCTCCTTTTTACTCCTATACTCTAGCCATATTTGAGCTTCCTTGGCCTCAACATTTTATGGTCCAATAAAGGAGAGATACTTCCTCTCTCATTATAACAACTAAATAATTCCCCCAAATGGGGGAAATCCCACAATGTCACTTTCAAGTCATCAAAAAACAAGCATTAATTCAGGGCAAGTTATTATTTCTAATAATTCTCTGTAGACATAGCCTATGGGTAAGCTCTTAAAGTTTTGGTGTGCTTAAGGACAAAACAATTTAAAGGCAACTGAGGGGTCCCTGGGTAGTGCAGTCAGCTAAGCGCCTGACTCTTGCTTTTGGCTCAGGTCATGATCTCAGGGCCCTTAATCTCAGGGTTGTGAGACAGAGTCCCGCATGGAGCCCCAAGTGGAGCACCCACCCCATCTCTGGCTCTGCACTCAGCACAGAGTCTCCTTGAGATGCTCTCTCCCTCTCCCTCTGCCCTATTAAAAAATTAAATCTTAAAGGTAACTGAAATATTTAAAGAGGTGTACAAAGTAACAAAATGTTTATATAATAATGAGAATACTAAAGACACAGGCTACAGTTTATTCAAATTTAGTCCATTTTAAGGAACCATAGCTATGCTGTCAAGGCTTAAGCTCCCATATAGCCAATAAAGCAATTTTAGAAATTACTGATATTGCTTAAATGCTGTATAACATTACTGACAAAGTACTAATTTTATTATTTTATATGATAAAGATTATGACAGTGGAGAATCAACTAGACTCCACACAATATTTACAAGGACAATAAAGTAAATTCAACGAGTGTGTTGACCATGAAAACCACTCCTACTTGTTTTCATTCTGTCTATATAATGGAAAACTAATTCTCAAGCCTTCCTGTTATTAGGATGGAAGGCTGGGGGATAACACATGGAAAAGAAAAGTAAATATTGCTTGATCTCAGGAAGAAAGTTTTATGCTCTTCTAAGTTGGAAAGAATTTCTGAAGTAAGGATGGTTGTAATTTCTTCAAAGCCCTAACCTATGGCATCTCTTTCTTGGCACCCAAGGTAATAAATACTGGAGAAAGTTAAAATTAAGAATCTGTCCCTTTTTTATATTACAAAATAAATCTAAGACTAAAGATACAGAAATCTGGTAGGCTGAGAAATTCATTTTAAAACTAGATACTTGCATAAAAATGGTATTAGTTGGAAAAGAAAAGAAGAGCTTTTGCTCTCAGCAAACTTATTCCTTCCAAAACACACTCCAAATTAGGGAACACTTTCTACTTTGTTTGGTAGAATTGTTCCATCTGAGAAGATCAAGGAAGGTTTAGCTTGCATATACAAATTGAAAAGAACCAGTGCTTCAGCTACTGGTGAGTCCTGTCCTAAATAAAGTTTCTGCCCAATAGGGGAGAAATAACTTCTGCCCAAAGTTTCTACCTACTTTTCAATAGGTAGTTAGATCTCCAAATCAAAGAGAAAAGAAACTTCAGTTGTTCATTTGAATAATTTGATGACAATATCTGTAATCTAAGTATAAGATGTGGATATTTTGCTTTGCTTTTTCTCTTGCAAAACTGGGGATTGAAATAGGAAGACAATTGCTGGAAGACAAGAAAAAAGAGGAACCAGTTTTCAATAGTTGTTTTCACTAATTTTTGTAGCTAGTATTTTCCCTTCTGTATTTACAGCTAATTTACTTTTCAGCATTGTTTGGCCTTTTAAAAACTGGTTGGAAATTAGTAATAGCATCAGAACTCTACCTCCTTTTTGGAAAATAAATTCCAACAAACTATTCCACATTCTAGAAATATCGAATGTTACAATGAGTGCTGGGATCTCAGAAAGATTCCTCTTTCTGGAGCAACGCAATTAGCCAGAGTTTTCCAATGATTAAATGCGGTCATCTACAAAAAAAAAAAAAAAAAAAAAAAAGATTGCTCGGGCATAAGATTATATTTCCTTACATCTAAGTGACGATCGGGTAAAGAAAGTTCCAAGCAAATCTCCCTCAGACAAACACAGAAGTGAGAAAGGAATGAAGTGTGACCCCATCAGTCTCCCCATTTGCTTTTCCAGCACCATAGCAAAATTGACCTTGGACTGATGCTGAGCAAGCCGTAGCACTGAGAGGAACGCCGGGGATCTTTGCGTGTATGGCCGAGACCCTCCCCAGACGCCTAAGAAGGAGGTCCCAATCCCTGTGCTAACTGGGGCGGCACCACACTCGGCGCTGCGAAGTCCGCTGCGGTGACCAAAGAGGCTTCACCGGACAGCCGGCCTCACCGCGAGGCCTCGCCTCTGCGCCTATGGCCCCAGCGCGGGGTGGAGGAGCGCCCAGGTTTCCTCTGGGGCTTGGAATGGATGGGGTCGGGGGCCTCTCCCCCCTCTTTCGGGGGTTGGACCCTTCAGGCGGTCAGACTGTTTTCCTAAGGAGGCGGAGAGGAAAGGCTCGCCCCAGATCCCCGCGCAAGACCTTCCCCTCTTTCCTGTGGACATTTCAGGCCGCTCCAATACCTTCATAGAGGTCGGGGTGACCTTGGGATAACGCACTCACAGATAGCCACGCCCGGCCACAGAAGCCCTCGCTGAAGTGAATGCACCCACGCGCGTCGGGGCTGGTTCCAGAAGCTGTTGGCAAGAGGCAGGAGCCGCTGGACAGCTCCTCTGTGGATCCTGTTGGCCCTCTGCCTGGCACTACCACCCCGGGTGCCGAAATCAGAGCGAGACAGGTGCCCTCAGGACTGTACCAAGCTGCCGTCAAATTCCCAAAGCAGGAAGCGTTTTAGTGATAAAGACATAAATGATGATAAAAGAGAGTTCGGAACTCATAATCGTCTGTTAAAGTTTGAGTAACAGACCTCTCACAGTGAGCACCGTACATTAATTCACGCATCATTCATGCTTTCCATGAACACGTAATGGGTGCTTATTATGGAGCAGCTGTGCTCTGGTTGATTAACATCATTCTAGGCCCTTCTAGGCCCTTCACATACCATCTTCCCCCATGTTTTCAGGAGCACTGCCAAGTGACTGTAAACAGTTTCGAAAGGTCTGTGAAGCTTGGTGACCATTGCAAAGAAAGACAGGGTCATGTGCAGGAAAAGATTGTCCAGTTCACTTTCGTGGTCCCAGGCTCACATTTGGAATCAGACCAAAGTTTTGATGTTTGGGAGAAAATTGTCCAAGGTCAAGGATTTTGTGCACCTCAATCAGTTCTTGCAGCAAGACCAGGAAGACTCCAAACACTATTTTCATCATAATTATTTACTTATTTTTTTTTAAGTTTTGAATGTGTAAAATAATTCCCCTTAGTCAAAGAGTTAAAGCCACAGCTGAGTTAACCTGCAGTCAAGTTAAGTATTCAATCCTAAGGATAGATGCAGAAAATCGATGAGGGTGACTGTAAAATGTAGTGATTGGTTTTCTGTGTCCCACGGCGGGTAATAAAGTTCTGTATATTATGAAACACAAACAAAAATGCATGCTTATCGAGACGGAAGACTTTTTCCATTAGGAAACTTTTGTAGGTGGAAATGTTGAAATTGTCAGTTGAACTGTCTGGTGAAGTCTAACATTTTCCTTAAGTAAGACACAAGTGACAGGAGGATACAGATGCAATAAACGTAGTGGGAAATTAATTTTTCCTTTGCTAGTCCTAATTTTTCCTTTGCTAATCCCACCCCCAGGCCCGTATTCGCCACGCAGCAATGCTAGCGTTGGCAGTGTGTGGAGACGTCAGGCAGGGTATGTAATAGGGCATCAGAACTCTTAAGTAAAAGTACGTTCCCTGGGCTTCCGAGGCCGGGCGGGTTGGCAAAAGCTGGCTCAAAGAGGAGACTCACACACCGCCGGCTTGCGGAGCGGCTGTGGCTGCTTCCCGTGGGCCCGCCACGCCGCAGCCGCGCGCCCTCCTGGCGGTCCGTCGCAGTTCTTCGGGTGTAAGATACAAGAACTTCAAGTTCTGTTTGGAATTCCGTGCGTGAGACGGGCCCGCGGGCACCGCAGGTTTCTCCGGCTCCAGCTGAAACCCGAGGTTTGGAGAGGGAGCGCCGCAGTCTCGGTTCGCGGCTCCGGACGGAAGTGAAAGCCCCCCCGCCTCCCGAGGACGCCCCGCCTCCCGAGGACGCCCCGCACCCTGCGCGGGTACCCGCGGGAAGCAGCCGGGGATGGCGCAGTGCCCCAAGCCGCCCTCTAGGCTGCGCTTCAGGCACAAACTCTGCCTTCAAACCCGAGTCCGCGCCGCGTCCAGAGCGAAGTGGGTGGGGTCGCGAGGAAGAACGTGGCGGGGTTTTGCTGTTTTTGTTTATGTTTACGGGAATTTTTCCTTGGAGGCCCCCCCCCCGCTACCTGGAGGAGGCGGGGGAAGGGCATCGCTCCCTGGAGTCCTGCAGCACTGAGCCGCAGCTGGGCCGAGGCAGTCGACAGGTGTGTGCCCGCGAACCCTGGAGCACCGGGAGGCGTCCGGGAGCGAGAGCAGACGCCGCCAGGCCAGTCTGTCGGGAGGAATCGTCTCGCGTTGAGCCTCTCCGCGTCTGTTAGTGGCGCTGTCCGTCGTCCGGCGCTGCGGGAGCCGGAGGTGCTTGAACCGGACCAACGTGGACCCGGTAGACGCGCACGCCACCCAGCGCCGCCCTGCTCCGCTTTCAGCCGGGAGGGACGTCCTCGGTTCGGCACAGTACTTCGCGTCTGGATTAGTTCCCTAGTGGCAGCCTCCAAAGGAAGCGCCATGTAGCCGTCACTTCCCTATTCTCAGCTTTTAGAGCTGTAACCAGCGCACAGAAACGCTCGGGAAAATAATGGTTCATTCATTTAACAGGTGTTTGTTGATTGCTCATGATGTGCCAGGCGCGGACGCTGACTTGAACCACGCGGACCAGGCATCTGGCCTCAACACGCCTGTATTTACAGTTAGTTGAATAAATGAAGAAAGAATTAGGCACCAAGAACAGCTGTAGAAAAGAAGATGGCACCTCTGGGCCACATTTCCATAGGTCATCTCAAAAAGGACAGGACAGGAAAACGGGGTCCGGGACATAGAACTAGAACCACCCTTCCCTCTTCTTGTGTTTTCCTTCAGGGTGAAGGGAATAGGGTAAAGGATGACAGGAGGGATCTCCCGCAGTGATCAGCTCTGCAGTCTGTGGGCAAATTACCTACTTTCTTATGGTATGAAATGCTCTGGTCTGAATGTGTCCTCCCAAAATTAGTAAGTTTCAACCTAATGTCCAGTGTGATGGTATTAGGAGGTGGGGCCTTAAGGAGGTGCTTAGGTCACCATAATGGCCCCCTCATGAATGGGATTAGTGCTCTTAATAAGAGACCCCATAGGGATCCCTTCCCCTTCTGCCATGGTGAGGATACAAGGAAGAGACAAGCTGCCCTCTGTGAATCAGGAAGTAGGGTCTCACCAGACAGCTGTCTGTGTCATGATCTTGGACTTCCCAACCTCCAGAACTGTGAGAAATAAATGTTTGCCGTTATTAAGCCTCTCCAGTGCATGGCATTTTGTTATAACATTCTGAATGGACTAAAATGGTCCATATATATATATATACTAGGGAGAGAGGTCTGTAAGGTCTAAATGTAATTTGCCAGTCTATTCTCATGACATTAAGACAAAGACCATAAATAAGGAAATAAGGGACAATAAATAAGAGAATAAGGGAATAAATAAGAAAGGGAATGAGAAGAAAGGAGTTCAGTTCAAGGATTGAAAACAAAGAGAACGGTGGGGCTAATACTACATCCCCGGTCCCTTCTTACAAAGAAACTGTAAGTTTAAGTTTACGAATTCCTCATTGTTTTAACATAGATCAAGGACTGATAATTAAAGGAATTAGAATCACAGAATAAGTAGGTCCTCACCCTGATCACCTCCTTGGGAAGTGGAAGACTTGATGATACTTGTTACTCCAGGGCACCTGGGTAGCTCAGTTGGTTTAACATCTGCCTTTGGCTCAGGTCATGACCCAGGGACCCTGAGATCCAGTCCCACTACCCTCTACTCCCTGCTAGATATCTCTGTCTTTCTCTCTGTCTCAAATAAATAAATAAGTTCTTTAAAAAACAAACAAACAACAACACTAGTTACTCCACTTCTTTTTAAGCTACTTTAGCCTCTGGCTATGAAAAGATCCGCTGGGATCATGTTCTGTGCTTAGATCTTATTGTAAAGGTGACTAAGTAATGACACAGAGAGGTCAATGCCACTGAAAGAAAATTAACGTTACTCACAGTTCCCCTGGAAACAAGAGGCACAGCTCACCACATAAGGCTACAGGAGGAACACCAGGTTTTGGTTAGGAAGAAAAGACAGGAGCAAGCAGTATGTTTAGGTGAGAATCTTTATTTGGGTTCCTGTGGGAAAGGTAAGTCAGGGCAGAGTGAACAGTTGGCTAGTTTGGATAATTTCCTTGGATTTGGGGCTATATGGGTGGTCCCTAATTGCCTGGCACTTGGTCCTGGGATGATGGAGGCAGAGGAATATTGCCTGCTGGGGTATAAGGGCTAGATAAAGGAGCTCCAGCTCTGGATCGGCTGGTTTGCATATCAAAGACATGCCAGGAGCTGAAAGCTTCGAAATCTCTACAAATTGGCTAGCCCTGATAAGGGCAGTTGCTCCCCAGCCAGGATTTTTTAAGATGTCAAAACATGGTAATAGAAAGTAAAAAATATGATTAATACAGCCTGGGGTAAGAGAAAGGAACAGAAATTTCTTGTGTTCTTTGAACAGAACGCCCCTGAGAGTCTAACCTCTGGTGGGCAACATTCTTTTCTTTATCTCTAGAAAATGACTTTGGAAAAGCTGTTCATTAGTTTGGATGGAGGGGTGATGGAATCAAGTGAAAAAGCCAGAAAAACAGGTTCAGAGAAGTAGGATCCAAGGAAAGAATGAAGTCATCAGGCAGACTCGTGGTGGGATATTGAGGTAGGTTTATACCATCATCAAGTCTGTGTAGTAGGGTTGAGCTGGTTTTTCCAAAGGAGTGGTTCCCTGTCTAATGGGCTTCTTTGAATTTGGAAACTGAGTCTGTAAAGTCTTTCAGTTATTCAACAAATCTCATTTTCCCAAGAACTTCTCTGTATATGACCCCAACATTGGGAAGTAGGCCCAGCAGGTATTATTATTCTGGTTTTAAAACTTAGTCTCAGATAAATTAAGTCATTTGTCCAAGGCTCTGTGATTAGTTCATAGAAGAACCCTTGTTAGTGTCTTGGCCTGGGGCATAGCTCGGTATTCTGTGTGCCATTCCTAAACAATATATTTCAGCAAGCACATTTTTAAAAAAATGTAAATCAATACATATTCATTGAGGGATTGCTAGTAATTAAGTGCCTCATACAGTACGAAGGCCTTTGGGAGTGTGATTTTTACTGGTCCTTAATTTATTCAGTGCGGACACATAGCTGGTTTGTTCCTTCTTAGCAGTATCAGTAGGACACAGAAGTCATACACACTCCAGATACACACACTGGTTTTCATCTTGGCCCTGACATATTATATATGTAGATCTGGCTCTTCACTTAACCTTTCTGCCCAAGTTTTGTCATCTATAAAAGGAGCGTACTATCTACTTAACAGGCTTGTTAATAGGACTAAATAAAATATGTAACTGCCACTATTGTTAGCTATGATAACGTTTCAAGTGCCGAATTCGATTTGACATAGATAGAAGGTCAAGAATTGATCCCCCAGCAACTGAATAAGGATTTCTGTAATCTATAATGTGAATTTAAAAGAGAACTCATGATAAAAATGTTTCAAATTGTTATTATACTTATCATTTGTAAGGAGAGATAGCATCAGAGCAGTAACTCACCAAAGTCAAGTGTTTTCTATTACAGTTAGACTGAACCATGGTTTTCAAATTAAACTTTTTTTTAAAAGATTTTATCCATTTATTTGACAGATAGAGAGAGAGATCACAAGCAGGCAGAGAGAGAGAGGGGGAAGCAGGCTCCCTACTGAGCAGAGAGCCCAATGAGGGACTCGATCCTAGGACCCTGAGAGTCGAAGCCAGAGGCTCAACCCACTGAGCCACCCAGGTGCCCCCAAATTAAACTTTTTTTTTTTTAATTTATTTGACAGACAGATCACAAGTAGGCAGAGAGGCAGGCAGAGAGAGAGACAGGAGGAGGAGGAGGCAGGCTCCCTGCTGAGCAGAGAGCCCGACGCGGGACTCGATCCCAGGACCCTGAGATCATGACCTGAGCCGAAGGCAGAGGCTTTAACCACTGAGCCACCCAGGCGCCCCCCAAATTAAACTTTTAAGTGAGCTTATCTAAAGCAATTCCCTTACTGACCTTGGGTAGGGATTCTCTTGCCTCCAGTGTTGCCATTAATCACCTCTAGTTAAATAATTAAGTCCCATAAGACCATCTGAAGCCTTTCATTATGTGCTATATTTCTTGATATCCCTCCTCCTATCACATCAGAAAAAGAGAAAAGAAGAAAATAAAAATATGATAATGTTTCTCAACATTGGCACTATTGGGCTGAATAATTCACTGATGTGGGGGGATGTCCTGTGCATTATAGAATGTTTAGCAACATCCCTGGCTTCCAGCCAATAGATGCCTAGAGTGCCCACCCCACTGCTGAAGAAAAATGTCTTCAGAGAATCCCAAATGTTCCATGACTGTCAAAATAATCCCTAGTTAAGAACCACTGACATACAGATACAATAATGAGCAGCAACAGAAAAGGGAGTGATTTTCTCCCCCTCCAAATGCTTCAGTTTAAGACCAGGGACGACCTTGTCTAGAACCTCTCAGTGGATTTTTTTTCTATTGCATTAGCCAGGATTGCACATGCCCATGCCTCAACCAACCACATGCAAGGCAAAAGGGAGCCAGCACTGCCTTTAGGGTCAGTCAAGTGAGATACTGCTCTAGTACCTGAAATTTAGAGTATATATCATTTAGAATATGTATAATTCAGGGCCTGAAATTTAGAGTATATACAATTTTTACAATAAACCTTTTTAGAAAAAAATTACCGAAAAATTGCAGAATAATATACAGAAATTTTCTGTATATCCTTTACCCAGTTCTCACTCAATAATATTAGCATCTCATATAACTAAGGTACAACTTGTCAAAATTAAGAGGCTAATACTGGTACTATTAACTAAATTCCACACTTTATTCAGATTTTTCCCACTAATGCTCTTTTTCTGTTCCAGGATCCCATCCAGGATATCACATTATATTTAGTTTTCAAGTCTCCCCAGTTCTCTCTGGTCGGTGAGAGTTTATCAGTCTCTCCTTGTTTTTGAAGACCTTGGCAGATTGAGGAATCCTAGTCAAGTGTTCCTTAAAACATCTCTCAATTTGGGTATGATGCTTTTTCTCATGACCAGTTATGGGGTTATAGGCCTTTGGAAGGAAGACCAGGAGGTAAAGTGCTCTTCTTGTAACATTATGTCTGGCGTATATACTATCAACATGACTGACCACCGCTGTTGTTAATTTTTATCATTTAGTGAAAGTTGTGTTCGCCAGGTATCTCCTTTACAAAGTTACTATTTTTCTCTTTCCATAATCCATTCCTTGGAAGCAAGCCACTAATCTTAGCTCATACTCAAGGGGAGAGGGATTAAGTTCCATCTCATGGTGGGGGATAATATTTACATATATTATTTGGAATTCTTCAGTAAAAAAAGTTTTATCTCTTTTTATCCATTTATTTATTCAATTATATATCAGTATGAATTCAAAGAAATGTATTTTGTTATGTGAGTTATAATTGCTCACGTTGTTTCAGTTTAGGCTATTGGGGTCTCTTTTAGGTTGACTCCTGTGTTCTGATATAGTCCCAATCTTTTGTTTTTGGAGCACTTCTTTTCTCCCTCATTGGTAGTATGAGCCAGGACCACCTTGTCTTTTCTCTGCTCAGTCTTAGAATTACCCATTTCTCCAAGGATCCTGGGTTCCTTTTATTGGAGTGTGGTATTTACAAACCAAGATTTGGGTGTGAGTATGCTCATTACAGTTGGGTATCAGTGCTTTCAACTCCTCTCAGGAGATGAAACTAAAAAATATGATATGTTATATACATGTATATGAATACTAACGCATGTATACCAACTTATGTATACCTACTCCATACCTATCTGTATATACATGAGCAGAGCTAGTTCTGTAATCTCTGATTCTAATCCATTACCATAGAGTTCATTCTGTCTTTCTTTCCTCGATGATTCATAACTTCCTTCTCTGATGATGAGAAACCTGGCTCCCATTATGAATTATCCATTTACTTATGTGTTCAACCTCAGCATGCATATTCAGAATTATTAATCTATACTCCTGTGAGAAACCATTTAAAAACCAAAGTACAATGTTTATGTACAGTTCTTTCTGTTTTTAGCCTTTCAGGTTCCAGTGGAATACATTTTTAAATGAGAACGTTTATAGAGAAGGAGATCCCACAAAATTTTTTGCTCAAAGCCTCACACTCTAGCAGTGGTCCTGTTCTCTTTTCCATTAATTCTATTATTATTTTAGTGCTTGGTGCATATTCTCCCACATTTTTCTTCTTGATCAAATATAAATAAGTACACAAGGATATAAATACTGTATAGGTGTATTTGTTCTACAGAAGACATTTGGCCTGGGGTTAGAGTTTGAGAAAAGGAATGTTTTAGAAGCAACCCAAGCACTTCTAAGGCAAAGTCATGGTTAAGGATCACCACTCTAAGCCAATCATGGTCATTCTAATCAAGTCTACCTCTAGGTATTGTCTACCTCTAGACAATACTTTTTGTGTGTGACCTTTACCTATGTAGACAAGCAAATAGAAGAAATAAGTAGAAAATGAAGTAAAGTGGAAAGCTTATGATGTAGACAAAAGCTGAAGAGCATACAGAAAAAGTTAAAGGGAACAGAGATGATGAAGGAGACAGAGAGTGGGGAGTCTATATGGGCCAGTTGGGGACAAGAAAACAGAAAACACACAGAGAGAAATAAGTCTCAATTCAGGACAGTTTTCTAGGTACAATTCTAATGTCAATCATGTTTCTTTATAGTGAACTGTAAATTTCTGAAACTTTAGCAACCAAAAGAGTCTAATTAAAATATATAGATTGAAGTAAGAGTGAATGAAAAGAAGGAAGGGAATTGGCAAGTGTTGCAGGGAATAAAGGATTGTAATGGAAGAAGAGAGCATTCTGTTCATAACCAGATGGTAAGATCTATTCTGAGTTTGGGTTTGAAGAGAAAAATATATTAAAGTCATATTTCAATCATTTGAGACAGATGGACTTCCTCAAGGCTTGGGGATCTGAGTCTCATTCTTGCAGACTCGGAAACCTAAGTTTACCATATCTAGATCATCTCTCAGGTGTGGCCACACAGTAATCCATCCCGGAGAAATTAATATATTAAAAACCTAATATAAATTTATTGGTTTATATGGACAATTAATAATTGACAAATTGATCGGGTATTTTTGTTTGCTGTTGAAAGCATTATATTTCCATAGGCAAATCCATGTGAAAAGCCAAATTACTATTGGGAGATTGCTTGGTAAGTATACAATTTAGATCAATAGGAGTTAGTTGGAGTTAGTGTTATCAAGTTACAACACTCATATGTATCTACTTCTATTCTAAGAACATACCTGCTGAAGAGCCTCGATCTTTGAGTCTTTGAGCCAGAGCCACTGAAGGTACTGCAGAAGTCAGAATAATACACCCCGCCCCTGTAGTCAAAGATATCTCAAAACTTAATACCCAGAACCTGTAAATATGTTAGGTTAAATGGTAAAAAGGAATTAATATTGCAGATGGAATTAAGGTTGCTAATTGGTTGAATTTAAAATAGATTATTCTAGATTATTCAGGTGGGTCCAATGTAATAAACACAAGCTTTAAGTATGGAAAAGAGGCAGAAGAGTCATTGTTAAAGTGATGGTTTGTGAGAGTTAATTGGCATTATTAGCTTTGAAAATGAAAGGGACCATTAGCCAAGGAATGTGGGCAGCCTCTGCAAGTTGGAAAAGGCAAGAAAAACAGATTCTCCACTAGAGCTTTTAGAAAGGATCACAGTCCTGCTGACTCCTTGATTTTAGCTCAGTGAGACCCACCCATTTAGGACTTCTGAGCTCTAGGATTCTGAGATTTAAAAATTGTGTTGTTTTAAGCCACTGTTTATAGTAATTTGTTATAGCAGCAATAGGAAAATCATATATTCTGCTAATTTGACCTTTCAGATTACCATTTATATATTCCATAAATTTTCCTTTCTTCCTTTCCTTTTTAAGCAAAATAATGTAATAACTTAGTGTTAACTTTTAGTTGCGATCACAATCCTGACAGGCATCCCCACGTGGATCACCTTGACCGGACTGAAGTGTTTACCCATATTTGGATTTCTTCTTTGTTCTGGGGAATCTTCTTAGAAATGGGCCATTTTTTGGTCCCAGGGCTCTTCAGGCAATAAGAATATTGGGCTCTGGTTCTCAGGTTTCTTTATGATATACACTGTTTTCTCAAAGGCCATTCTAGACTCCCTGAAACCAGAAAGTGAATTCTGGAATCCCTAAACTGTTTGGGGATTCTAGACCTAGAGGTATACAGGGCAGAGCAAATGCCTCATGGCATAAGTAAACTGGCACACTGTAAATCAACATACTTGATTATTTTTCTCTGTGGAGTGCAGAAGGATTAAAGTATCAAGGACTAGAATTAAGAAGCAGAGTACATATTTGTATCAAGGTAGCACTATTTTCCTTGTCTCTGAAAACAGAGTTCTTTATAGTCCAGATTGTAGAATCTAAACTTGTTTTAAATAATAAAAGCTAAAAGTAAAAAGAAGTAAAATGTAAGAGTTATTGAGCTCTTACCATGCACTAGGCACTATTCCAATTTCATTTAAGGTTCATTTAAACCTCTCCAGAACTCTATGGCTTAGGAATTATGATTGTCCCTGTTTTACAAACGACGAAACTGAGGTTCAGTGTGATTAAGTAGTTTGATCAAGTTTACTGGCTTAGACGGAATGGAATTCATATGTGGAAGTTCTGATACCCAGGGTATTTAGAAATGGGGCCTTTGGGAGTCAGATAAGTTTAGATGAGATCATAAAGGTGAGGCCCTCATGATAGTATCCTTATTTTCTCTCTCTGCACCACTTTTTTGTGAGGACTCAATGAGAAGACACCCATCTGCAAGTCAAGAAGACAATTCTCTCAGGAATCAAATCTGCTGACACGTTGATCTTGGACTTCCCAGCATCCAGAACTGTGAGAAATAAATGTCTGTTGTTTAGGCCACCCAGTGTGTGTGGTATTGTTACAGCACTCTGAGTTAAGATGGTTAAACAACTAGTAAGTGGCAGAGCTGTTACCTGAACTTGATCAGTCTAATTTAGAGACTGAGTTCTTTTCTTTTTTAAAGATTTTATTTAGTTGACAGAGAGAGACACAGTGAGAGAGGGTTCACAAGGGGGAGTGGGAGAGGGAGAAGCAGGCTTCCCACTGAGCAAGAAGTGCAATGCCGGGCTCCATCCCAGGACCCTGAGACCATGACCTGAGCTGAAGGCAGACGCTTAACAAATGAGCCACCTAGGCGCCCCAGAGACTGAGTCCTTAACTAGTATCTTTTACCATAAGTTAGAGGTTTACTCATCATCCACAAATACATGTATCCAGAAATTAAAATAAAGGGATGCATAGTGAATGACTAAATAGAGGAAAGGATATTTCCACAATAAAGACTATTAGTACCAAGGCAAATTACAAGAATACTTTAATTAAAAGTGAAAAGATGTGGATGCCTGGAAGGCTCATTTGGTTAAGAGTCTGTCTTCAGCTCAGGGTCATGATCCCAGGGTCCTGGATGGAATCCCATAGGAGGCTCCTTGCTCAGCCGGGAGCCTGCTTCTTCCTCTGCCGGCCTCTCTTTCTCTCTCTCCCTCTCTCTCTGTCTGACAAATAAAAAAAAAACTGAGAAGATGGTCTCCAAAAATAGTGTTTGGGAAGAGAAACTTCTACTACAAGCCTGGAATAATGTGTTTATAGTAGTTTAATCATTATAGTTTTATCAGGAAAAGCTCACTGCACTGGGAATCAAAAGAACTAGATTCTTGCTGTTTTGCCACTAACCAGCTAAGTAAGCTTGATAAAGCCACTGCATTTCTAGGCTCTAGTTTCTGAGAATAGCATTCATACTTCTGAAGAAGGCATTGTAGGAAAAAGAATAAAGGGGCACCTGGGTGGTTTAGTCGTTAAGTGTCTGCCTTCAGCTCGGGTCATGATCCCAGGATCCTGGGATCGAGACCCATGTCAGGCTCCCCTCTCCCACTCCCCCTGCTTGTGTTCCTTCTCTCTCTATCAAATAAATAAAATCTTTTAAAAAAGGGAATAAAAACGTTTTTTTTGTATCCACAGGAGAATCAATATTAGCATCAAGAATTTATTGATCATATGCCTATTTGAAAAGTACAAGGTAAGTAAAAAGTTAGAAGGGACAAGACTGATTAATTCCAGTAAGTGATAGAGTAGTGAGGACTGAGAAATAATGCTAAAATTATAAAGAAAAGTTAAAAAAAAAAACTATCAGTAAAATTAAGCCTACATGACTCATCTTCTTTTGCATCCAGGTAAAGTGGGATTTCTAGGCATTTTAAGAGCTTTTATAAATTGCTCTATCCCATCAGAGATTTCCTTAAGTTAAGTTGGCTTTTGGTTCAAGTCAGTTCAATTCAACCTACATTTACAGGGTATCTTCAGAGATGATTTGCCCTGAAACTAAGCTTCATTCAGGACTTGAACAGCCACTGGGAGTGCCAGAGCTGCTAGGAATATGAAGTTCTGGTGGGAAGCAGAAACCGGGTTGCAGACAGAAAGCATTTCTATGTAACATTTTTGGTAAATTGCCTAAAAATATCCACAGAAGAAAGGGACCTGATCTCCAAGGCCTTAGTCATTTGTTCGATTTCTATTTTGCATTCTAAATACTCAGTTTTCAACCTCTGTCCATAACACTACATTCTTTCTCTTTAAGCACCTTGCCCTCCATTTATACATCAGTTTCAAATACCAGTATCTTCTGTGCTTACCATGTGTTATGCCTTGAACTGATAGAGATACAAAGATAAAGGAGCACACAGTTTTGTAGGAAGAAGAGGGCAGAATTAGACATAAAACAGTACTAGTCTAGTGGTAGAAACAGAGTGTAATCAGGGCGCATGAACAAAACATTTGACAATATTAATTTGTGTCCTTATCTTTTGAAAGATATTAAACTGCCCAAACCTCTGGGAGTTGGAATTTTGAACCTCTGTGAAGTAGTCTGTGGCCTGGTGTTTCTTAAGCTACCACTTTTCATACTTTTTTGACTGTGATCTGGAGTGTGGCAGACGTAAGTGTTCATAAAAAGTACTACATGTCCCCCTGCATTTCTCAGCCTCCCTTGCAGTTAAGGTAGATCATGCACCTATTCTGGTCAATGGGTCAGGAGAGGAAGGGATTGTACTGTTTCTGGTTCAAGTCTCTTAACACTGATTAAGAGCCAGTGAGAGTCCTCTGTGCTCTCTTTAGAAAGATTTTTAAGCCTAGAAGCAAAGAACCAAGAGGCAATAGTTGAAAGATGAAAATATGCTAGATCCTTAAAGATCTGGAGGACAACCACCAAGGAGGTCAATCTACTCCACATCAGACTTTATGGTAGTGACATGTGAAATATAAAATATTTTTGTTAAGTCACTGACATGTATTTCACATCTGGGCCCAGTGTGTATGCGTGTGTGTGTGTATGAAACAAAATTTTAAAATAATACTACTTTAATACTTGCTGTTTTTGACATAGTTATATTTTCATTCAGGAAAATGCTCATCAGACTTACAGTGTTATTACACCCTAACTGGTCTCCACCCACAATGTGAAAAATAATGTTTTTAAGGGGCGCCTGGGTGGCTCAGTGGGTTAAAGCCTCTGCCTTCAGCTCATGATCCCAGGGTCCTGGGGACTGAACCCCACATCCTGCTCTCTGCTCAGCAGGGAGCCTGCTTCTTCCTCTCTCTGCCTGCCTCTCTGCCTTCTTGTGATCCCTGTCAAATAAATAAAATCTTTAAAAAAATAATATTTTTAAAGTTTTTCTCTAATTTTACTTTTTTAAAATTCCAGTATAATTAACATACAGTATTATATTAGTCTCAGGTGTACAAAAGAATGATTCAACAATTCCCTACATTACTCAGTGCTGATCACTGATATGTGTACTCTGAATCCTCTTCACCTTTTTAACCGATCACCACTCACCTCCTCTCTGGCAACCACCAGTTCTCTATGCTTAAGAATCTGGTTTTTTGTCTCTTTTTCTTTCTCCATTTGTTTTGTTTCTTAAATTGCATGTGAATGAAATCATATCCCATTTTCTTTCTCTGACTTATTTCGCTTAGCTGAAAAATAATGTAGTAAGCTGCTCAAAACATTGGTCGTCTAGGAACAGCTTTCAGGTGTATCCAATTATTTAGAATAGTAAGATTTACAATAAATGCAATGTCACAATAATAATAAAAATGGGAAATACAGAGTATTTCATTTTGTAAAATTAAATTATTGCATTTTGGCTGTATGTTTCTATTTGGCATCTATATGTGAATACACACACATACATACATACATACGTAATAAAGGAAAAATGTTTTTCACTGTTCTGCAAAACCGGTAGTCTCTGGCACTGAAACGTATTGCTCTAAAATTTGCATTTCAAAAATAAAATAAAATAAAATAAAATAAAGTAAAATAAAATAAAATTTGCATTCCAATCCTAAAGGACTCCATTAAGAAAGTATTCGGCTTGGTGCTGGCAAATTTTGGTAGATCCTTGAGGACAAAATAAGCTTTATTCCTCTTCTCAGTAACAGGAGAAAGAACTGAAGTCAGGAAATCTTATACTTTAACGAAGTGCCATAGCGGCGGCCTGTAAAATGAAACAACAAAATCCCAGACCGGCCTAGCTTTCCTCCCCACTCGGTGAATGGACGCAGCTCAGAGAAAATAGCTCGCGAGCTCTAGGCCGGAACCGGTATGAAACTCTCGCGAGAGCCTCCCGACCGCCGGGAGCCTTCAGTGAGCACTAGTTCCCGCCCCGTCAGTGCGCCCACAGGCTGCCTGATCCCCGCCGGCTGGCTTCCTCTGCTACGGCGGGGCGGGCCGGAACTTTTATCCATAGGAACGGGTTTACACTGTAGAGTGTTGCCGGCCGGCGTCAAGGAGAATAGAGTGCCATCCTCTTCCTCTCACCGTAGCCGCCGCGGAGCGGAGCCGAGCAGATCAGATCCAGGAGCGCGGTTACCGGGCGGGCTGGGTCTATGGTCGCTCCGCGGGCCGCTCCGCCGGCTGGTGCTTTTTTATCAGGGCAGGCTGTGTTCCATGGCAGGGAACTTTTGGCAGAGCTCCCATTAGTAAGTGATCTTCCGCCTCGTCGCCCGGGGCTTGCTCTTGGGAGTCGGTGAGGACGGGGCCTGCGACTCCCTTTGGCCTGGATCCCGGCCCCTGTCCCGAGCGCTGCGGGGTCTCCCGGGAGGCGACAGCAGCCGGAAGCGGGATGCACGTTTCTCTGGCGACTCCCCTCTCCCCGCCCCCTGGCAGTATTTCGGGGGTGGGGATGGGGGATATCTGTGAGCGGGGAAGGGCAGGGGCTAAGGAGGTTCGGTCTCTGGGGAAGGAAGGAGTTTAACTTCCAATTCTTGGATAATCTAGGCCTGGAAGCGGGGTGGGATGGGCTGCGGTGGGATGGGGGAGGGATGGGCCCAGGTATAGGAAGCGTGGCACAGTTCCGGACTGTGAGGCCGGCTCCTCGGGACAGTTGGGGTTCGCTTTTGCCTGGGCTCTCTTCCGTTGCGGGCATTGTAGTCTTTTGTCATTGACCTTCTCTCTTGAGTGGATTTAATATTATTCCGAGGAGAGAGTCCAGAGTCAGTCTTGTGTCTGCTCTCTAACCGCTTCTTGCCATTATCTTATGCCTAGGTGGAGTTGTATTACTGGTTAGGTACAGGGCAGGTGCTCTCAAATTATCCATTTCATTAGTCTGTGCCTTATATTTTAGGCATGTATTTTCCTGTGACTTCGCCAATTTCTTGAACCTATTTCATGAGTTTTTGTTTTTGTTAGTGACCATGGAAGAACTAGAGCAATATTAAAAATAAGTAAATAGATATATCCCATAAATACATTTGTTTAGGCCGAAAGGTGGGTGATACGACTAACAGAACTTTGACCAGGCTTTCCGCTGTACGGTTGAAAGATGAACAGAGCTTGATACTGTTATATTTTAGTGTAAATATGTCTGACTGCCAAGAGAGCATTAGTAACTGTAAGTTAAACTTTGATTCTGTGAAGATGATGGATTCCTATTCATTCTGCTTTTAGTCCTTTGTAAGAGAAGAAAACAATGGGGTTGGAAACCTATTTTCAGAAAAGCTGGTTTGCCCCTTGCTGTAAATGATTCTGTGGAGATGAAATTCTATAGAAGCCCTACTTCTGATCATATTTTTATTTGGCACTTTTTGCTCAGTGTAATACTTGCTTGGGCAAAATTAAAATATAGAAAATTTAGTGGAGAAGGGGTAGTATTTTGATAAACTTTGAAAGAAGGTGAAAGAATTGACGGGTAGCTAGGTGTTAGTTATCAGAAGTTACAGCCATTTTTCAACTTAAAAAAAAAAAAGATCCTACCTGCCTTTTGATAAATGGTCTCATTATGCTTCATTTATTTTTGGCATAATGAGACCATTTATCAAAGGGGGAGCAGGATCTATAATACTTGTTTTTTTTCACTTTTGAAACATAAAATTGTTATACTGTTAAATGTCCCCCCCCCCCAAAAAAAAGTGTTTAAATGTGCTTTTTTGAAAGCGTCCTTGCCTTACAATTCAAATAGTCCTGGAGAAAGGGGCCACTGAGATCTCTTGAGGATCATGAAGTGCCTGATCTGCAAAAAGTTCCAAGTGAGAAAGACAAGGCAATCAATCTGGGAAAACAAACCAACAAAAAGATTACAAAAACCATTGTTCTAGGTGATTTTGGTAAAAGAGGAAAATTGACGTGAACTATGTTGTATATCATGGCTTGAAGATGCACAGTTTAACATTTCTGAAATGGGCATGACAGTTTTTTTCTTAGTAGCACATGATATAATGGTAAATTTTACAAACAGTGTAATCTTAAATTTTATGAGATTTCCTATTTATAAGTGTTCTTGGTTTAACCTCCATACTATATGCTGTGAGGAAAAACTTGAATACTTGTGAAATTTATTGTTTTAAAAACCTTAAATGACTGTAAGGGTGGAATTAATGATAATGCCAGAACATAGTGAATCACAGTATTTTCTAGAAAGTTGAAGTAGAGCACAACACATTCTTTGACCTTACTGCAGTAAAAGTGGAAGGGCACTGAATACTAGGGGTTGACTGAACTACTGAAGAGATAACAGAAATTAAAAAGTACAAAATCAGTTCTGGGTATTTTATTGTATCAAAGAGGAAACTGAAAATACAATTACATAATATCAAGGAAATAACCTGATGAGATCAATATATATCCATACCTATGAGATGTAGCCATAGCCAGTTATAAACTAACATCCAGAATAACTGAGAGAATAAAAATAAGTCAAAATAGTCTACTTAAGAATATTAAAAAGGAAATGGTGAAATAAATCCAAGGGGGCAAAAAAGACTTAAAAAGGTAACACTGATATTAACATATTAAAAGGAAAAATAGTCAAATTATAAGCGCTGATTCTTTGGAAGGGAAAATCAATACAGTAGACTGAACTGTTGAATCAAAGTTGAATCAAAGAAAAGAAGGATGATACAAAGATAAAAAATTAGGAATGAGAAAAGTAAGTAAATCCAGACATACCTTTGGGTCATCTCCATGCTAGTAGATTTGAAAGCCAAAGCAGGGGTGCCTGAGTGGCTCAGTGGGTTAAGCCTCTGCCTTCAGCTCAGGTCATGGTCTCAGGGTCCTGGGATTGAGCCCTGCATTGGACTCTCTGCTCAGCAGGGAGCCTGCTTCCTCCTCTCTCTCTCTGCCTGCCTCTCTGCCTATTTGTGATCTCTCTCTGTCAAATAAATTAAAAATAATAATAATAATAAAATCTTAAAAAAAAAAGCCAAAGCAAATTAAGTTTCTACCCCTTAAAAAATGCTCTAGCCTACATTATGTCATGGGTAAATGTTTTCGCATTTTCAAGAGGATCTACTGAAATTACTCCAATTCACACAGAAAGAAAGCTTTCCAGTTCTCTCTTTGAAGCTACAAGAACACTGATAAAATATGGCAAAGGTAGCACTGAAAACAGTCTCAGTTTTGAATATTGATACAAAAGTAAATTATTAACAAGTAGAGTCTAACATTACATTAGAAATATAAAAAATGATAGTCATTTTATTGTAGAAATATAGTCAGTATTAGGAAATCTGTTAATGAACAGTGAAGGCATCAAAAGAAGCCTATTAATCTACTCTTGACTAAAAGAAGTATGTTGCTTTCTTAACATGGTAAGAACATCAAAACATGAATAAGAGATATTTAATGGTGAAACATTAGGAAAATTAGGGTGCCTATTTAACATTGTTCTGAATTGCTACTCAATACAATTAATAGAATAAGGTATTAAAAATGATAAAATTGTCAGCCTGTAGAGATAAAATTAACTTGAAAATTCAGCTAATTGAACAATTATTATAAACAATAAATGTTTAATAAAGTGACCAGTTACAAAACGTAAAAATGGAAAGCTTTCTTTTAAATGAATAGCAATGGAAAATAAGAAATACACAAGAATAAACTAAAGAAATGTGCAGGACCTACCAGAAGAAATTTTTAAATTCTGTAGTAGAACATAAAGATTTTAATAAGAGGAGTTTGAATTCTAGCATTGTAGAGATAACATTTCTCTATTGACCTCTAAATTTAATGCAATTGGGACTTGACATAATACTTCTAAAGTTCAAGTCTTGGAATAATTGTAAGAATATCGAGAAGTTTTTTAAAGAATAGCAAGTGGCAAAGGGGATATTTTCCATATGAGATTTTAATAATTTAATCTTACATTTTAAAATAGGATGGCATAGGAATAAGAAAAAATTGAAAGAAAAAAGCCTTAAGTATATTAGAAAATATAGGTGATTTTTTAAAAAAATAATTTTGTGTTAGGGAAGGCCTTCCCATTTGTGACCAGCATAAAATCAGAGTGAAATATGGGTTAGTTTTAGTAAGTGATTCATATATCTGTTACAAATAATTAAATGTTAAGAGATCATGCTAAACTTAGGAAATGTTTTTAGTTTATTTGACAAATGATTTATTATCCATAATATGCAGATTATAGGGGCGCCTGGGTGGCTCAGTGGGTTAAGCCTCTGCCTTCAGCTCAGGTCATGATCTCAGGGTCCTGGGATCAAGCCCTGCATCTGTCGCATCTGTCTCTCTGCTCAGCAGGGAGCCTGCTTCCCCCTCTCTCTCTGCCTGCCTCTCTGCCTACTTGTGATCTCTCTCTCTGTCAAATAAATAGATAAAAATCTTCAAAAAATAAAAATGCTTTAAAAATATGCAGATTTATGGCAAGACTCTCTAAATCGTGAAGAAGACCATTCCATTAGAAAAATTGTCATTAGAATTACAGTGTACAAAAGAACTCTATTTGGCCAATAAGGCATGGAAAATGTTTAACCTCAGAAGTAAACTAAAAAACAAACAAGACTCCCTTAGACAGTAAGATACTACTTTGCATTTAACTTGTATAGTATTTAAAAGATTGGCAGTAGTAACCCATGGGGGGTTAAATATCTTAAAACACTCTCATGTACTGTTAACAGGAATGGAAATTGGTATGACACATGGAATACAAACTGACAATGTAAAAGAGAGTTACCAGCAAAACCTACTGATCAGTTCTATTTCTGGGAAATTATTTTAAATATATTATTAACCAGATATGCAAGGGTGAATTACAAAGCTGTTCATTAAAGCATTATTTTTAATAGTGAAAAATTAAAAGCTGCATGCCTTTTAATAGGAATTAACTAAGTAAGTAACAGTCTGTCCATAATACTGTGCAGCAGTTTACAGGTATGCTGAATAACAAATTTGTTGACATAGAAAGACTTCTAGAACATACTCAGTGACAAAAGGAAGTTGCAGAATAGTGCAGAATAGTCGTTTCAATTTCATATCTCTGGTTAAAAATAGTAGACTTGACTAGGCAGGTGGAGGAGACGATTAGTGTAATAACTTCTGAAGCAGCTTTTAACATGATTGGAATTTGTGAAGTAGGGAAATTAAATACTGTAGTTACTCATGAACAATGAGAAAAGATACTTTATTATTTTTTTTTTTTTTAAGATTTTAGTTATTTATCTGACAGAGATGAGAGGCAGGCAGAGAGGGTAAGCGGGGGAAGCAGGCTCACTGCTGAGCAGAGAGCCTGATGATCAATCCCAGGACCCGGGGACCATGACCTGAGCCGAAGGCAGAGGCTTTAAACCACTGAGCCACCCAGGCGCCCAGAGAAAAGATACTTTTAATCTAAGGCACCATCATTTGATGCCAAATAATTATATATATGTGTGTGTGTATCTATATATAGCTATCTATCTAATGATTTTATGTATCACTAGGAAAAAATGTGTTGCCAGTTAAAAGCTTAAGGCATCAGTGATTGTAAGATTTTCATGATACCAGAGTATTAAAACCAATGAAATAACAATATAAGGTAGTGAGAGAACAAAAAAGAGAGACACAAAATTAGAGTGAAATTTTTTTCAGGGCGTATTTACATTCATTACTGAGATAATTCTCAAGAGTTTCAAGAAATGTGAAAAATACTATCTTCTAAGGTTACTTCTTGCACTTTGTGTTTTTCACAATGTTCATAAATTATTCAGTCTTAGAATTTTTTTTTTGTGACTTTGTTAGTTGATTTTCTGTAACATATCTTAACATCTTCATTCTTCTAGTTTACAATGGATTTTGGATAAACAAGATCTGTTAAAGGAACGCCAGAAGGACTTAAAGTTTCTCTCAGAAGAAGAGTATTGGAAATTACAGATATTTTTTACAAATGGTAAACTTAAAAAAAATTGACTGAAATGGTATAGTTGATGACCTCTGAATTAAATCTTTGTACAGTAATTTGTGATGAGCTGTTTTAGTCCCTACTTAGTATTTTTTATTCATGTATTCTTTTTATGACTTATCTTCATTTAAGTAATCTAAATAAAGTCTTGTGGATCTTACGTTGCAGAGACACTCAAGACAGTTTGAAGGTGTTCATTAATCTCCCTAAGCCTCTATAATGTGTTGTTAAACCCAATTTAAGATTGGCTAAAGCAAGTATTTTGAGGATAAATGGATTCTTTGGGCTGGTATCCTATATTGGTCATTCTTACAAATTTGCTTTGGAGGGAGAGGGACATGGTAGCTTTGTTACATGATCTTTCTAACCCTCAGTTCACTCTTCTGCAAACCTACCTCTCTGTTGTTTAGAGAATTTACTATCGACTTTTTAATAAATTTTACAAATTAGAAATTGTAGTGAGTTTGATAACTCTAATATTTTCTTTTTTACATTTATTCTAAAGATAATATAAAAACATTGAAAATACTTAAGGTAGAGGGAAATAATTATCATTCAATCTTCTTAATAGAAGAATAGTGTTTGCTGTGGGACACTTTCTATTTTTTATTGTGTATGCATACCTGTATTTTTTTAACAGATTTGCAAATCCTAGTACCAGCCCAGTGTGATCCAAATAGAGTTTTATAGCATATGTAGGTTTTTCTTTTTGTTAAAAATTAATACAGTCGTTATTTAACCACATGAACATTATTGTTCAATGTCAAAATTATAGAGATAACAGAATAAAATTTAAAATTTTATTATTTTTCTTTTAGTTATTCAGGCATTAGGTGAACATCTTAAATTAAGACAACAAGTTATTGCCACTGCTACGGTCTATTTCAAGAGATTCTATGCCAGGTAGGACTTTTATTTTGGGATTATGTCACACCTATTTGAAACTCCTACATAATGTTTATTAGCTTTAGTATAAATGAATCATGAGTTTGCCACTAGAGTTATCTTGGTTTTTGTTTTTTTTTTTTTTACAGTGTTTTCTAAATGAATGATGTTTAACTTTGTTTTATCATATTTTAGGTATTCTCTGAAAAGTATAGATCCTGTATTAATGGCTCCTACATGTGTGTTTTTGGCATCCAAAGTAGAGGTATGAAATAGTTTTCTGTTCTTCATTGAAATATAGTCAATGTACATTGGTTAATCTGTCCTGATTTTCACATTACCTGTATAAAAATAACGACAGATGGTGATTTATGCAAAATACTGAAATTCATGCAAAATCAAAGATATACATGTCTTTATATATTCATTTAACGCTTACGTAGCATTTACTATATACCAAGTGCTATTCTAAATCCTTTTACAACTATAATTGACTCATAATGTGATTTATAATCCTCATAAGAAACAATGGGGTGTATGGTAGTAATATCTTCCATTTCATAAAGGAGGAAACTTAGGTTTATAGAGGTTGAGAAACTTGCCTAAGATCATAAAGCTGGTAAGTGGCAGAGCCTGGGAACCTGGCTACTAATTCCGTGCTTTTAACTGCGTTGTTCTAGGTCCTCTAAGACATTAACTGTTTGGCACTGTAGTATTCCATAAGTGCCACAGCTTCTCTACTATAACCTGAATTATAGTACCTCTTCCTATGTTTGTATTATGTTTCTTAGATGTCTTTAGAATCATAACTGTATTCTTGAAAATTAAATGTAATTTATTTTATTTTTTTTTCTAAAGATTTTACTTATTTATTTGACAGGCAGAGATCACAAGTAGGCAGAGAGGCAGGCAGGGGGAGAGGGGAAAGCAGGCTCCCTGCTGAGCAGAGAGCCTGACATGGGGCCCGATTCCAGAACCCTGGGGTCATGACCCGAGCCGAAGGCAGAGTCTTTAACCCACTGAGCCACCTAAGCACCCCTAAATGTAATTTAAATGTAGTAGGTTTATGTTCCTTTTGGTGCTCAATTTTGAATTAGTTTTTAGTCATTATTTAGGATTATTGAAGACATGTTTCCTAATTATTACCTAAAGTAATGAGAGTTGACTCTATTAGAAATAATATTAAGACAGACTTTCTAGAACTTATGGTTTTCTAATTATAAGTGGTGGCTTAAACAGAACCTGCTCTGTTGTTATTACTGAGTTCTTAATAGTGGGAAAAGGAAGTGTTTATAAAAAGCCCATGGTATGGGTTGGTATTTCCAAATGTTACCATGTAATTTGATGTATCTGAAGTGCAACCAATATGGAAAATCTAGACAAAATTTTATAAATTTCTATTCTTGAAGATTAACTTGGGGAGTTTAATTTGTTTTGTTTGTTAAATACCTTTTGTTGTATCATTTACTGAGTGAAAGTTTTCATTCTAAGAATTTTGGATAAAGAATAATTCCTGGATTGGGGTGCCTGGCTGGCTCAGTTGTTAAAGCATATGACTCTTGATCTCGGGTTCATGAGTTCAAGCCCCGCATTGGGTATAGGGAATACTTAAAAAAAAAAAAAATTATTCCTGGAAAAAAGATGTATCCCTTCATATTTGATGATAGCATTATGTTTTTAATCTCTAACTGTGACCAAATGTTTCTGTGTTTTGTCTAGTTGTGTGGGTATTATATAGAAAGGACTTTTAAGACATCTGAGGCATTTACTTTTTAGTATCAGTTACTATGGTTTAAGGTTTGAATATAAGTATATATGCACACATACATAACTACCCCACCCCACAAAATAAGGATGTAGGTTGAAGGTATTTATATAGACTAGGTTCAGTTTAGTTCCTTTTGTTGAATAAGCAACCAATTTTTGATTTTTCTGTTTTAAAATGAAGTGAAGGTTTTAGTAATCTTATGAGGTTAATCAAATCAAATGAGACAGTATATGTAAGGTGGATCACTTCCTAAATTTTAGTTATTTTTACAATGGTGGCGTACTAAGTTCAAAGAGGAAGTGGGAATTGACATTAAGAGTCTTGGGGCACCTGGGTGGCTCAGTTGGTTAAGCATCCGACTGTTGATTTCAGCTCAGGTCGTGATCCCCAAGTCTTGGGATGGAACCCCACATTAGGCTTCCTGCTTGTCACACAGTCTGCTGAAGATTCTGTCCCTTTTTGCTCCACCTCCCACCCCCAACCCACTTGTGCTCTCATTCTCTCTCAAAAAAAAAAAAAGAGCTTGCTTTATGGTAAGGCTGAAATTACTTTAAAAAAAAAAAAGAAGTCTTATGGGGAATCTGGGTGGCTCAGTCAGTTAAGTGTCTGACTCTTGATCTCAGCTCAGGTCTTGCTCTCACAGTCATGAGTTCAAGCCCCATATTGGTCTCCTCACTGGCATGCATGGAGCCTACTTTAAAAAAGAAAAAAAAGGAAAGTCTTACATTGTATCATTCTATTATTCTTGTCTTCTTCCAAATAGAATAATAGTTTTAGTGGTCTTTTAAATTATTTTGGTGATACTAAAGTTTATCTTTAGAGATTTAGCTGTTCTGTTACTAAATAGCATAAGTACCTGTTCATTAATTCAGGGTCAGTTGAATAGGAAGCGTACTTAGTATTTTTCTTGCAGTTAAGTGTAGAATCTAAGAAATCTTTTTGGAAACTAATTGGAGTGGAGAAAACTGGCACTGTTGCTTTAGGGCTTGGTTTCTAATTTGGTATCTCAGTGATGTTAAATGACAAAATTATTTAAACATTTGTCTTACTGCAGCAATTTTAAAGAAAAGTAATACATTTTAGAGACTTAAGTACTTCGTGCCTCAAGTAGGTAGAAGATGAAAAACAAACTATAAACATGGGGGATATATAGGAAATGCTTTGCTTTGAATAAACCCAGATACCCTCAGGCTCATTGGGTTACTGTGTACCTGATCTCATCCACTTTTATTTCTCTAGGAATTTGGAGTAGTCTCAAATACAAGATTGATTTCTGCTGCTACTTCTGTATGTAAGTGCAAAAAGTATATTCTGCTTTAAGGATGTAATTCTTTAGAAAAGCTCCATAGGACCTTAATGTTTTTCAGTTTATGAGAACTATGAAAGATTTGGTTGTCTTGGGGCACCTGGGTGGCTCAGTGGGTTAAGCCTCTGCCTTCGGCTCAGGTCATGATCCCAGGGTTCCGGGATCGAGCTCCGCATCGGGCTTTCTGCTCAGCGGGGAGCCTGCTTTCCCATCTCTCTCTCTGCCTGCCTTTCTGCCTACTTGTGATCGGTCAAATAAATAAATAAAATCGTTAAAAAAAATGTAAAATGATTTAAAAAAAAAAAAGAAGATTTGGTTGCCTTTATTAAATTTCCTGGGGTCACATTTATGACTATTGTATTTGGCTAAAAATAAAGTTAAAAATACAAAAATTTTAAAAACCACTTGTAGGGTTATGTCCAGGACATTGCTTTTTAATTCTAAAAGTGGATAGTAACTATTGTCCAAAAACATCAGTTCAGTGGCTCTTAATTTTAAATAATAAGGGTAAAGAAAAAAACTCATTTCCCAGTTCTGTTGTATTTTTTTTTGCCTCATAATGACTAGCCATTGTGTCATTCTTGTGGGTAAAATAAACTGTTTCTTTAGTAATTGTAGTGTATGTATTTGATGGGAATTAAGTATGTTGCCTCCATAATTGAAAAACAGAGTGCAGGGAAAAAAAAATGCTGACTGTAGTAGTCAGCCCCAATTCTGTCTAAGCAGCAGCTGTATAACCTTGAGCAAATTGCTTTACCTCTTGGCTTTAGTTCTGTTTACAAAAAGATAGGGTTTAGCTGCCTTGGAGTCATGGCATTAAAGGAAATAATACCGTAGACTAGTGATTGTAAAATATTGTATACAAGGTATTAACATGATGCTATGCTGCATCTTCATAGGTTAAGCACAAAGGCAGCACCTAACAAAAGATGAAAGATAATGCAGATTTTTTTTTTTAATGTGATCTTGCACAGAAGAGGCAGAAGGTTTTTTTGTGTGTTTTTAGGTTTGTGAACCACACTGATTTTCATATTTTTGGGTCTTTCCCTTTTCTGAGAAGAGTGTAATTATCTAATTCAGTTTTTTCCATGCCATATTTTACTCTTCTGAGGATAGCAGAGTAGTAATCAGTTTTGCCATAGAATTTGATATAGCAGATATATCTCATTGATAAGTATTGAATTGCCCTCTGGAAAATTGAATTATTAAACATTCAGAAACAACTGGAAGGTAATCCACCAGAATGTTAGCAGTGCTCATCTGCGAGTAGTGGATTCTAGGTGCCTTATTTTATTCCTATGTCATTTTTTGTTTTCCAAATTTTTTAGAAGGTGTGTATTTTTAAAAATGTAAAATACAGGGGCACCTGGGTGGTTCAGTTGGTTAAGCATCCACCTCTTGATTTTAGTTCAGGTCATGATCTCAGGGTCCTGAGATCAAGGCACACACTGGGCTCTGTGCTGAGTGTGTTAGCCTGCTTGAGATTCTCTTTTTCTCTCCTCCTGTCCCTCCCCCTGCTCACACATGTGTGTGCTCTCTCTCTTAAAAAAAAAAATAAATAAATAAAATACCTATTACTAAGGTTTATTTTTCATGCAAAGATGTAAAGGTATATACATAACAGTGTTTGGTTCCCAAATGAATAGGAAATTGTTACAGTCGAATATTTTTGTTGAATTTCATAAATGTTACGGTGTATTATATAGGCCCACACAGCTTAGGTTTCAAATTTCAGCTCTCTTGCTTTCTTCGTGACAAATTGAACAAAATACAGTATCTGTGTCTCAGTTTCCTCACCTGCAAAGTGAGGATTAGTAACATTTACGTCAAATGGTTGTTGTGAGGATCAGATGAGTTAGTATCAGTAAAGCTCTTAGAACAGTGTCTTGCTCAGTGTCTTAGTTTGGTAGGTCTGCCTGCCATACAAAGTGATAGAGACTAAGTGGTTTAAACAACAAAATTATTTTCTCACAATCTGAAAGCTGAAGTCCAAGATCAAGGTCCACAAATTTAGTTTCTCCTGAGGCCTCTCTTCCTGGTTTTCACGTGGCCACCTTTTTGCTATGTCCTCACATGGCCCTTTCTTTGTGGTTGTGCACCCTTAGTGTTTCCTCCTCTCTTAAGGACACCAGTCCTATAGAATTTGTGCCTCACCCTTACGACCACATTTAACCATAAGTACCTCTTAATTACCTATCTCCAAATCAATCACATTGGGGGTTAGGTCTTCAACACTGAAATTTGGCAGGGCCAGGGGCAGAGAGCACAGTTCCGTCCATAATACTCAGTAAACTTAAGTGCCTACTCATTATCATCAATAACAGGATTATCCTTACTAGAAACACCGTACCAAATGCAGTGATGGTTACAAAGATAAATACAAGGAATTTAAGGACAAGAACATAAGACATGCATATATAAATACTAATATAAAAGAAAAAATAAGTGGCATAAGAGAATTAGAGAATGCAGCGAATGTTTTGAGTGATAAAAGGTTATTTGTTAGATGAATCCAGAAAGGCTTAACTGGGATTTGGTAAAGAAAGACTTTGAACCTGGGGAAATATAGGGGAAAGATAGACTAGGAACATTGAACAGTTTGGTCAAAAGTAAAGAAAACTAATGAGTTCCATTCAGTGAATAGTCAGTAAGGAAAGAGGCAGGAATAGTCCTACCTGGCTAAGGCCAGGTAAAAGAGGGCCTTCAATGAAGAATCTGCCATTTGTTCTGTTGATGGTGGTAGTATGTTTGAAGGCTTTTTTCTCAACATAAGGATAATGCCAGAATGGTGCATTAGGAAGGTAAATCTGGCAGAATAATGTAAGATGAATTAGAAAAGAATGTGAGCTGAGGTAGACAGATTTTAAAGTTTTTCACATTCTACAACATGGATGAACCTTGAGGCACCTGGTTGGCTCAGTAGGATAGCATATGACTCTCAATCTCAAGGTTGTAAGTTTGATCCCCACATTAGATGTAGAGATTACTTAGAAATGAAATCTTAAAAAAAAAAAAAAAAAAAAAACCATGGATAAACCTTGAGTACATTAGGGTAAGTGAAATAGGCCAGTCAAAAAAGATAAATACTGTGTGATTCCATTTAATACTATAAATAATCAATAGAGATAGAAAGTAGAATAGAGGCTGTTAGGGACTGGAGGGAGGGGAACATGGGGAATTGTTGAATGAGTATAGAGTTTCAGTTTTGCAAGATTAAAGTTCAGGAGATGGATTGTGGTGATGGTTGCACAATTGTCAATGTACTTATTACTACTAAACTGCATACTTAAAAATGGCTAAAGATGATAAAGTTTATGTAATGTGTATTTTACCACAATTTTAAAAGCACCCAAAAAAAATCCCTCTGTAATACATATAAAACTGCAAATTGTAGTCAGTAACCTCACCACAGGGTGCTATGAGAAATAAAAACTAACAAGTTTAAAATAGGAAAATATTATTTTGAAGATAATGAAGTGGCCCAGGTGAGTACTAATGAAGGGTTAAAATGATGTTTGGGCCCCCAGCAAGGAGAACAACAAGCAAGCTAGATTTGCATAATAGAGTCAGTAGAACTTTTACAAAGCAAGGTTTTAAGACAAGTCAGAAATGGTTTTTGAGGTGTTTTGCCTGGGCATTGGGAAGGTGAAGGTGGTACCAGAAGAGGAGAATAAGTTGGTTCTGAAAAGAGTTAAATTTAATCTTGGACACTCAGTGTGTAAATGTATCAGTAGAACATCTTAGAAATGTGAGGCCAATGATAGAAATTTGGAACTTGGTAAAATTTAAGAGATAAAGGTGCATAGTGTCTTGTGCTGCTTAGAAGATGAGTGCCAACTTGGGGGGGGGGGTGGGAAGAGACAGACTTTTGGGTTTGTGATCTTTGAGAATGTTGCCATCAGTAAACATGGGATAGGTTTGAAGCCAGATTGCAAAGAACTGAGAAGTGAGTAGGTGCAGAGAAAAGGAGACTCTAACTGTATTACAAATATATAAAATAGCCTTAGTGAAGGGGGTGAGGGGAGGTGCTGACCTAAGTAACTTTGGGAAGAAGTACAGTCTGTAAGACCAAAGGCAAAAGGAACTGCATACGAGCACTATATTCTAGTTGATAGATTTGATACTTAATGTGGACACAAGTTAATTCTGATACTGCTGTACTTGTATCTGGAATTGAGCAATTCCAGTAAATATATACATCCATGGTAAATGGATGGCAGATGTTGGGAACTAGGTTTCTCACTGCTGGAATGGGAATACACAAATAAGGAGAGGAGAACAGAAAGATCCATGTACTGATCAGTTAGAGTTAGAGGCATCAGTATGAGCTCATGGTTACCTTAACATCTCAGTAGCAATGAGTTCTCCTTGTGCTCAGATCTTTGTGTCTAATGCCGTTCTCCAATAAAAGAACTAGGTCTCCTTGGAGACTGGGACAGGAAATACGCAAGATAGACCTGGTGCATAGTGCCAATAAGTAAGGAAGTGCTTTAAAAAAAAAAAAAAAAAAAAAAGGCCCCAAAACAAGAACACCTAGCTTAATAGGATTACAAAGGGGACATAAAACCCAACTGAAAGCTCTCAGTGGCCAAGGCTAGAAGAATTTGTACAACAACAATAACAAAACGTAGTATTGGATTATAATCCAAAGTATAAAAAAAAAATCCATGAGTCCATACTGAACAAATAAATTATTGAGTAAATGGGGGAAGAAGAGACAAATTTCTAATACAGAAGAATTTCATATACTTTACATAGCTAACTACATCATCAGGGAAGCATAAATTTCTACTTCTTAAGTATTCATTGTGCATAGTGACTTCCTTCTAATGTGTATATTATGAAAAGGGATGGGGGAAATAATTTTACAGTAGACTAACCCAACAAACACTACCTCAGCCAGGTGGTTGAGGTTATTTTCAACTGTGATAAATCACTAGTAGTGTGTACCTTTCATGCGATATGATGAAATGGTGCTTTACTTCTGTCATCCTTCCTTCCAAGATCCCACAACCCCAGTCTAAATATTAAGTAAACATCAGACAAATTCCAGTGGAGCGTCAAGCAACAAAACAATACTTGGGGGGAATACAGTACTCTTAAAACTGCCAAAGTCATCAAACATGGAAAGTCTGGAAAACTGTCACAGCCAAATGGAATCTAAAGCAGACCTGACAAGTAAATGTAAAGTGGTCTTCTGGTTGAGAGCCTGGAACAGAGAAAGGACATTAGGAAAAACTAAGGAGATCTGAATAAACTATGGACTTTAGTTAATAATGTACCATACTAATATCAGAGGTTAATAATAAGGGGAAACTGGGTGGTGGGGGGTTGTTTTAGTCTATTCCAGCTGCTCTAACAAAATACCATAGACTGGGTGGCTTAAGCAATACATGTTTATTTCCCACAGTTCTGGAAACTGGGAAGTCTAAGATCAAACAAAGTGTCTTCCTTGATCAGCTCCATGACTGGCCGTTTCCTGGCAAGCAGACGGTGGCTTTCTCATTGTGCTCTCACATGGCAGAGAGAGGTTGCTCGTCCTCTTACAAGAACACTAATCCTGTCATGGGGACCCCACCCCCATGACCACCTAAACCTGATTAATTCCCTGAATTTGGAGGTGGCTCTAAATACCATCACACAGGGGTTGTGATTTCAACATACGAATTTGGGGGGATATATTCAGCCCATAACAGGGAGTATATGGGAACTCTCTCTCTTTTCAGTTCTATAAATTTAAAAATGTTCTTAAAAATTAAGAAAAAAATGTTCTTAAAAATGTTCTTAAAAAAGAATAAATTCTTTTGCTTTTAAAAAGCAAAAGAATATAATTTGGTAGAGGTTTTATATGTTTTTGATTTTGAGAGAAATTTGAGCATTTTAGTAAGTGATGGGACAGATTATTGGAGGAGGAATGGTTAAGGGTGCAAAAAAAATATGAACTGTCAGTTGAGCAGATGAAAAACAAATACACAAGTGATAGAGGTAGCAGTAGAGAGGAGGGGTATACTTTCCTCCCAGCTTAGAAAAGGATTAGAAGATAGAAAATTAATAGGCAGAGCAATTTTATCATGGAGTAGGAGAGAGGTTAACAGTATCAGGTCAATGTCAGAAAGTTAGGTGTCATAGTTTCAGCGTTAGGGATGCATATTTGTTTTATGTACAGAGATGTACCTTGTTAATTAGTTACCGTTATGTAAGTACTGTATGTAAGTTATGTAAGTACACTTTACATCTTGTTTGTATCACCAGGATTTGTAAAACTCAGAAGCCTTAATATTAGGTATGTCTTCAAATAAAGGAGAAAGAAAAGGAAAGCTTAAGTATAAATTTCCTACTGTCAACTTTAAATGGTTTAGATTTCAATCTTGGCAGATGTTACCTATCTAAATTAGTTGTTAGGTTCCTCAGTTTACAAAATAAAACTTTTTGAAAATAAAATACATAGAATAAATGAAAAAAAAATTTAAATCTCTGTGAGGTCTTAGGCTTTATACAAATGGAAGGGATCACAGAACAGATCCTCTAGGATGTGACTTGATTTAGTGAAATGTTGCATCATAATAACCTGAATACAATTTTTTCCAATAGTAGTACTTAAAAGTGTACACTCACCATTTTGAAGAGATAGAGGATTGATAGTTAACAGCTTTTTCTTTTGTACTTAGTGACAAAGAAGAGTAGTAACTGTGTGTATGCGTTTGTGTGTGGTGTGAAAAAGTCCTAGAGAACTTTGCACATATATTTATGCTTTTATTAAAGTATATCTTTTGACAAAGAAATACCTATTTATTCTAGAAAGTATAGATTAGTAAAAAATCCTTAAATCTTAGATGACCACTATTAACATTCTTTGGTTGTATTATCCTTTCAATTATTATATATATTTGGAAATATATATATTATATATATATTTTTTGAATACATAAATAACTTGTGTTCCTTCTACGCTAAATTACTGAGAAATAAAACCAATACCATTCTAAAGTTGGAAAGATTTTAGAGATGAAACCTGCCCCTTTATTTTTTAAGCCGCAGAACCCCTTTTTAATACAATAAGTATATAATTAAAGCTCTCTGATTGTAATATAGATGGGGGCCTAGGACTTCCTGCCACTTAGTACTTTCCCCTTGACTGACAATAAACAAATCTGGGTTCCTAAGCATCTCTAAGAGCACTTACTAACAATGATTTAGCTCTTATACACTGTGTTAAAGAAATTTTGGTTTAATTTACTTTTTCTTAGTTTAAGTCATTTTTTGTTTTTTGCAGTAAAAACTAGATTTTCATATGCCTTTCCAAAGGAATTTCCTTATAGGATGAACCATGTAAGTATATTGTATAAAATAAAACTACTTGTCAAAGCTGTATATAAGCTAGATCCATTTTATGTTAGAATAAACTGTATAAATAGTTTCCTATAAATAAACAGTTTCCTATAAATGGCAGTTTCAAATACTATAAGAATATAAACTTTAATTCTAAATTAAAGCTAAATTGCTCCTACCTTTAAAAGAAAACTACTTAATAGCATTGGTTATCAACCCTGGGTGCTGCCCATTAAATCACTTCGGGAACTTTTTAATAATGCTAATACCAGGGCCTCTCCAGACCAACGAAAACAGAATTTTTAGGCTTGAAGCCTGGGGATTGGTATTTTCTAAAAGCTCCCAGGTGATACTAGTGTGTAGCTAGGGTTGAGAACTATTAGAATGGAACAGTGTGAAAACCATATTTGAAACTTTAATTTAGAAGGTGAGTTTCTGTTAACATTTTTAATAGGCATGTCCTTTTTCTACTTTTGAGGGATTTCATCATCCTGTATAAATTGTATATTTTTGTTTCATTTTCAGTATTCTTTCCTTTTATTAATTCTTAATATAATAAGAGTAACACATAAGTGGAGATAGTTGCATTTTTGCATTTGTTGAGTGTAAAGTGTATTAGAAAATCTGAAGTTTACACAGCAGCTTTTAAATTAAAAAAGTAAGAATGCTTATATGAGGCTGACTTTTCTATAATGATTAAAATCCTTTATAGTCATAATTGCATGCACTGTATAGTAGTAAAAAAGTAATTTTTATTGCACATGTTCATTTTGATATAAATTTCTGTGTATATTTTCTTGATTTAAAAAATTAGTAAAAATTTATGGTATTTTAATGTATAAATTGTTAGGTTAGACTAAGTAGACTCATCTAATTTGTTTCACAATGACATTTATAATTTTTTTTAAACAGATATTAGAATGTGAATTCTATCTTTTAGAACTAATGGTAAGTATATTACTTCCTTGTGATTAATAGAATAAAACTTATTTTCAAATTTAGTGAAGTCAGAAATTCTTTTAAGAAATGATTTATAGGGAGGTGCATTTTTAAACCATCCAAATGATACATGATGGTGAAATCACAGTACCTAGTAGCATCATCACCTATATCCTCTGAGAAGCCTGTAAAATAATTTGTATATCCCACTTAGGATGGGAAAATTTTTCTGTTCTATGGTAACTGTAATAAAAGGATACAAGCAAACCAGTCAGAACATGAAGCCACTGTAAATTATTTGCACAATTTGTGTATGTGTGTGGTGTTATTTAAAGATAGATTATGTCTTTGGCAGAATTCTGCTCCTCCAGTTGGGAATTACGGATTTATAGGCTAATAAGAGGTTTCAGTGTGTTGCAGATGTGACACTTTGAGTCTCTAAGGGAATGGATGCTGACTGACTGCCAACCGATTTACCAAGGTATATTCCAGAGAGAGCGCTGCCTTCACTATTATAGTAGAGTTTAGGGCTGCCATACTGCTTGCTTAAGAGAATAAGAGGGAAGCAAGCATGAGTTAGAGAAATACATTTTGAAATACACAATTACAAATCAGTTGGGTAATGATAAGTTTTTGTGTCGTAATAAATCTGTTTTTATACATACACATTTTTTAAACTGTTTCTAGGATTGTTGCTTGATAGTGTATCATCCTTATAGACCTTTGCTCCAGTATGTGCAGGACATGGGCCAAGAAGACATGTTGCTTCCCCTTGCATGGTAATTAGAACAGAAGTTATTCATAGTGTAACATGTTATTAGCTAGGAAGGTTGACAAATGAATATGAAGTTTAGTATTTTTAATAAACTAGTGCCCCAAGATACTGTATGTTGAGTGAAATACCTGTTTGCTGAATTTTAATTAACTATATTTATAAATGCTAAATTGATAAGGATCCTTAATTCGATCAATATTTCCATTAAAATTTGATTCTTATCAAAAAACCAGACTATTTACATAAAAATTAAGACAGATTATCTTTCAAATACAGTATTTTTTGTTGTTATTTAACAACAAAATTACATATTAATTCACTGTATAATTTATAAACAAAATTATATATTAATTCATTGTATAATTTCTGGTTTCCTCTGATTTTCTAGTTTTTGAAAAATTGGGAAATCCTTATTGTAATTTATTGTAAGGTTTTAAGTTTTAAAATCTATTTAGCTGTAATTTTATCCATTAAAATATGCTTATTCATTGTCACGTTCATGTATCCATCTTTTTCCCTTGATTGGTTTCACCTGTGTATCTATGCTTTAGTAATAATATAATGTACAAAGATGGGAAATCTGACCCTCTCTGGGGGGAAATGTACAATCACACAAGGTAGTTCTGATTTCAGTAATAATATGATTTACATTTATTTCTGTAGGAGGATAGTGAATGATACCTACAGAACGGATCTTTGCCTACTGTATCCTCCTTTCATGATAGCTTTAGGTATGTAAGCATGGTATGCCTTTACTAGTAGAATTGTTACAAGCTTATTTAGGTCATCCCAAAAGAAATTTCACCCTGTTATGCTTTGCATTCTTATGGTTCATGAAGTAATAGACTAATCCTTGCATGTGAACTTGTAATATTATGAAATGCAACTTTCAGAAGTGAGAGTTATTGTCCTTCTTACCCCCCCTTCTTTTGGTAAGCGTTTGTTTTTTGTTTTTTTTCTAAGTCATTTAAGATAATTTTGACCAGTGTTTGAACAGAACGTTTTTGTTTAGGAGGAAAAGTTCAGAATTAAGCCTGCTCATATTACTTGTAAATTATATAGAATAACTGGGCCTGTCTTTTATTCCCTGAGCTCAGTTAAGTCCTCAGAGGTTCAGTAAAGGAAACTCTTGTCGTTGTTGCCTTGCTGGAGGGAGAAGTTAGCTACCATTTTATTTATTTGTGAAAGGTAGTGTAATGGGTTAGAACACTGTCTTTGGAGTCAGATAGTCCTTGGTTTAAACTTAGCTTTCTTTACACTTGTGGGAAAAGCATTTAACCTTTCTGAGTTTGTTGCCTTAATTGTAAAATGTTGGGGATACTAACTCCATACAGAATTGTTGCAAATATTAAATGAGATATGTTAGAGAACATCAGTAATTGGGGCACCTGGGTGGCTCAGTGGGTTAAGCCTCTGCCTTTGGCTCAGGTCATGGTCTCAGGGTTCTGGAATCGAGCCCTGAATCAGGCTCTCTGCTCAGCAGGGAGCCAGCTTCCCCCTCTGTCTCTGCATGCCTCTCTGCCTATTTGTGGTCTCTCTTTCTCTCTCAAATAAATAAATAAAATCTTTTTTAAAAAATTTAAAAAATAGATTAAAAAAATAAAAGAACATCAGTAATGCCTGCCATATATTAAGCACGTAATAGTTTCTTTTCCCTTTCTTTTTCCTATCAATTTCCATGATTCTGTCCTCTTGATTTTCGCCCATTCTTTTACCGCCCAATTTCTGGATAAAATACACAACTTCTTTTAACCTGTACAGTACCATTCTCTGCTGCCATTCTCACCTTTTTTAAAGACTTGTCTCAGATAACACCTCTTTAGTGACCCTCCCATCCCCAAACTTCCTACATTACCTCACTCCGGGTTTAGGATATTTTCTCTATGTTTGTCCTGTAAATGGCATTTTCCACTGTATTTTAATTACCTGTACTGTAATTTCAGTTCTTTGACCTCTTAATCCCTTCAGGGCCTACACCGTACTTTACAGCTTCATTTGGCTTGGGTCAACCAGTATGTCAGTTCACATTTGAGTCACTATTTGCCTAGAATGTCATCCTTCGCAAAATCATGCGGGTAACTAAACCAGGGAATATAACTCTTAAGAAGCTGTTGTGGGCTTAAGGTAGCCAAGCTGCTGGTAGGAATTATATTGGGCAAAATTAGGATGTAGATTGTTGTTTCTGGGTTCTTTTACTGTTTTTGTTAGTTTATGTTGTGTGTAATATATATATACTTGACCCTAGAACAACATGGATTTGAATTGTGCAGGTCTACCTATTTTACACAGGTTTTCCTTATGCTTGTCTTAATAACATTTTTTCTTTAGCTTTACTTTATTATAAATATACAGTATATAATATATACACAAAATATGTGTTAATCAACTGTTTATCAGTTTTCAGTCAAGAGTAGGTTATTAGTAGTTAAGTTTTGGGGGAGTCAAAAGTTACCTGCAGATTTTTTTAACTGCAGAGGGGGCTGGTGCCCCTACATGTTGTTTAGAGGTCAACTGTAATTATATTGTATATAGTGCATTATACTTTTTTCTAAGCTCCTTTTAATTATAACACTGAAATTCAGTACTGGGGTGCCCAGTGTTCACCGGACTTGGTCATGCACTAATAACTGAAAACAGAAGCAACACACTGCTTTTAATTGAAATATCAAAAAATAATCAGTTGTTGAAATGTATCAGCGTATTATTGGCCTGTGTGTGCATGAGTGTATGTGTGTGTGTGAAACTGACTTCTGGGTGTATTTTGACCACTCCTTTAAGCCACTGTTCAGGGATTGCTTCCCTTCTCTAATTTCTCATTGGATTTTTTTCTTAACATGCCCTGACTGTCAGAGCAACTGTACCATCCTTATCATACAGTGAAGAGCAGGAAATGTCAAGAACTTTAATATAGTCTAGTAATTTTTCTGTTTGTATTACATTAAGTTGATGGGATGGTCATTGGTAACTATTAGATGACTCTATGTAATCTTTAAAAAAGAATGTTGGAAAATGCATAAGCAAATTTGAAATGAAGACCTTATCTTTAGTTTTGAGTCCATACATTCCACATTTGTGGTTAAACGTGGGCCTTTTTCTTTCATTTTCTTTCCAGCTTGTCTACATGTAGCCTGTGTTGTACAGCAGAAAGATGCCAGACAGTGGTTTGCTGAGCTTTCTGTGGATATGGAGAAGGTATTCTTTAAAATTCCCTTAGTTGAGGGGCACCAGGGTGGCTCAGTTGGTTAAGTGTCTGACTCTTGATTTCGGCTCAGGTCATGATCTCAGGGTTGTGAGATCAAGCCACATGTTGGGCTCTGCACTGGGTGTGGAGTCTACTTAAGATTCTCTCTCTCCTGCTCCCCTTTATCCTGCTTGCACTCTCTTTCTCTCAAACAAAAATTTAAAATTTTAAAAAATACATTAAAAAATAAAATAAAAATAAAACACCCTTAGTTAAATATAAACTTGGACATTTTAAAGTTATTATGATATTTACTTAACATGAATCTAAAGTCTTATGATGTCTACAGGCTAAGAAAATTTTTGGTAAAAAATATTAAGAAACATATTTGGCAAGAACAGTTGATGTTGACTGTTTAGGTTATGTTTCTCTTTTGGGTTTAGGCTTAAACAGAATGATAAGCTTTTGGTTTGCTGAGGTGCAAAACTGCCTCTGATTTCCAGGATTATTTAAAAAAAAAACTACCTAGAGACCACTAAATACTACTGTAAACTTTTCTAACAGCCTGTCTCTGACAAACTGGGGTTTGCCCTTTTTTCTACGTTTTCTGTGTAAAATGTTAATAGCATTAGAATCAGTCCAGTGTGAGGTCGACTCGAGAAAGAGGGCTGATTTGGAAACTGGATATGACAGATGTATAGCCGCCAGCTTTGAAGCACCTTAACTCGAGTGTAGAGTAGTTAACAGAGAAACCAAACAATGTCTTTCCTGCACCAGCTCCCATTAATTTGTTTGAAACAACTGGTTTTAGAGGACTGTGCTCTGTAGTGGCATACTCCTTCATGATTTAGACCTTGTTCCCAGGATATCACTGATTTGTTTTGGTTTAGGATAGTAGCAAATAGAAGGAAACCAACTGCGGAAATTGATAAGGATGAACAAAGTATACATGTTAAAAGACGAGAGGGTAGAAGGAGAAGCTTACAGAGCAGAGCAGTAAAAATACTGCTTTCAAGTTTATCAAGATTGTCTAATAGAACCTGAATAAGGATAGAAACTATCTTTTCACTGTTTTCTGAGGATGTGTATGATGTGTGTTCTTTATATACTAAATGTTGCTTGATATTGCCACTGAGAACTTTTCAAATATTTACTTCTAGATTTTGGAAATAATCAGGGTTATTTTAAAACTATATGAGCAGTGGAAGAATTTTGATGAGAGAAAAGAGATGGCGACTATTCTTAGTAAGATGCCGAAACCAAAACCTCCTCCAAACAGGTACTTTGTAGACTTTAATTACTGATTTCATTTATATATTTCATATATATTTTTTCATAGATTATATTTATTCTTTTAATGAAATTGCTTCCAAAACTTCATGATTTATGTAACTTTTTAAAAAAATCTGATTTGGTAGATTGACAATGCCTCATTTTAAAAAATAAACATTAATCTGATTATCTGTTAACTTTCCCTGATGCAATGGCGGGTCTCTTACAGGTATCCCTCAACATATGGCTATATACAGTGCATAAATTTAAACAGAACAGAATTTAGGGTAGTTCATTTGAAATTCAGGGATAAAGAATTCTGTAGTATCCTATGTCATTTTGACTTTCTGACCTACCCCCCTGCCCCCCCACACACAGTGCTGGCTTTTATCCTGTTTTATAAATTTCAGTAGCAGTTTTCAAAAACTTAGGTGATTGATCTCCTATTGTAAAGATAAATAATTTTTGCTTTTGAGCTACCTGAAGATCCACGGCACATAGTAACATGATTTTGGTAACTGAATCACTTGTGCTAAGAGGGTTTTCTTTGTTTTGTTTTTTTTTACAGGATCTTTTTATTTAGTTCAGTGGTTCTCAGCTCTTGCTGTATATCAGATCATTTAGAGTAGGAAAAAAGGTCAGAAGGGAAATGAGGAAATGCTACCCATCTTAATGATCAAGAAAAGTAATTATATAATATTAAGATAGATTTATAGGTTTGATAAGTTAATGTTACCATTTAGAAAAAATTGATACTTATACAAGGAGCTGTTTAAGGCAGTCATTCAAACAGCTACCTTTGGATACATTTTTTGCAGAAATTCCCTGAGTGATTCTCCACTAGTGGCAGGGCCTGAAGCTGCAAGATGATGATGGACAAGATAAGGCAATAATCCTGTTGCCACACTGGTATTTTCAGTTTTAGTTATTTTTATTTTAAGTATTCAGCATTTTCCAAGAAATTGCCATTTTTCTTTCTGACTTATATAAGTTTGCTGTATTTACATGTGATTCTGTTATGCATTTGGACAATAATTTTTTGGGAAGAACACTTCTTGATTTTCATATTTAGTAGGAATGAGATTTTATATGTAAGATTTAATTGTACAGGAAATTTGTTCAGAAGAAGCTCTAATCTCTATGTTGAGTGATACCTGTAATGACAGTAACATCCCATACCCTTATTTAAATTTTTTGAGTGTATATGGACACTAACTTCCAGAAAGCTTGTTTTGTGTGAGGGCACCAAGTTAACATAAGAATAAAAATATAAAACCGAACGTTAGTCTTCTGTATTTTAATTTTCCATCTCTTGTCTTAATGATCGGGAATGCCTTTGTTTTGTGGAGTTGTACCATAGAGTAACTAACTTTAAAAATTAGTTGGCTTATTGGGGTGTTGAAAATGAGTCTTTTAATTGGTATAAAATCTCTTTCTTCCCCACTTGAACAGTGAAGGAGAGCAGGGTCCAAATGGAAGTCAGAACTCTAGCTACAGCCAATCTTAAAACATTCCGAAGAATTCCATAGTGGACCAGTTGGAAATAAACCATTGGACAGATTTCAGTTATGTCTTCAATGGAACACAAATGAAAATGAATAGCTTGTTTCTGTCAAGCATATTGGGAAGTGATTTTATTTTTGCAAATAAGTTTTTCCTTACCTAATTTGATTCTAGCACATAATTGATTAAAATCTCTTGATTATAAAAGCATGAAAGGTTCTAAGGGAACCTACAGACAGACTTACATAGACATTTCAAAATTAATAGCTTTTGATTAGTATAATTTTTCTTAATTTGGATAATAGAAATTGTAGCTTTTTATTAAGCCACGAAACATGAAGCATAATTTGTTTAAAATTCTCTTTGGTCATTGAAGGACCAAAAAAGGACATTAAAAAGTGAAATATATGAGGGGTTTTTTCCCTCCTTAAGTTAAACTTTAAAACTGTATTTAAGGAATCAAATCTTACAAAATCCTGGAAGATTTTGGTAATGATGTTGATAATTTCAGGGAAATTAATCAAGTACCTATTGATTTAAAAGTGTATTTTATTCAATAGTTTTAGTATCTTGCCATGGAAGATACTAGCCCAGCCTAGCAGAAAAGTGCAATATGTATAGCATACTTTGACATTTTAAAAGTTATATTAATTCCGTAACCATTTTGAAATGCTGGGCAAACTTTTAAAAAAAGAATCCTACATGATGTTATTTGTATTTGATTCACAGTTAATCAAGCATTTTGAAAGCTAATTGGATAAAACACGATAATATGGTTGAAATTTGGTAACATTTTAATGTTAATTTTTACTCTACTGTGAAAAGTTTTTATATGACATACACACCCTAGTTTATTTTTGTGTCTTAGTGTGGATTTACAAATTTACTACAGGTATCCTGAGCCAGGAACACAATCAGGTTTCAGGCCAGTTTGATACTGGCTATTCTTAATTCTCATGAGTGTAGGACTTTGGACTAAATGTCATGTCAGTGGGACTGTGCTGTCTGTGGAACTTAATCATTTTCTTCAGATTTAAGGAGAGTGATAAAATTTGGAGTCAAAGGATATTGATGTACAATTTAAGGATTACATTTTTTTATAAATCAATTGTGAACAATGGGTTATTAAATTAAATGTTGACTTCCTAGTATAAAACTGCAAGAATAAAAAGTAAAGTTCTCCAGCTATATTGACTAGTGTCTTGAATTTATCTCTTTGAATCTGCCTTATGTTTTCTGAGAGTCCTTCTTCCTTTAGATCAGTATTAAAGTCTTCTATAGTTTGTCAAGTGGGTAATTTCAAATGGCTTATGAACAGACTCTGGAGTTCTGCTTCCTAATGGGGAGGATTAGATAAGTTGGAAAGGAAGATTATGTGTAAAGTCAGTACCAATGATAAATACAGGTCTCATAGGCTTACAGGACAGGATAAGAAATGAGGAGAAAAGCTGTCCTCAGGTCTGAAAGAATTAAGGTTGGATTTGGGTTGGAAGAGCAGACTGATTATATATCACAATCATTGACTTGACCCTAATTTTTCACTTAAGCCCACCTTTATTTCAAGGTTTTCATTTTGAAAATTAATACATGTGACTTGCAGTTTTGTTTTCAACCTCTTGTTACAGAAAATTTAAAACAGATACGAGTAAATAAAATAGTGTAACGAACCTCCATATGTCGTTACCCAGTTTCAACAGTGATCAGTTTATGACAATTTCATTTCATCTAAACTCACATCCACTTCTCATATAATATGCATATTATTTTTGAAACAAATCCAAGATATCATATTTCATCAATGTATTCCTAAAGGTAATGGCTCTTAAAAAACTAAGTGTTATACCTGAACAATTAGTCAAAACAGGGGCGCCTGGGTGGCTCAGTGGGTTAAGCCTCTACCTTCGGCTCAGGTCATGGTCTTAGGGTCCTGGGATTGAGCCCTGCATCTGGCTCTCTGCTCAGCAGGGAGCCTGCTTTCCCCTCTCTCTCTGCCTGCCTCTCTGCCTACTTATGATCTCTGTCAAATAAATAAAGTCTTTAAAAAAAAATTAGTCAAAATAATTGTTAAATCTAGTCAGATCTAAATAAGGATAAATTATTGCAATTGATGAATCCTTTAAATCTTTTTAAATCCATAGATTCCTCCTCCCATCTTTTTTTTTTTTTTATGTTCAGTTAGCCACTGTTTAGTACATAACTAGTTCTTGCTGTAGTGTTCAGTGATTCATCAGTTAAATATCACACCCAGTGCTCATCACAGCACTCCTCAATACCAGTCACTCTGTTACCACCACCCTACCCTCTCTTATTTTTTAATTTTCCCTTTTTGGCTTGATTATCTACTAAGAGTATCTCTCCATATGGATCTTGCTAATTGTATTCTTGAGGTACCATTTAACATACTCCTTTTTCTCTATTTTCTATAAATTAGTCATTGAATCTAAAGGCTTGATCAAGTTCAGATTTAAAAGAAATTTTTTTTTGGTGCAGGTAGACTACTGTGTAAGGTTCTTTTATCAGAGGGCATATCATACCTGGTTGTCTTTCTGTGACTTATCAGCCATTGATGACATGAATTGTTTTTAAAAATCAAATAGTAAAAAAAAAAAATCAAATAGTGCTGTAGGCTGCACTGTCTAGTGTGATAGCCACTAGCTACATGTGGCTGTTGAACACTGAAAATGGGGCCAGTCTGAACTGAGATGTGCTATAAATATAAAAATAGTGTTAGTTTCAATACTTAGTACAAAACAAAATGTAAACTAGTGTTTTTAACTATTAATATAAATGATAGGATGATGGGACCAAATAAAACAGTATTAAAGTTAATTTCACCTCTTTTTAAAATGTAAGACAATTAACGATCACCTAAATGGCTTGCATTACAATTGTTGGACTGTGCTGCTGCAAGGCAAGGAAGATGTTAGACCCCTGACCCATTCTCCCTACTGCTCATTCCTGCTCCCCAGAGCAACTTTTAGTTATTTTTTGCTGTTGTGTTACTTCCACATTTCCCAATAATAAGCATATAATTACAGCACTTATTGAGCACTTAGGTGACAAGAATTTTCTCTGCTTTCTACATTATGAAATTGAATTCTCAGAACAAGAGAAGGAAACTCAGGAACAGAAAGTTAACTTACCCAATCACAGGTCAAGTATGTGACAAGAGCTTGGATTAGGTTTTAATTCTTAAAACCTGGGCAGCTGGGCTCCAGGGCCCATGTTATTAATGACTTTACTGCCCCCTCTGTTTACCTTCCAGTTTTTTTAATTCTTTTTTCAATAGTAAAATTATCTAGTAACTTCCTACTCTGGAAGATGAAGATTTCACTTTCTTATACACCCCCCTTTATTCTCCTGTTTCCCCACCAACCAGGTTCTATACTAAGACTTCTATTCCATAGGGCGCCTGGGTGGCTCAGTCATTAAGTGTCTGTCTCAGACTCAGGTCATGATCCCAGCGTCCTGGGATCAAGCCCAGCCGTCAGGCTCCCTGCTCATCGGGAAGCCTGTTCTCACACTTCCCCTGCTTGTGTTCCCTCTCTTGCTGTGTCTCTATCAAAAAAAAAATCTTAAAAAAAAAACAAACCCAAAAACTATTGCATTGCATTCCTAATTTAATTATATAATTTTTGTTAAGTTAATATAAAGTGTACATAGTAACAAGTTCTGTAGTGTACTGTGTTATATTTCCTTTGAGAATATTTTTAATCTTTCTGAAAGGAGTAATTGCCTTGGTTGTAATTTGCTCAATTTGTATCTTTTGTTAATTTATCACTGGAGTAATTTATTACTCATTTATTCCCTAAGTCACTCATAAGAAGACGTTCTTCCCCCAAGTCCTTCATCTTTTTGTTTTGGTATCCAAGATATGGGGAATCCACTTATTTTTCTTTGCCTGCCTTTGTTTTAATGGGATACATCCTCTAGTTGCTTCAGAAAAGATGCTTTTTAAGTAGCACCTTGTTCTTGTTTGTGAAAGCGCTGTGTTATCATTCTACAGATAGTCATGTAGGTTTTCTGGTCATTTAAAAATATCCTTTGATTCCTGCATTAGCACTTTTTCCTTGAAGTTCCTTTTTTCTGTTTGGTCATAATTTTTCAAATTAGAATCTTGCTTTAATTGTCTCAAGATCCATATTTGAGAGACCAAGGGAGATAATTGGGAGGTCTGTGTGCATGAGTAGGACTTTACAGAGGTGGGCCTCATTACACCACAAAACATTTTCATTATTATCCCACCCCTAACATCCTATTCTAAAGCTCTTCTTTGCCAGTGGGTCACTTTTTCTAGAATGAATGCTTCTGACTTTATCTGTGGTAGTACGAGCTGGACTGTTAAGAGTTCTTGGAAGCAAGTGAGGTCAGGGGCCTAGGTATTTCATTATTCAGTATTCAGAGTTTCATTTTACATTCCCACCTGCAGTAAGGGATCTCACTGCCATTCTTGCGACCAGATGTTTAACTGGAAGTTTCACCTCCCTTCTTTACCTGTTAATTGAATGCAAATAGCAACCCAAAATACCAGCTGCCTATAAACAGGTAACGTACCATACAGATCCACAAAGCAACAATAAAGCATAGTATTAAATATTTAGCATAAATTATCTGATGTAATCTTCAAAACAGTACTATTATCCCATGTGAATACACACCCTGTTTCTTTCCTCTGTGCCTCTTCACCCCCAAATGTGTTTTATCTCATTTTGGCAGTCATTCAGACCATATAAGGCCTAAAAAGTAACTATTAGGATTTGGTTTGTCCTAAATGGTATTACAAGGGGAATCTGGAGTAGAAAAGTCATGTGACCACCTTGAACTTCTATTTCTGAGAATGTCAGTCTAGTTTCTAGCAAACTCCCTATAAGAACGAGAGAGGCTACACTCTCCCCAAAGGAAATTATTCTGAATTTGGTATTTATTCATCTCCTAATTTATACTTACACTATATAAGTACATCCATATACGTATAGATAGCAGTACTTTGTATGGTTTCAAACTATATTGTACACATTTCTGTAGTATATTTCTCTCAACATTCCCTGTGCAAGTCATGTTCATGTGTACCTCAGTTTTTCCATTTTTATTAATCCTCATCAGCTGTGTCTGTTAAGCCTACCCACCGTCTACTGGGTTTTTTAATTTCAGTTATTGTGTTCTTAAATTCTAGAATTTCTATTTGATACTTTTTTTGTAGTTTTCATTACTTTAATAATTTTTGTCATCTAAGTTATTGAATATGTAAGTCAGTTAAAGTTTGAAAATTCCAACATGTGGATCATCTGTAGATGTGTTTCTATTGTGTCTTTTTAAAAATATCTTTTAAAAATATTTTTTCAATCATGAGGTCTTACATACTGCTATTTCTAATAAATTTTATAGAATTCTGAACAATGAATATGACAAACTGTAAGGAATGTTTGTGGCTCTGTCTCAGGGGTCTATAAACTGTGCCCCATGGGCCTAATCTTCCCTGCCATCTAGTTTTGCCTGGACTTTGAGCTAAGCAGGTTTGCCATATTTTTAAATGTTTGAAAAATAATTAAAAGAATATGTGGCAACACATGAAATAGAAAATTCAAAGCTAAGTGGCCGTAGTTTTGTGGGTATCCAGCCACACTAATTCATGTATGTACTCTCTGTGGTTGCTTTGTGCTACAGTAGCAGAGTTGAACAGTTGCAATAGAGACCTTATAGCCCACAAACCTAAAATATTTATTGTTGCCAACCCCTTGCTGTAGATAATGACATCTCTCTCTAAGAGAGGACTTAACTGCTGGTAGGCCCTTAGGTTAGCAGGAAGGTCACCTTAATTCAGTCAGGGATTTAGTTGATTCAAAGCCATTCTTACATTTTATGAGGGTTGGTCAATTTCTGGTTCTCCTTTGTTCTGAGGGTATCATTTCCCAGGGGTTCCAACTAAACATCTGGTGTATCTATCCAGGTTCTCATTCCTCGATGGGCCCAGTTCTTCAACCACAATTTCCCTTCTCTCTGAGATCGTGGCTCTTCAAATCCCACCTTAGTATATATGTCCTACTACATTTGTTTCTATAGATAAATAAATAAGATCAATTTAAAGGCATGAAGGAATTACTAAAGCAGCAAGGGTTTGAAGGGCTATGCTCCTGAGAGCAGGAAAGCTGTAGAGGATGACCCAACATGGAGGGGCGTGCGTGCATGAGTGCATGTGTGTTTACTTGCCAGCCTCTCTCGTTCTTATAGGGAGTTTGCTAGAAACTAGACTGACATTCTCAGAAATAGAAGTTCAAGGTGGTCACATGACTTTTCTACTCCAGATTCCCCTTGTAATACCATTTAGGACAAACCAAATCCTAATAGTTACTTTTTAGGCCTTATATGGTCTGAATGACTGCCAAAATGAGATAAAACACATTTGGGGGTGAAGAGGCACAGAGGAAAGAAACAGTTGTACCATCAATGCTCTAAGGCATATACTCATCCTAGTGAGAGTCCTTTACATTCAAACTCCCCCCCCCATTTTCCTTATTTGTAATTGAGATATAATTACAGAAGATATGTTTTCTTTTTTTTTTTTTTTAAAGATTTTATTTATTTATTTGACAGACAGAGATCACAAGTAGGCAGAGAGGCAGGCAGAGAGAGGGGGGAAGCAGGCTCCCTGCTGAGCAGAGAGCCAGATCGGGGCTCCATTCCAGGACCCTCAGATCATGACCCGAGCTGAAGGCAGAGGCTCAACCCACTGAGCCACCCAGGTGCCCCCAGAAGATATGTTTTCAAGTGTTCAATGAGTTTATACTCTGGTTTCTCTTCAAATCACATAAATCTTTGCCTTTTAAAATGAGTTTTGATACATGTATTATTACCTATGTACCAACACCTCACTCAAGATCTAAAGCATTTCCATCACCCTAGAAATTTCCCTCCTTGCTGCTCTTTCTAGTTAATCTTCCCTCTACAGAAGCAATCATTTTGCTATTTCTATCTTTTTTCTTCATAATTTTTAAAAAAGATTTTATTTATCAGAGCGCACAAGCAGGGGAAGAGGCAGAGGCAGAGGGAGAAGCAGGCTCCCTGCTGAGCAAAGATTCCCAAACTCAAGGCTTGATCCCAGGACCTTGGGATCTTAACCTGAGCTGAAGTCAGATGTTCAACTGACTGAGCCACCCAGGCATCCCTGTTATTTCTATCTTTATAGATCATATTAATTTTTTGTTACAAATCATATCACTACCATGCTGGTTACAACACTACTGTAAGCCTTTTAGATGGTGTTAATGTATTTTCATTGTTTGTATTTCATCTATTTTTCTGGATCTCAGATTCTTGGTGTTTTAAGACAAAGTCTGCTTTTTAAAATCTAACTTTTATATACCTTTGCTAGACATCAAACCTCTTCAGAGAAGAATAACATCTTTTTTATTATCTTTTTAGCATTTGTAATATTTAGCATAGGATCTAAGCCAAGGAAATGTGTTCAAGAAATGATTACTAGCTGTTTTTATTTTATTTAATACATTATGGGTGAAAGATATATCCATCAGAAATATCTGTACTGTATATCATTAAAAGAAATTTTATGAATTTTCTAAAGTGGGAAAATTTACAAATATATTTTTATTATTAAAAAAATAACTTGTTTCATTCATAGCCTCTTTATTGAACAGAAGCTATGCTAACACAAATGGTCATACATTATGATTAGGTACTGTAAGTAACCTGGGCTTGGGAATACTATTGTACTATACTAAATTATTTAAAAAATTCATTTCTAGAATCCTAACCCTTAATACTCCCACGGCAAGTCACATACATTATTTCAGTCCTCAATAGCCTTTGAAAATAGGCAAGGGCAAGTAGTATTCTCAACTTAAACAGTTAAGGAAAAGATGCAACGAATAACTGAGTTACACAAACCCCTTTCCAGTGATGCCAGGGCTAGATTGTTATTTTTTTGTACATTTCAATATCATAAGCTGCATATACAGAAGGAAAGAGCCAATTTGTTGTTTTTTGTTGTTGTTGTTGTTTTTAAGAATTTATTTATTTATTTGACAGAGAGAGATCACAAGTAGGCAGACAGGCAGGCAGAGAGAGAGAGAGAGAGGAGGAAGCAGGCTCCCTGCTGAGCAGAGAGCCCGATGTGGGACCCTGAGATCATGACCTGAGCCGAAGGCAGAGGCTTAACCCATTGAGCCACCCAGGCGCCCGAAAAGAGCCAACTTGTATTCCAGAAATCAATTTCCGTGTTTCTTCTCTGAAAATTCATAGGTTGCCCATTCCTTCCATCCTCCAGCATAGTGTTGAGCACTGAAAACATATAGCAAGGTTAGTGCTGTAAAAATTTCCTCCTGCTTTATAACACAAGGTTGATAGGAACTTTAGAGATGTAGAGATGCCATGACTACTCTAACCTTTAAACCTACATAAAAGACTGTTACTTTTGAGTAGGATGAAAATATAGAGGCTTAGTCTCTATCCTGCTATTACTAACACAGTATTAGAAGACATTTTTCAGTCGACCAGTAAAAATATAATACATATGAAACATTGCTACTATACACACTCTTGAATACAATTTTATACTTCATTTATGTACCTGTTAAAGCCCAGAGATACTGCCGTGTCCAAAGCCTTCTTGCTTCTCACTCCGGCTAAACAAGAAAACACCAGACTGTCTGATTTGGATGGTTTTACTTCATTGTACTTCTCTTTGAAGTCTTTTGGGTTCATCTGTAGAGCTTTACCTACCTCACCCACTGAAAGAAAATGTTAAGAATTTCAATTAAATCTTAGGTACAGTAAATTACTGAATATATACTTTTGTGAGGGATTAATTCAAGTCACATATCACTTACGTGGTATGTTGACGGACCCAGGAATTTTTCCATACTCGACAATTTCCCATGGCTCTCTAACATCGATTAACATAATTTTTTTGGAACTCAAGAGGTTTTTAAGTTCCTTATAAGTGACATCTTTAAAAATAGCTGTACAAAAATTATGGCAGCTTCCCTTTATTGACTTCAAACCTGGAAAGAATAAAATAATTTTGGTACCTTCAAAGTAACATTGCTATTAATATCTGGAAGGCAGGTCAAAGGAATTTCCCCCCCTGGTTCCAGCCAGTTAACTATAGTTGATCTTTTGACTTCACTGACCTGTATATGTATTTTGTACACAGCCTGACAGAGCCACAGGATGTCTACCCTCTTGCCTTCCATGCTTAATGGCTGGCCTTGTGCCAGCTCCATATTCTACTCTCTCCAAGCCCTTAATTAGGTGGAACTTGTAAATACACATTCAGCATTTGGTAACTGAATCCTGCAAATAACTTGTGAGTTTAATCATAATCCAAATTACAATGTTAAGAACATTTTAATTTCCCCTTGCAAGTGAAGATAATAAGCCTACGTTAGATGTGGGAACCTTACATTTGAAACTACACTTGTAAGTACTTAAAGGCTGTTTCTATCTGTTAAATAATTGGTGGGGCACCTTGGCTGGCTCTGTCAGAAGAGCCTGTGACTCTTGATCTCGGGGTTGTGAGTTCAAGCCCTAGGCTGGGTGTAGCGATTACTTAAATAAAAATGTAAATAATTGGTAACATAATATGGCACTGGGTAATAACCTATAAAATAAATCCATGGGTCCACACTGATATAAGGATATAATTGAATATATGGGGAGAAGGGATTATTTCAATTGATAAATGTAGAATGAATGATGAAAAGAGAAAATCACCATTAGGTTAACATCCAAGTAATAATTATTTCAGCAAGAGCCATTGACAGAAGCTAGAGTTAGTAGGTGAAATTTTGATTAGAAATAGGATAGTATCTCCCCCAGGAAATACTTACTAATAACAAAAGGAAACACCTGAAAGATACTACTTTAACCAATTATTCAAAGATCACTTCACTAGTAATGAGAAATGTCAACATGTATACTTTGATAGGATGCTCAAAGAAGAGCACATCACTTCCTTAGTATTTTTGCCAAAATACATACCCTGAATCAAGTGAGAAGAAAATCTCAAACTCAACCTACAAAATAACGAATACTCTTAAAAAAGTGTCAAAGTTATGAAAGACAAAGGCTGTGGAACTATCACAGATTGAAGCAGACTAAGGAGTCATGACAATGTAATAACAACATAGAATCCTGGATTGGATCTGGGACTATAAAAGACCTCAGTGGGAAAACTGGTGAAATTCAGATAAGGCCTATGGATTAGTTAACAATATTATGTTAGTATTACTTTCCTGATTTCAGTAACTGTACCATGTAAGATGCATACGTTAAGGGAAGTTGGGTAAGAATAAAGGGAACTCCATTTTATTTTTCCAACTTTTCTATAGGTCCAAATTGACTTTTTAAGCATGAAAGAAAACCCCAAAGATTTTTTAAATAAAATAAAAATTTTAAAAATTTAATAATCCTATTTCACAACAAAATGACTGCTATAAAGTAAATAATAATGCTCAAAGGTTGTTTAAAATATGAAGTATCTTATAAAGTGAAATTGGTATAAACAGTATAAGCTGGCATAGAAAGAGGTTTAAAGATCTAAGTTGAGAAGCAGACACACAACATACCATCTACGAGAATTCAGTATTTGGTAACAATTATATTTCAAAATAATGGGGATATTTTATTCAACAAATATGCAGGGCAACTAGCCAGCCAATAGGAAGAAAGTTTAAGTAGACTATTGCCTCATTCCTTACATGTAAATAAATATAAATTTCAATCTAAAAACTAGTATCTTAGAAGTACCAATAGAAAACATGAGCAGGTAATTTAAACCTTGGAATAAGAAGACCATTCTAAACATGGATATGTTTAAAGATATGACCTCATAAATATGCTAAATTTATATATGAGAAAAGAACAATGAATAACTAGAAGACACGTGGCAGGCAGGAACAAAATATTCATAACACAGAAAAGACAAAACATTAGTTTTAATAGAGCTTATACAAATAGGAAAAGGACAAAATTCCCAATAGAAAAATGGCCAAAACAGGAACAGGGAATTGGCCTGAATGATACCAATGATCAATAAAATGTAAAAAGATGCCTTATCTCACTACTTATTAAGGAAATGCAAGATACAAACAAAATTTTTCAAATTTTGCCAGATTTGTAAAAATTAAAAGGGATTGATAACATCAAATATTGGTAAAGGTATGAAGAAATGGGTACTCTTTTACAATGTTGGGAGTGTGTAATGTCAAAACCTTTTGAAAGGAAAATTTAGCAGGAATAACACTTTATGTATATATTTTTTACTTCACAATTTTACTTTTAGGAATCTATCTTCCTACAGGAGTATTAGCATGAATGCATACAAATGTATATTTGTATAAATATATTCATGGGCAGCATTCTTTGTAGTACTGAAAAATGGTAAGAAGCTGGAAGTCTATCCATAAGGGAACAGTTATAACTGGTGCATTTATACAATGGCATATTATTTAATGTAAGTTATCCAAAATATAGTATTAAATTTATAAAACTAGTTAGACAGCACTAGATATAAACCAGGGGTTCCCAGACTTTCTTGGTTCATCCTTTAATGTCTTAGTAAATTTTCTGCAGTGTGCATAGGCAAAAAAAAAAAAAAAAAAAAAAGCTTCATGGTTCTATTTATTAAATAGTTAAGAAAATCCAAAAGTGAGTTGTGAAAAACCGCATTTTCTTGTAAAACCAAACACTGCTCTATTTTCATTTGTCTTTCTCACTGATAGCAAAAGATGGAAAAATGGACAAATATAGTAGTTAAAAAATTCAGGTTTCCTAGCAATTCCACTCCAAGGTATGTACCCAAAAGATTTGAAAACAGGGACTCAAACTCAGACACCAATGCTCATAGCAGCATTATTCACAATTATTCACAATAGCTAAAAGATGGAAGCAGCTCAAGTGTTCATTCAACAGATGAATGGATAAACAAAATGAGGCTTATACATACAATGAAATATTATTCCGTCATGAAAAGGAATGAAGCTCTAACACATACTGCAGCTTGAAACTACGACATGGAGAACACACTAAGTGAAGTAAGCCAGACACAAAATGACAAATATTTAATTATTCCACTAATGAAATATCTAGAACAGGTAAATTCACAGAAAGTAGGTTAGAGATTACCAGAAGTTGGAGGGAGGGGTGTTATTGCTCAATGGGTTTGAGTTTCTGTTGGGGGTGATGAAAATTTTTGGAAATACAGTGGTAATGATCCCCACAACGTTGTGAATATAATTAATGCCACTGAATTGTACACTCAAAAATGGCTAACAGACACATGAAAAAATGCTCATCATCATTAGCCATCAGAGAGATTCAAATCAAAACCACATAGAGATACCCCCTCACACAGTTAGAATGGCCAAATTTAACAAGACAGTAAACAACATGTGTTGGAGAGGATATGGAAAAAGGGGACCCTCTTACACTGTTGGTGGGAAGCAAGTTGGTGCAGCCACTTTGGAAAACAGTGTGGAGATTCCTCAAGAAATTAAAAATAGAGAGGCACCTGGATGGCTCAGCTGTTAAGCGTCTGCCTTCGGCTCGGGTCATGATCCCAGGGTCCTGGGTAAGAGCCCTGCATCAGGTTCTCTGCCTGGCAGGAGGCCTGCTTCTCCCTCTCCCACTCCTCCTGCTTGTCTTCCCTCTCTCGCTGTCTCTCTCTCTCTCTCTGCAATAAATAAATAAAAAATCTTAAAAAAAAAAGAAATTAAAAATAGAGCTACCCAATGACCCTGCAATTACACTACTGGGTATTTATCCCAAAGATACAGATGTAGTGAAAAGAAGGGCCATCTTTACCCCAATGTTCATAGCAGCAATGGCCACAGTTGCCAAACTGTGGAAAGAGCCAAGATGGCCTTCAACAGACGAATGGATAAAGAAGATATGGTCCATAAATACAATGGAATATTATGCCTCCATCAGAAAGGATGAATACCCAACTTTTGTATCAACATGGATGGGACTGGAGGAGACTATGCTGAGTGAAATAAGTCAAGCAGAGAGAGTCAATTATCATATGGTCTCACTTACTTGTGGGGCATAAAGAATAACCTGGAGGACACTGGGAGAGGAGAGAAGTGAGTTGGGGGAAATTGGAGAGGGAGACGAACCATGGGAGACTGTGGACTCTGATGAAACAAACAAGGTTTTAGAGGGGAGGGGAGGTGGGAGGATAGGTGAATCTGGTGGTGGGTATCAAGGAAGGCACATATTGCATGGAGCACTGGGTGTGGTGCATAAACAATGAATCTTGGATCACTGAAAAAATAAAATAAAATTTAAAAAATTTATAAAAAATGGCTAAAATGGCAAACTTTATGTTACATATATTTTATCACAGCAAATACAGTAAAAAAGTAAAAATACAGATTTCCCCATCCTCTTCAGATTTTGAAGAGTTGGCTCATGTTATCTATAAGATTCGATCTTAAAATGCCTGGGATAAAACTATTTCTCACTCAACTTTTTTGTGAATTCCTGGAATACAACAAGTCAGCCGGCTGACTTGGTGTACAGTTCCTCATTGTTAGGAACTGGAAAACTACGGTAATTTAAAAAATTGTTAAACTCAAGACTGTGGTACTTCACCACAGGGAAACAAATATCACCTCGGCATGTAACTTGTGTAACTGAATCAAAGATAGTTATTTTACAATAACTATCTTATTTTAAAACTATCAAAGATAGTTTTTCTTATATATTAGAGCCAAACTGACATTCAGCTTTCTCTATGCTCCTGTTGGGGTGTGTGTGTATGTAGGGGGGCAATGGAGAGCACGTGTACAATCGAGGAGGACTAGATTTCCTAGCTTTCCAAGGCACAAATATTCTCTTAACAAGTCTCCGCTCCCCCAAACCTCTCATGGTGTGAGCCTCGAGTCCATACTAACTCTTGAGTTAAAGCTATAGTGTATTTTTGGGGTGCCTGGGTGGCTCAGTGGGTTAAGCCTCTGCCTTTGGCTCAGGTCATGATCTCAGGGTCCTGGAATCAAGCCCCACGTCGGGCCCTCTGCTCGGCAGGAAGCCTGCTTCCTCCCCTCTCTCTCTGCCTGTCTCTCTGCCTACTTGTGATCTCTGTCTGTCAAAAAAATTAAAAATTAAAAAAAAAAAAGCTATAGTGTATTTTTTGTACAAGGCCTCTACTTGTAAATCAACCACTTCATCTATCGCATGATCAAAGAAACAGAGATCAGTTCCTACACTGAAGGAAAACTGGCCGTTTGGGATTTACTGGCCGTTTGGGATTTATTGCGATGATGTGATTCTCTTGAGGGATTCTCAAGAGTAACACGGGCTATATGTGATTTTCACATTTTTGAGCCTCGTTTTTGAATAAACTCCAGTTTGGCTTTTCCACACTGGTAAATCTAGCCTCACCTGGGTGTTCCCTACAGCCTACGTTATAAGACACAGTCTGAACTCCTTAGCATGTTCTTTCATGTCCTTCAATCTACTTTACCAGCATAATTTACCAGACCTTCTCCTCCTTCCTATTCCTCCTCTGCCTCAAGAACCCTACCCTCCAGCTACATCAAAAGTACACATGTGCCCCAACTACCTTTTTATAATGGAAAGAGCAGGGATTTTAGAGTCCGATAAACCAGGCTCAAGTCCTCCCTTGTCCACTTAGCTCTGTAGTCCTGGGAAGATTAATTAAATTCTCTGGGACTTCGTTTCTTATTTATAAAACAGCAATAATATTACTTAACCTTTCTGAGTTGCTGTGAGGTTTAAGCAATCTATATGGTGCAATCTTTAAATACATGTTTTCACCTTCCTTCATGATATATGCACACGGTTCTTTCTGAAGGGTTCTTTTCTTCCTTCCTCACCTCTACCTGGCACACTCTTACTCTCCTTGAAGACTCTGTTGAATACCACTTGTCACCAACCCAACAGTTCCACTTCTAAGTATCTATTCTAGTAAGTTACTTGTAGAGATACACAAAGAGCTATGTACAATAACTACTGAAGAAGTTTTTAGAACAGCAAAAAAATGGAAACCAAAATGTCCATCAAGAGGGGACTGGTTAAATAAACTGTGGTAATCCATACTATGGACTATATGCAGTAGTTAAAAGAGTTATATGTACTGCCATGGAAAGTTTCTGAATACCAAAGTGAGAAAAGAATTCAGAAAAGTATGCACAATAGATCACATTGTATGGAAAGAAGTAATTAGTGTCAATGAGAATGTGGAGAAAAGGGAACCCTCATGCACTACTGGGAATGTAAATTGGTGCAGCCACTGTGGAAAACAATATGGAAGTTCCTCAAAAAATTAAGAATAGAACTACCATATGATCCAGCAATTCCAAGAGAAAGGACTAATATTTATTTACTTGCAGCTCTGTGCTTTATGTAAATTATATCTCATAGCACTCTGAATAAGTGCTTGTTTATCCCCATTTTATAAATAAAGAAACTTAGACTCACAGAAGTTGAGCAGCTTACCTAGTTTTTTTTTTTTTTTTAAAGATTTTGTTTATTTATTTGACAGGCAGAGATCACAAGTAGGCAGAGAGGCAGGCAGAGAGAGAGAGAGAGAGGAGGAAGCAGGCTCCCCTCTGAGCAGAGAGCCTGATGCGGGGCTCCATCCCAGGACCCTGAGATCAATACTGAGCTAAATTTCACTTAGAGGGGCGCCTTGGTGGCTCAGTCAGTTAAGCGTCTGCCTTCAGCTCAAGTCATGATACCAGGGTCCTGAGATCGAGCCCCACACTGGGCTCCCTGTTCAGTGGGGAGCCTGCTTCTCCCTCTCCCTCTGTCCCACTCCCTGTTTGTGTGCTTGCTCTCTCTCTCAAATAAATACAAATCTTTAAAAAAAAAATTTCCACTTAGAAATAGCCTATCATCACTTCCTACCAATTCAGTTTGGTATTCTTTTTATAATTTCAAACAAAGTTTTGATGTGAAAAATGTAACTATTTGAAACATAAAAGTTTTTGCTTGATAATAACAACCATAATAATGGCAACTCACTCTTGCCACAACTATAAAATAAATCCTCTGGTTCATCTGTAATCCTCTTTTGGATGTTGACACTTTAGAAATCCCACATTAGTATCTGTTGAATACCGAAAATTATTTCTAGGGATGCCTGGGTGGCTCAGTCGGTTAAGGTGCTGCCTTCAGCCCAGGTCATGATCTCAGGATCCTGGGATCAAGCCCTGCATCATGCTCCTTGCTCAGCGGGGAGCCTGCTTTACCCTATCCTCCCAACTTGTGCTCTTTCTCACAAATAAATAAATAAATAAATAAAATCTTTAAAAAAAAGAAAATTATTTCTAGAGACCATGTAATGGTCAATATAAACAACCCATAACCAAGAAAGAATATATTAGAAATAAGATTGTTACTCCAGAGAGAAAATATTAGGAAGAACATTTGGCGTGCTTCCTTATCGAATGTGTATTTGGGTTTTGTGTGAACATTTTATGACTTCTAATGTAATCACCTCAATAAATATTTTGACTTTTTGAGAACCACTTGCAGCGAAATTTGAAAAGCAAGCGAACAACCACCCTATGGGATAAAAATATTATTTTAGGGAATCTAGGGAGTAAAAGATTAAAGGGAATCTAAAGATTCTAGGGAAGTGGAGAATTTCATAAGGGGACTCCCTATACTATCTTTGAGCTTCTCAAAGTTACTCGTCTTCTCAACCTCTATTACTACCCAATCACAGTATTTTCCCTTAAATAGCCGCTCAAGTCCCCACGTCCTGTGACTGTCACCTTCCCCAACCTCCCTCCTTGCTTAAAGCATCTTCTGCTGCTGGCAACTGATTCATATTGACAATGCACTTCCGTGTTTTCTGTTGTTTCTCTGGCCGGTTTTGTCGTCCGTAAAATTAGCAGTGGTACTTTAATAGCTCTAAGTGTTACAATTCTAGGTGACTTGCCACGGAGCTCTGAGCGCGGCTCCCCAGTGGGTCACAGGTGTAACTCGCAAAGCTGGGCTCATCCTCAGTCTCCGGCAGAAACTGGCCTTGTTGCTCGCTCGTCTGAGTCGCCAACTGACCTTCCCTGCCCAGTCCGGCACCAGTATCTTCCTAAAAGCGAAGCAACGCTGACCTCTCTCCCTGCGTCCTCCGAGCACCTCCAGACCCAAGTAGCCCGGAATCAGAAAGAACGAGAACTGAATGTAGGGGCTATCTTCCCAGGAGCCAAGAGTAATGGGACTGATTTTTAACTGGAAGCCGCAAGCAGCGAGCACCCCCACCAATGCCATTCCTTCCCCGAGCCCGAGGTTAGACGCTGTCTCTTTACCCCGGGACCACCGAGCTCACCCCAGAAGGCAGCCTCCGCGGACGCCAGGATCGGCCGGCGTGCACTCCCGAACAGCTGCAGCGGCTGCACCATCGCTAGCTCGCGCCCACCGGGCCCCAGACTTCCTCCTCTGGCTCCTCCTCCTTCTTCTTCTCCGCGGCACCGCCCTCCCCCCGCCCCCGCCCCCTGCCCAGCGACAGGCTCATGAGCGCCCGCCGGCCGGCTGCTGGCCGAAGCGGGGAGTGCTACAAGGAGTGATCGCGGAGGGAACCGTACCCTACTCTGGAACTTCAAATTGGAAAGTAACTCGAGAGTTGGGGCGCGCCTGGGTGGCTCAGTCGGTTCGGTGTCTGCTTTTGCCTCCGGCCATGGTCATGATCCCAGCGTCCTGATGGAGCCCTGATTGGGGCTCCGGGCTCCGCGGGGAGCCTACTTCTGCCTCTCTCTCTGCTTGTGAGCCCTCCCCCTGTCAAGTAAATAAATAAAATCTTTAAAAAAGAAACAGAGTTGAGCTTGCTTTTTTTGTTTTGGATTATTATTTTTTAAGGAGAGACGAAGTTTAAAAGTGGAAAGTAGAAAATATACCAAAGATGAAATTAAAAGATTTTTTAAAAAAGATTTTATTTATTTATTTTTGAGAGAGAGAGAGAGAGAGAGAGAGAGAAATGAGCTGGGGAAGGGGGGCAGGCTAGGGGCAGAGGGAGAAACGTGCTCCCCATGGAGCTGGGAGCCCCTAGCCCTGCTCATTCCAGGACCCTGAGGGGACGGCAGATGCTTAATAACCGACTGAGCCACCCAGGCGTCGAAATTTAAATATTTAAAGTAAACAAATTTTTCCAACTTTATAATGGGATTCTTATTGATTAATTTAAAGGGAACTACATGGACGCTTTTCTAAGAACTGCTCTTAACTCCAATAGCTGGTTCAACTAATGTCAGTATTAAGATAATCTCATGCGATCATCTTTCCCCCACAGCTCTGATATTTGACTACAATTGACCGCAGCTTGCCGGAGTTAGGTCCAACTATTTTATAAAATGCCTTAGTTTGCAATTGCTACTGTAACAAATTACCACAAATTTACTGGCTTCAAACAATATAAATGTATTATGTACAGTTCTGTAGGTGTCAGCAAGCCCGTGTTCCTTCTGAAGGCTCTAGGCAGAATGTCTTTTCTTGCCTTTTTCATCTACTAGAAGCTGCTGGCATTCCTTGGCCAGTGGTCCCCTTCCCCATTTTCAAAGCCAGCAACTAGCATCTTCAAATCTCTAACTCTGACCTCTGCTTCTGTTGTTGCATCCCTTACTCTTCCTCTGACCCTCATGCCTCCCTTTTATAAAGACCTTTGTGATAACTTGGGCTACTTGGGTGATCCAGGATAATTTTCCTATCTCCAGATCCTTAATTTAATCATATCTGCAATGTCCTTTTGCCATATAATGTAACATAGTCACATGTTCTAGGAATTAGAACACCCTGGGAGTGGGGAGTGTTGTTCAGCTTACCACATAAAGTTTATTATTGGGATGCCTGGGTGGCTCAGTGGGTTGAGGCTCTGCCTTCAGCTCCGGTCGTGGTCTCGGGGTCCTGGGATCTAGCCCCACATCACATCGGGATCTCTGCTTGACGGGGAGCCTGCTTCCTCCTCTCTCTCTCTCTGCCTGCCTCTCTGCCTACTTGTGATCTCTGTCAAATGAATAAATAAAATCTTTTTTAAAAAAGTTTATTATTACTGTGGTTCATTTCCTTATTTTAAATTTATTCTCAATTTGGTCCCCCAATATAATGAAAGTTGTGTTTAACTGCAAATTAATTTACAATGGAAATTTTTAAAAATTAACTTCTAAATGATATTATTAAAGTATGTGTCCAAGAAATAATTTCATTAAGCAGTCTAAAATTATTCTGTTTTCAATAATTAAATAATTAATAGCACCACTTCAAATTTCTATGCCAGTGGCATCACTTACCATTATGTTTCTCCAAATTATTTGGAGTTTTGCTATAGTTTCTATATGATCTATGTTGTGGATTAACTTTGAATTAAAATGTCATTATACGTTGCAAATTCATGTACTTCCCATGGCATCCCAAAGCTGTCTTGAATACATCAAAACCACAGGTAGTCTGAACATAGATATGGAAACAATGAAACGAAGTGCTTGACCTCAATAAGTCACATTCAATTTGATTTATACTTTTGCAACAGCACATATCATGAAACAATTTTTTTTCCAATGTTCATGACTAAGTATTTGAGATATATTTTTCTGCAGGATTTTTTCTCTCAAAAGGTGAATAGCTCCTCCCTTACCTAGCACAGTGCCAGACTTAGTTTATTTAAGAGTTCTCATAGCAAAAATTCTTGTCAAGAGAGAGCCTTGATTATTGTTCCTTGGACAAGTGTCCAAGTTCTTCTTTCAGAGAAGAGTCAGGAAGGCTTAAAGTGAGATGAAAGGGAGAAAAATAGTTTAACTTTTCTGGGAAAGATCTACCAGTCCTGAGTTAATATGCACCATTAATTCTCCAACAACTCCTTTTATTTCTTGGCATAATGCAAGTGAAAGGCAACTTGAAAGGAGGCAATTTTCCCCATTTCTAAGTCACATCAAGCCTCCAGATATTTGACAAATCAAATGAAGATTAGGAAATATTTTTCCTGCAGCTTTTTTTTTTTAAAGTGTTTCTATCAGGGGCACCTGGGTGGCTCAGTGGGTCAGGCTGCTACCTTCCGCTAAGGTCATGGTCCCGCATTGGGTTCTCTGCTCAGCAGGGAGCCTGTTTCCCTCTCTCTCTTTCTGCCTGCCTCTCTGTCTATTGTGATTTCTCTCTGTCAAATAAATAAACAAAATCTTTAAGGAAAAAAAAAAAGTGTTTCTATCAAAACTTAAAATAACTATCTGTTGACTCCGCATTTCCATTGCTGTCTACTAATGATTATTTGCACAAGTAGGCAAAGATAAAGATAAAGGTACATCAACAGAAAACTGATTGGGAAAAAAATGATACATCCATTTTAAGTGTAAGCAACTAGACAAAAGAATGAGGCTAATATAGGTTTATGTCCAAGATATACTGTCAAGTGAAAAAAATCAAGTTGTAAAATAGAATGTAGATAGCTAGAAATCAAGATAGCTTTGGAATTCTATCATTTCCAAGAAAAATTGTATTGTGTTTGCATAGTTGCTGTTTCTTTCCCCCTTTAAAAAAAATTATTTATTTATTTGACAGAGAGAGAGATCACAAGTAGGCAGAGAGTCAGGCAGAGAGAGGAGGAAGCAGAGAGCCTGATGCCCGGCTCGATCCCAGGACCCTGAGATCATGAACTGGACCCTGAGATCATGAACTGAGCCAAAGACAGAGGCTCAACCCACTGAGCCACCCAGGCGCCCCATCTTTCCTTTTGAGAGAGAGCTAGCACGAACAGGAGAGGGTGAAAGGGAGAGGGGCAGACAGAGAGGGAGAAGCAGACTCCCCACTGAGCTGGGAGCCTGAGCCACCCAGGAGCCACCAGGCACCCCTAATTCTTAAATTTCTTTGTTCTAATTCAGTCCCCCTTTTTTAAAACTGTAAATTGAGAGTCCAGTATATGATACATTTTTTAAAACCCCATTTACACCAATGCAGTTTAGTATGGAAATTTAGATTTATGCAGGTTTGCATATCTTCTTTTCCTCCATGTTCTGTTTCAAATCTGATGTTAAAATAAATAAAAACTTTGATTTGTGATGCAGACAGTTTTGACTTAACAATTACACCACAGTACGACCTGTTCTTATTTGGGGAATTATTTTTCCCTAAAGAAAAAAATTCCCCTACTCCAAAACATGAGTAGTGATCCTTATACCCAGCACCTTAACAGGCAAATTTGTACTTAGTTACATTTGTCGAATGGGTGGTTTCCATAAATACAATGTAAACACCTAGTGACCTCCTTTGCCAAGTTCTGTACATAGAAGTAATGCTAATTATTTCGTAACAAATTAATTAGAGATTTTACGGGAAAAACCAGAGTTTTTTTTAATTTAACCTTTGGTATCTTGGACTCCTAACCCAAGGTTCTATCGTTAGGCCCACCTGTCTCCTGGTTGAAGAGTTGTGAAGGATTACAAAGCTCTTAGGACTTACGCATAACTAGAGTGGATTTTGCAACATCATTAAAATATTTTCAAAACGATTATTTTTACTAAACATATGCAGTGTGCAGACCACTTTAACGGATAATCGAGCTTCGAAGAACTATAGGTGAAGGTCAAGAAATTTCCTGTCTCGGTAAGTAAGCGAGGACAGGTAAGCCGATAATAATGAAAAAAAAAAAAAAAATGCGAGACAACATACGACAAATGTCAGATGTGATTTTATTGCAGTGTGACAGAAGTCGGAAGCTATCCCTTCAGGCCCTCAGCAACAAGTGGGACTTAAGCCCGACTCCGGGAAGCCCTTGAACTGCTCACACCCGAACACTGTCGGGACGCAGCCGGGAGTTCATTGCCGTTATCCTCAGATTAGCCGGCCTACGGGGCTCTGCAGATCCACAGAACGCAGGCGCGGGGCGACCTGCCCCGCAGGGTCCACGCCCCACTCCGGGGCGCGGCGGCGAGGGACTGCGTCAAACCCCGCCCCGGCTGCGGGGATAGCACACGAGGCCCCGCCCCTGCCGACCGGGAGGTCAGCCGCGCATGCGCAGTATCTTCTAGTTATAGACCCGGCGGCTCGGCCAGGCGTGGTGAGTCCGGACTGAGAGGCTGGGGTCGCCGTAGTGTCTCGGTCATCGCTTCTTTTACCCCAGCCCCTTGTGGCAGGACAGGCCTGGGAGAGAGGCCTCTTACGTGCCCCCGTCTTGCCGATCCCGGGGGTTCCCGACGGTCACCAAGGGCCGCTTGAGTGCGGCCCGGTTGGGCGCCGGCGGCGGAGTCGGGTGGTTTGGGCGGGAGGGGTTCGCAGGGAGGGGCCCGAGCCTTCGCTGTATCTGGAAGCAGGCGCTCCCCCGACGCCCTTCCCGCCTTCCTCCCGCGCGTTCTCCTCACTACCCATTTTCTCTTGAGAAACTTGGGGTGCTGTTGTTAGCGACTGGAGGGTAGTGTTTGGAGCCCTGGAGAAGGGCTGCTGGGGTCCAGGTCTCCATCCACCTCTTACTGGCTCCAGAACCAGAGAAGTCACTTAACCTCTGTGGCTCTCAGGTTCAAGTGTGAACTGGGGGCAGTCATAGGAACCTGTCTCATAAGGTGGTTGTAGAACTACGTGAGGAAGTATCCTTGAGTGCTGAGAGCCGAACGTGATGCACGGCCAAAGTGTGCAAGTGCTGTTCATCTTTTTGAGCCTGGTACTAAATGGAGAGTGTGACCTCCTCCTCTCCACGGCGAAAATAATTGCCCAAGAGTCCAAGGGTAGGGAAAAAAGATTTTTTTCTTGATACTATGGGCTTTTGTTTGTATAGGATGTTTAAAAAAAAAAAAACATTTCTAAACAACTTAGTTGCGCATCCTACAGCAGAGAAAAGACAGATGTTAGAGTAATACTGAAATTGAAAAATGAAAAGTTTTGTTTGGGAAACCGCGTGAAAAAAAGGGCCAGAACTTACTTGTCCTGAAAAGAGTTAACATATCAGGCCTGAGACTGCTCTCCTTAGAAAGGCCTGCTTGCTTGTTTGGCGTCTGGAAACAAAATAGTTCATGCAGTACCCTGTGGTTTATGCCGAAGTTCGCAGGCTCCAGGAAAACCCCAGTCTTGTGAGTCTGTGATGGGCTACCCTGGGCAGAAACATTGCGCTGACGTTGCTGGACTTTCCTTATTGGGAGGAAGAGTGTGCTCTGTTTGACCCTTTCTGGGAGGAAAAGAACATAAGGAAGCCTGCACATAGATTCCTGCAAACTTCATTTGTGTCTTTCCATTATGCTCAGGTTGTATGTCCATACTCCACTGCCCTAATAAAAGTTAGCCTTGAGTACAACTACGTGCTGAGTCCTGTAAGTCCTTCCAGTGAATCTCCAAATGTGACGGTGGTCTTGAAACTCCCCACACACAATATTGGTGATAGAAAGTACTTGAAGCTCTAGAAATTAGATTTTAATTTTGTCTCTTTTTGACTAAAAAAGGAGAGAAAAAGCTATACAGATAAGTGATTGCTAAATAGTGGGTTACTATCCAAAATTATTTCTCTGTTTAGACATATTTCAGGTCTTAGAAAAATCACTGGAAATTGACTGCATTGCCAAGTTAAGTTTGAGTCACTGTCTTTTACAGACCTTTTATAGATGGTGTGGTCAAATACCTTTTCTTTTTGTTATTCTGCAAGTAGTATCTATGGGTTGATGTCTGTCTTTATCAAGATAAGGATGTCTGGGAAGCTGGGGAAAGGTGTGGCCGGTTTCTCATGGCCCATTTTTCCTGGATTTTTTTTTTTTTTTTTTTTAGTTATGCCTGCATTTTCAGGACATCCAGTTGAAATAGTTGGAGGTAAGTCTGTAAATTTGGGGTTGAAAAGAGCAGATTGCCTTCTGATTATATCTTTTTTCCCTCGATAAAGTAGAAGACTAGATACTATTTTGAGAAGAAGGGAGATGGAGGAGTAAGAGGTTTAGAAGAGTGAGAAAGGTTTCAAATAGCTGTGTGAGGAGTAGGTAAATAGGTTTTCCAGAAAGTGTAGTAGATAATGTCATGTCTCGATCCATTTGAGATTGAGATTTTGATTATGAATTTAGCGGACCCAGTCACCTTTCTTTTTTTTTTTTTTTTTTTAAAGATTTTATTTATTTATTTGACAGACAGAGATCACAAGTAGGCAGAGAGGCAGGCAGAGAGAGAGAGAGGTGGAGGCAGGCTCCCTGCGGAGCAGAGAGCCCGATGTGGGGCTCGATCCCAGGACCCCGGGACCACGACCTGAGCCGAAGGCAGAGGCTTAACCCACTGAGCCACCCAGGCGCCGCCCCCCCCCAGTCACCTTTCTTACAAGATTTTCTCCAGCTTGTTTGGATGCAGATGTAGAGAAAGTGGTTAATTGGATTCATTTAGGTTTGGGGTTCTGTTAGGGGGGTTTTGTGGTAGTCCTTAAGGCTGGGCACACATATTTTGTTCTTTCTGTATACATGGTAAGATTACACTCTTTGTACATACCCCACATCCCACTCCCTTACCCGCATGTCTACTCGAAGTTGAATGTGTCGAATGACTTGCTTGGGCTGGTAAAATACAAGCAGACGTGACATACATCATTTCCAAGTGAAGCTTTAAGAACCAGCACTCCATTTGCTACTTCCCCATCTCTGCCTTGCTATAGTGATCATCTCACTTGGTGAGATGCAGCCTCTTGCCAGCCTGGGCAATAAAGGTGAATAGGAGTGGCTGAAGAGGCAAAGCTGGAAGAACTTGAATGTGTGATTAGAACTTGAATTAATGTTTTTGCAAGGTAGAGCTATAGGGGTTTATAGCTAATAATATAACTGTTATAATGGAAGTTTGGAGGGAGAAGGCAATCAGAAATGAAGTGCTCGGGGCGCCTGGGTGGCTCAGTGGGTTAAGCCTCTGCCTTCAGCTCAGGTCATGATCTCAGGGTCCTGGGATCGAGCCCCGCATCGGGCTCTCTGCTCAGCTGGGAGCCTGCTTCCTCCTCTCTCTCTCTCTCTGCCTGCCTCTCTGCCTACTTGTGACCTCTGTCAAATAAATAATTTAAAAAAAAAAAAAAAAAGAAAGAAATGAAGTGCTCAAGGAACTCAGAGCCCTCGTGCGTCTCTCACCCTGAAGGCCATAATTTGTTGCAGCTCCGTTCAAGAGTGATGACCTCTGGAGTTAAAGAAATGGCTCTTAAAATGGTAAACTAAAAAGCTCCCTTATGACTCAGAATTTATTTTTTTATTCATTTTTGAAGATTTATTTATTTTAGAGAGAGAATGTGTGTGCGCATGAGCACAGGGAGGGGCTGAGAAAGAGGGAGAAAACCTCAGACTTTCCACTTATTGAGGAGCCCAGTAGGGGGCTCCATCTCATGACCCTGAGATCGTGACCTCAGCCAAAATCAAGAATTGGCCGCTTAACCGAGTGAGCCACCCAGGCACTCCAAGATTCAGAATTTGTTATTGAGTTGAAAGATTCTTCCACCTTGATCAATAAAAGCAAATAAGCAAATAGCCATGAAAATTACAGTGTAGCTTAACCATAGAACAGATGATATTAGGTAGGATTTAGGTTGAGCTTTAACAGAGACTCCAAATACAGTGATTTTTTAAAAATGCTTAATTTTTTATCTAAAATCTTAACAATTAACTTCGGATTTTTAAAAAATATAAAGGACAGAGGTAAGTAACACCTTGGAGACAAGTGTGGGACATTATACAATGTTGCTATTGAAAGTGTGATCTGTGGAAAAAAAAGAAAGTGTGGTCTGTGGGGGCACCTGAATGGCTGAGTTGGTTGAGCGTCTGACTCTTGGTTTCAGCTTGGGTCATAATCTCAGGATCCTGAGATCAAACCCCCTGTTGGGTTCCTCACTCTGTGGGGATTTTGCTTGAGATTCTTTCCCTCTACCTCTCCCTCTGCTCCTCCCCATGGTCGTCTGCATGCTCTCTCTCTAAAATAAATCTTAAGAAAACAAAACAAAATAAACACACCTGGTCTTTGGGTCCACAGCAATGGCTTACCATTGGGAGCTTGTTAGACAGGAGAACCTCAGGGCCTGTGCAAGACTTGTTGAATCAAAATCCACATTTTAACAAGATCTTTAAGACGACTCATATGCGTCCTGATTCTTAAAAAAGCCAGTGTCTTAGGAAAGTGTAAGATGGGAAGAATACTTGTGGATTAAAAGATGTGAACAGTTAGCATGACATAACCAATGCAAAGTGCAAACCTTGTCTGAATCTTGATTTTTAGAAAACAAGTATGGAAGACAATTAGGAGTCAGCTGAAGAGGTTAGAATATGATGGAACCTCAGAATGGGGAATTACTGTTAATTTTCTTAGATGTAATAATTATGTGGCTATGTATAGGAAAATGTTGTTATTCTTAAAAAAGATACAAACTCTTTGCAACTTTGAAATAGTTCAGCAAAAACAAATATACTCATGTGTGTAGCTCTCTCTCTGTCTCTCTCTGTACACACTGATACTTAGGTAAAACAAATGGGGCAGATGTTCTAGATGTGGAATGTAGGTAGTAAGTATATAGGTGTTTATTATATTGGTCTTTTACCTTTTCTGGAAGTTTAAATTTTTTCATAATAAAAACGTGGGGAAAAACCCCACAAAAAATGCAGTATAGCTTAAAACAATTTCTGTCAGTCATTGCTAGGTCATATGGTGCAGGTAGAAGGGCTCTGTTGTGCTGGGCACATGGCTTCTGTCCCTGGTCCGTTATGGCTTTTCCAACTTCTGTTTCCTAGCTAGTGGGACAGGAGAAGAGGCAAGGGGACCACGTGACCCAGAAGGAGCACTTATTCCCTTGATCAAACTTTTTTTTTTTTTCATCCACCTGGACATCATGTATTTGGGGAGTAATTGGTAAAAGTCAAATGTAATATGCATGTGTATATTGGTTTATAAAGATGTCTTTGGTTTCACCTGATGTTCTCTTCTTCTTTTGATGTACTAGGGCCCAACTAAAACTGAAGTCATTTCTATTTTAATATACATTAAGTAATATACCTAAAATTTTAATTTTGAGGATTAAAGTGTATTCATTTCCCCCTACCCCCGGCCTTTTCAGTGAGTAACAGATGCGGGTGAAAGAGCCTTCCAGAGCTTTGCCTGAGAAAGCCAAAAGAAGTAAAAGGCCTGCTCTACCTCATGATGAAGACTCTTCAGACGACATTGCTGGTAAATTGTGACCTCTGGCATCCTGAATAGTGTTGTGGAAAATAACCATATTTTTTTAATCAATAAGTCTTTTGCTCTTTATTTCCACTATTTTCTGCATGAACTGTAAAATCAGCTTGTCTAGTTCCAAAACATCTGGGTGATGTTTTTACTGAGATTTCGTTTAGTTTATAAAGTAATTTAGAATTGGCATCTTTTTGTTGTTTTCTGTTTCTCATGACCTGTTAAAGCCAGGCCTTCAAGCCTGGGGGGGTAACTGGGGAGTTGCTGGCCTCAGGCTCACTTTTCTCTTGAGCTTCATGCCTTCTGTTTCAGCTTTTCTGAGATTTTTCCCTACTTTCTCGTAGCTCTCCATTTAAAAAGATGTTTTTAATTTTTATTTCCACTTTTAAGTATTTTTAACTTGGATAATGTTTCAGGATAGATTGTTGTATTGAGGGAAGTCTGAATTCTATCTTTAAGCATTTGTGTCATTCTGTGAATATGATTTTTTTTTCTCAGGGATTCTGATGATTCTTATGTTAGCTCTTCCCTGCCTGTCTTCTAGTTATTTTTTCTCAAATCCTCTGAAACTCCTACTTCCTTTTCATTTTGCTTGCTCTTTCCCTTTTTATCTTTTACAGTGTTTTCTGCAGTGCACCCTTTTTAGTTTTATCATCCTTTTTGTGGTTTTATTTATTTGTTCTTCCATTTCTATCCTGAGCTCTACCAGTCACTTCCTACCGTTTTGCCACCTCATGCAGGAACATTTGCTTCTTCTGTTTTGTATTTTTGTTTCACGGCGGTGATTTCTGTGCCATTTGTTTTTCCTTTTTTTTTATATTGGATAGAAATTGTGGCTTTAATTTTTCCTTGATTTCTCATTCTTTGAAGTAGGGTTGCCTTTCTTGGACCAGGTAGTTTTAGGATATTTGTGTAAGGAGGAGGGCCATAGCACCGTCGAGACCAACTGGAGTTTTGAGTGTGAGCTCAGTTAGCCTGTATTTCTTTTCACCCAACAGGGTTATGCAGCCCTGAGGTTTTTTCCAGAATCTGAAGATCTCTTCTCCCCTCCTGCCGTAGAGACAAGACTGTTTCTGGCAAATTTGGCTTCTTTGTTTCTCACTTAGTGAATTAGAAATTGCCTTCTTTTGCTTCTTAAAACAAAACTGGCTCTAGGGGCTCTGCTGCCAGAGTTGTTGCAGCCCGGAGATTTAGGTTTCATTCTGCATCTGCGAAGCATGCGGGGTTCTCTGTGAGACCTACCGCTGCAGTGTGCTCTCTGCTTCCTTCTGTATGCACTCCTGTTTGAGCTCTGCTGTGTTGTACGGGGAGGGCCCTGCCACTGGATTTATGACATGGGGCTTCAGAAAATGAACTGGGCGTTTTTGTTTTCTACTCTTGTTGACCTTGGACAGTTTCTGGGAGGAAAATGGGGAAGTGTTGATTTTATTTTTTATTTTATTTAATTTAAAGATTTTACTTATTTATTTGAGAGAGAATGAGAGAGCGAGCGAGTACAAGAAGATGAGGGTCAGAGGGAGAAGCAGACTCCCTGCTGAGCAGAGATCCTGATCTGGGGCTCAATCCTAGGACTCCAGGATCATGACCTGAGCCAAAGGTGGTTGCTTAACCAACTGAGCCACCCAGCTGTTGACTTTAGACTATCATTTGTAAACTGGAGGACTTTCCTGTAAAGTTTTTTAATATTTAAAGTGAAAAACATGGATTTTAATTTGTTGTTTTTTATTTGTTTGTGTGAAACAACTCTAGCCTTTAATGTATTTATATATTTTATTCAGGAATCTCAAGAAGACTTATTTGGCAGATGAAATTTACACAGTTGTATGATTAAAGAAATTACAAAAGACTGAGGAAATTTTATTAGCACAGAAATTTTTTTTACATGCCCCCCCAAAAGATTGTGAATATTATTTAAACACTGGTTAACTCTTGTAAGAAAACATAAAACTTTGAAATTTACTTATAAAAAGTATGTGTGGTTGAGACATTTAAAAGCTCATAGAGTTAATTTGGACTCTTAGAACCTTTTTATCATGAATTCACTTATCTCTGGATTCATTAACTATTTCAGTCTTGTAAGTCTGAATGGTAGACTCAGAGAATAGTTAAGTTGTGTCCTGGCCAGATCCAACCCCAGAGATGATATAGAAAGTATATGGAATGATTTCTAGCCTTAGAAATTTAAAATATAAAAAACTCAAAGCATTGATATCTAGTAACCCACTTCTAGGTCCTGTATTTGTGTGGTCATCTATTAGTCTTCCTCAGAACACCCCTTTCTTTAATGGCATATGTCCTTGCTTTTCAAATATAGGACTCTGGAATTCCTCCTTTTGTGTCTATTCTTATAACTTGCTTTTGGTGTAAAATTAGAAGTCCTAATCTTTCACCAGATTTACACATTATTTTTGTTGAAATTATATTTTATAATAAGTCACTTGTCAGGAGTCACATACTTAGGCTTCAGGATGAAGAGAGCTAATGCTTCTTCTCTCACTAGTTAACTAATAGGTCAAAAGGAGTGCTGTGCACTTGGGAAGGAAAGTGGAAAAAGTTGAAACGTACATACTCCTGCTTCCCTCTTCAAGTTACTCAGTCTTTCCTTTGTTGTTTACTTTTGGTGGATAGTTGTAGTTCTGGTGTTTAAAATAGTTGAGGTGGAAAAATAGAAGTGTTCAGGTATTTGGGAGAAGTGGAAATGTCATTGTGTCCTTGGGAGGAGAACACGATTATCTGAAGAAATAAAAACATATTAGTTGATTTAGTATAGTTGTCTCCACACAGTGCACCTGGTGGGACTCTGTTATAAAGGATAATTAAGGACCATGCAGAGTCACTTGTTATTTGGAAATATTCATTAAGGAGAATTCTTGTTCCTGTAAATTATGCCATTGTTTGTTCCTCTTTCTCCTTTCTCTCAATAGTGATGAAAATAGCATCTGAGCAGAGGTAGGCTCTGTGAAAAGATTTTGTGTGTATATTTTATTTATTTATTTATTTATTTATTCAAAGATTTTATTTGACAGAGAGAGAGATCACAAGTAGGCAGAGAGGCAGGCAGAGAGAGAGGGAGAAGCAGGGTCCCTGCCGAGCAGAGAGCCCGATATGGGACTCAATCCCAGGACCCTGAGATCACGACCTGAGTTGAAGGCAGAGGCTAAACCCACTGAGCCACCCAGGTGCCCCTTTGTGTGTATATTTTAATGAGAAGGAAAATATTCAAAATGCTTGACCTGCTCACTAATAATCTATTTATTTATTTATTTATTTATTAAACTCTTTATTTTTAAACTAATTTTTGAATTAATAGGAAGGTTCAAAGAGATATACAAGGGGGTCCCATTCACCCTTCATCCAACATCTGGTTGGGTGATTAACATCTGATTTAACATCTGGTATTTCTTTTCTTTTCTTTTCTTTTTTTTTTTTTTTTTTAAGATTTTATTTATTTATTTGACAGACAGAGGCTTTAACCCACTGAGCCACCCAGGCGCCCCAATATCTGGTATTTCTATAGTACAATGTTAACACCAGGAAAATGGCATCCGTACAGTCCTTAGAACTTATTCTGATTTCACCAAGATATGCAAGACCTTGTGTGTGTGTGTGTGTGTGTGTGTGTGTGTGTGTGTGTGTGTATCTGTGTCTATGTGAGTGGGTATAACTCTGCACACTTTTATTACATGTTTAGTTTTGTATAACTGACAGAACTGAGAGACTCAACTGCCCCATCACCACCCCAAGGTTTACCTGTCTATAGCCACACTCCCTGTTCTCCATCCATGGTCCCTGGCAACCACAAATCTGTTCTCCAAATCACCAATCATGTTATTTCACAAATACTTTATAAATGGTACCATACAGTATATATCCTTTTGAGTTATTTTGTTTTTCGGATCTCTTTTCTTTTTAATTGCAGCATTTTAATGCTACTGACTTTTGCTTACCGATGCTAGCTCTTTGGTTTAGCAAAGAAAATGTTCCCATTTCGTTTTGTCTCATTCAGCAGGTTTCACTTGCCAGCATGTAAGTCATGCTATCAGCGTGAATCATGTGAAGAAAGCAATAGCTGAGAATGTGTTGTCAGTTTGCTCAGAATGTTTAAAAGAAAGAAGGTGCTGTGATGGGCGGTCAGTACTTCCCTCTGACATTTGGTTGTGCCTCAAGTGTGGTTTTCAGGTGAGAAAATTGATTTTTATCTGTGAGTTTGTCTTAAATATTTTTCTTAAATGCTTATTGTAAGTTGGACTATTGGTAATGTTTAGAACTTAAAATAAATTTATTCATGTTCAGATAGACTTCTCCAGGGTTGAACTAAGAAACATTTGTTAAGGTAAAATAAAAGGTATATTATCTTCAGAAAGCAATCACGTGTGGTTTAGAAATACTTTGAAAGGGAATCCAACCTACTTGGAGTAGTTCTCATGTCTGGACCTGCCTTTACCTATTTGTATTAAGAAATAGATCCAAGATTTTTTTACATCTTACTGGATTAATTTTTTTTCTCTCAAAAGGATTCTTTTTTTAAAAAACAATTTTTTAACAGCTTAGAAGCTAGCAATATCTGTAATATTTTTTGAATAACATTTAAGATGTCTATAATTCTTCTAAAATGAGAGAAATGCTTATTACCTCACATAGTTCCTAAGTAAGAACCCTTCAGGATTAGTTAATTCAATGAAAAGAGCACTGAAAACTGAAATTTCTTCCGTTTTTCTTTTGTCCACCTTCAATTTCATAGCTTTTTGTGGCCAAATATGGTTCATTTATTATATGTCATATAGCAAACCTCAAAGGCCAGAAAGAGGGCAAAAAGGACATCCCTTTCCTGTTTTTTGCTTTTCTTTTTAAATTATTTTTGTTAACATATAATGTATTATTTGCCCCAGGGGTACAGGTGTGTGAATCATCAGGCTTACACATCTCACAGCACTCACCATAACCCATACCCACCACAATGTCCATAACCCCACCACCCTATCCCTATGCCCCCACACCCCAGCAACCCTCAGTTTGTTTTGTGAGATTAAAAAACTTTTCCCAGAAACATCTAGCAGACTGCCCCTCACGTCGCACTGACCAGAATGGGATCTCATTTCTTTACTTAGCTGGTGAGGGAGTTTACTGTGATTGGTCTGAGTCTCATTAGTTGCCAGTGGGTTTGGGTGGAGGTGTGGACAGTATTAGAAAATGTGTTTATAGGAGGGGGTGGGGACTGATCTGCGAGGATGTTTGGTGCCCCACAGTGTGTAAGGAAGAGAGTATGTTCATTTTTTTTTTTTCAAGATTTTATTTATTTATTTGACAGACAGAGATCACAAGTAGGCGGAGAGGCAGGCAGAGGGAGAGGGGGAAGCAGGCTCCCTGCTGAGCAGAGAACCCAATGTGGGGCTCGATCCCAGGACCCTGGGATCATGACCTGAGCGGAAGGCAGAGGCTTAACCCACTGAGCCACCCAGGCGCCCCAGTTCATTTTTAAATAATAGGGAAATGAACTCGGCCCATGATTGTTTTAGGCAAATACTATATTACAAAAAGCAAGTTAGCCTCCTTGCAAGAAATTAAACTTAATGAGAATCTATATTATTTTCTGAAACTTTTCTCTCCTGCTTGAAATTAAAAACCAAAACTTTTTTTTTTTTAATTTTATTTATTTATTTGACAAAGATCACAAGTATGCAGAGAGGCAGGCAGAGAGGCAGGCAGAGGGGGCAGGGGGGGGTGGGAAGCAGGCTCCCTGCTGAGCAGAGAACCCGATGTGGGGCTCGATCCCAGGACCCTGAGATCATGACCTGAGCCGAAGGCAGAGGCTTAACCCACTGAGCCACCCAGGCGCCCCAAAACCAAAACTTTTCTAATCATGAGTATGATTTAAGTTTTGATTAATTTGAAACAAACCAATATGTAAATGGTACAAATAGCATTCTGTTCATCTTTAGGGATGTGGTAGAAACTCAGAAGGCCATCATTTACTGAAGCACTACAAGAGTTGGAGAACACAATCTCATTGTATTACAGTTAGTCTGAGCACATGGATTATATGGTAAGTTGGATTTTCTTACTGCTTGTGTCCACTACAGAAAAATATCATTTTCTTTGAGCTTTACAAGGTAAACTATTTAAAGATATTATGCCTTCTTATGCTTTTTACCTGAACAAAACCTGTGGAATACTTTAAGAAAATTCACATTACCTGTGAATATAAAATTTAAATAAGGAATAATTTAGTCATCCCTCTACTTTTTTTTTTTTAAACATTTTCTTCATAGGATAAAGAAATGTTCTTCCTAGTTGATTTCTCATAATCAACTTGCTAAGACAGGAATTCCAGAGTACTAGGAAAGGAAAGTGCTTCAAAGCAGTCAGGTGGTTTGGTGATTCCCTGGAGGGGAAAGGGTAAGCCAGGTGATTCTACTGCTTAATCCTGGCTGGGAACGAAGTTCAGTTCCCTCCTTTTACATATAAGGACACTGAGTATCATTTACTTTTTTATAGTTAGAAAGTAAACGTCCAGGCACTAAAACAAGTCTTTGATTCCCTAGTTTCTTACTAGCATGGCATACTGGCTTCAGTGGCATAAATGGATACTTCCCAGATGTTTTACCACAAAATTTTCTTTTTTAAATGTATATATGCATCTTTTTCAACAAAAATTTTCTAAAATTTTCAAAAGCTTTCAAGTTTTCCTTGAATGAATTTTCAGAGGTTTTCACAGAAATACTTTAACTTTGTGTTTTTAACTTTGTGTTTTCACTTCTCGGATCTAAAATTAACGTAGCGATATTTTGGCTTATAGAAGAAATCATCATCTTATAATATAAATTCATGACATGGGTCAGGTGTTGCTGCATTTGTGTTTTTGTTGTTCCCAAGTAATAATATTGGGGGGAATGAGGAAAGCATAGAGACAGATTACTATGTAAATGATACATTGGAGTAAGGGAGAGGAGGATGATGATGCCATGGTGTGGCAGCTGAAGAAATACTTCTCTGTAGCCTGAGTGGAGCAGTGGTCTCCAACAATGGGCCCATCACAGTCTCCAGGAAGTCTTGTGAAAATAGGCTGCTGGGCCTCGGACTGAGAATCTGATTTAGTAGTTCTTGGGTGGGACCTAAGAATTGCATTTCTAACAAGTTCCTAGGATTGCCGATGCTGCTGGCCTGGGGACCACAGTTTGAGGACTGCACAAATAGAGGAAGGTGGAGGGAGAGTTGAGTGGCACCTGGTAGAATAGGCTTATTTCAAGTGAGTCTGTGTCAGAACTTCTGTTGTAGCTCTTAGGACCGTAATAATGGTGTGAATCATGATGTAATTTCAGAAAAAAAAAACCTCAAAAAACCAAAAAAACAAAGTACACAAAAACCAAAACAAGTTACCTAGCATAATAGTGTTGTTAGTTTTAACTTTATTGATTTTGTAATTTTATTTTTATGCTTAATTATTTAATTTTGCTTTCATAGATATATAGACCTATAAGGACAATCAATTATTGATTATTTTGTGAGTAGACTGTTAGATATGTATAATAATGAAAATAATTTAAGTCATATTTGAGGAAAAAAATTTTAAAGGAAGAAATTCAAGCTGGTCAAACTTAGAGGTTGGGACTATTTTCTTTTTCCCATCTAATTCTTTTTTTTTTTTTTTTTTTAAGAATTTTTGTTTTTTATTTGACAGAGATCACAAGTAGGCAGAGAGGCAGGCAGAGAGAGAGGGCGAAGCAGGATCCCCGCTGAGCAGAGAGCCCGACTCTGGGCTTGATCCCAGGACCCTGGGATCATGACCTGAGCGGAAGGCAGAGGCTTTAACCCACTGAGCCATCCAGGTGCCCCCCTCCCCCACATCTAATTCTTAAACCTTAAAAAGTTTAATAATTTTTGGGGTGCCTGCGTGGCTCAGTCACTTAAGCGTCTGCTCTTGGCTCAGGTCATGATCTCAGGGTCCTGGGTTCTGGGTCCCACAGGACCCACATCAGGCTCCCTGCTCCTCAAGGAGTCTGCTTCTCCCTCTGTCCCTTCCCCCTTCTCACATGCATGCTCATATTCTCTCTCTCAAATAAATAAATAAAATCTTTAAAAAAAAGTTTAACAATTTCAGTAGAAAACTTCACTAATTTCGATTAAAGGCCAACTTGAACTAGGAAAAAAAAAACCTTGGAAACCCTAAGAAAGAAAGGAATGTGGTAGATTTGATTTAATTATGGCTAATAAAGTGTTGCTCAGGGTGCCTGGGTGGCTCACTGGGTTAAGCCTCTGCCTTCGGCTTGGGTCGTGATCTCAGGGTTCTGGAATCGAGCCCCGCATCGGGCTCTCTGCTCAGTGGGGAGCCCGCTTCCCCTCTCTCTCTGCCTTTCTCTCTGCCTACTTGTGATCTCTCTCTCTCTCTGTCGAATAAATATATAAAATCTTTAAAAAAAATAAATAAATAAAGTGTTGCTCAGTAGTGGATTTAATGCTGCTTTAACAGGTAGTAATTACTAGCACAGTGGCTTCTTACCTCTGACTTTCTTCAGAATCACAGAGGTGGAATTTGAAAAATCTATTGGTACCATTCATTGGTCCTCTGTTAAATCAGGGCTTTTATATTGTTAAATTCCATACGTGATTCTTACGCCTGACCGTGTTAAGAGGCACTGGTTTAGCACTTAAAGTTAACATAGAAGATGAGTGCTTTTATTTATCTTTTTACTTTTTCAGGTGAGTGCTTTTATTAAAGTACTTAAATCTTGGTTGAAAGGTATAGCATTTCCCCTATACTTTTATTACTTTATTGATTTGTGAGCCCTCCTGTGTCCTAGTTTCTCATCTGTAAAAAAGAAGTATTATACTTCTGGAGAGCTAATTATTTTAAAAATGATAATACTCTTTTGGCTATTGTGAGGAATTAAACCAGAAAATGCATGTAAGGCATTTACAATAGTGCCTGACACAAGTAGGAGCTCAATTAAAATTTTTTTTGGTTATTTCTAATGGGAACAAGTAGAATTAATTCATGTTGAGCTGTCCTCTTTTCTCCAAATCCACTGCCATTGTATAGTTTTTATTTACATTTTCTTTTTGTACTCTTAAAGTGACAAAATATTTTATAGCAAGTAAAAATTAAATTATAGCATCAGTAAAAATTTCTTGACATTTCAATATTTTGCAAAGGAGCAATTTTTATTATTTTTGGCAATAGTTACATCAGTAAATTTTGAGGGTTTATAATAGTGTAAATCTGGTAACTACATTGTTTGAATTCCATCATGGTCTATTAGAAAAGATGTTCTGGGAATGTTTTCTGTGGCTTGTTTCCTTCACAGGTTTATCTATGTACCTGTGTATTTCCTTTTTTTCTTTTCTTTTTAAGATTTCATTTATTTATTTGACAGAGAGATAGCACAAGTAAGCAGAGTGGCGGCCAGAGTGAGAGAGAGAAGCAGGCTCTCTGCTGAGCAGGGACCCAATTCGGGGCTTGATCCCAGGACCCTGGAATCATGACATGAGCTGAAGGCAGCCACTTAACCAACTGAGCCACCCAGGCACGCCATACGTCATATATATTTCTGTATGCAAGCAATAAAGTAATATTTGTATTTTGTGTATGAGTAAATATTTGACTGAATTTTGAGTGCTGTTTAGAATAGGAACCCAGACCTAGTTTGTAGCCGTTAATCTCAGGACCACTAGTAATAATAAGAAGATTGTGAATATGTAGTGTGTTGGCATAACACTTAATATTTAGGGGCACCTGGGTGGCTCAGTGGGTTAAAGCCTCTGCCTTCGGCTCGGGTCACGATCTCAGGGTCCTGGGATCGAGCCCCACATCGGGCTCTCTGCTCAGCGGGGAGGCTGCTTTCCTCTCTCTCTCTCTCTCTACCTGCTTCTCTGCCTACTTGTGATCTCTGTCTGTCAGATAAATGGACGAAATCTTAAAAAAAAAAAATACAGATTGGATCACATCACTTCCTTGCTTAAAAAACTCCTCATGGATTTCTTTCCAGTACACTTAGGATAAAGTACCGGAACTTTAATTTGAATGATAAGGCTCTGTATGAACTCTCTCCTGCTCATTTCTCTAGACTTACCTAATGCCTCACTCTATGATATTACCCCCCATTTTATTTATTTATTTTAAAAAGATTTTATTTATTTACTGGACAGATAGAGATCACAGGTAGACAGAGAGGCAGGCAGAGAGAGAGAGAGAGAGAGAGAGAGGAGGAAGCAGGTTCCCTGCTGAGCAGAGAGCCCGATGTGGGGCTCGATCCCAGGACCCTGGGATCATGACCCGAGGCGAAGGCAGAGACTTTAACCCACTGAGCCACCCAGGCACCCCTACCTCCCCATTTTAAAGACAAGACTGGGTAGATATCAACTTTACTACTTTATTACCTGGTGTGCAAAATTATTGAAGATGATTTCATATTTACTTACATATTTATATTTTTTTCAGGTGTTACGAATGTGATGAAAAATTATCTACACAGTGTAATAAGAAGGTTTTGGCTCAAACAGTTGATTTTCTCCAGAAGCATGTCTCTAAAACACAAACAGGTAAGTTAAGCAGTTGCTAAAGAAATTTGTATTAATGTATAATATTTTATATTTCATTTCAGAAAGTTTATAAGTCCATAAATAGTACCTTAGATTTTACTGAGAGCTCTCCACAAAAGTGCCATGCATTCTTAGGTAGTAATCTTGTGATGTTATGTTGTGTTGTATTTATGTAACTAATATGAGAAGCTAGAGAGGGTAGTGACTAGATTGTGGGCTTCTGAGTCAGACCAGTGGTGAGTTTGAATTCAGGCTCCACTTAAATTTCTTACTATCTGTGTGTCCTTTACTTCGTAGTTCGCTGACATTAAAAATTATGATGATAATTCCAATGTGTGCGGTTACTGTGAGCCTTAGAGATAATGTTTTCTGAAAATTTAGAAATGATGAATGTAAAAATGCTTGCATGGTGCCCAACACCTGTTTATGGAGTGCTATCTGTTCTTCGTTATGTAATCATAGTGTCGTTCTGACACTAACCACCAGGAGTTAGGCTAACCTTGCAGATTAAGGGCTTGCTTAGTCCAACTCAAGATTAAACTCACTTCGGACACCATCCTCAAGCTCCCGGGCTTTCAGGCTGTCCACATTTCTGACAAACTGGCTATAAATTTAGGGGTTCCCACTATCCTTCTTAGATTGAATAATTTACTAGAATGACTCAGAGAACTCAGGAAAGTCCTATAGTTAAAATTATAGTTTTATTATAACAGGAAAAAGATACAAATTAGGACCAGCTAAAAGAATAGACACATAGGGCAAGAACTAGAAAAGTCCCAAACACAAATCTCCTGTATCTTCTTGTGGAGTCAGGACACATTACCCTGATGATTATCAGACACGCAAAGTATTGTTAACCAGGAAAGCTATCTGGAGCTGTGGTGTCCAGAGTTTTTAGTTGGTGTTTCATTGGATAGGTACCACTGCTGGAATCATTGGCCACATAGTTGAACTCAGTCTCTGGTACCTCAGCCCTCTAATCACACGTTGGTCTTTCTGGCATGCCTAGCTGCCATCCTGAGTAATCTTATTAGCATAAATTGTCTAGGGGCCCACCAAGAATAAGAAAGACACTCCTTTCCCTCTGAAAATCCCAGGATATAGGGGTTACTTCTCAGGAACCTGGTTACTGAGAGGCCAAATCCTTTCTCATTCAATAGTAATGTATTATTGGGGCGCCTGGGTGGCTCAGTTGGTTGAGCGACTGCCTTCGGCTCAGGTCATGATCCCGGACTTCCAGGATCGAGTCCCGCATCGGGCTCCCAGCTCCTTGGGGAGTCTGCTTCTCCCTTTGACCTTCTCTCTCAAGCTCTCTCTCACTCATTCTCTCTCAAATTAATAAATAAAATCTTTAAAAAAAAATAGTAATGTATTATATATTATAAACTTCGTTAGTTATGTATGTTGTTGTCTAACATATAAACTACGTATAACACATGTTAATCTAAATGAAGAGTGTGTAGGGAAGCAGTTTCTTCATTCAAAAATATTAAGTGCCTACCACATGCTGGGTTTTATACTTTATTCAATATTAGTGATAAAACAAAAAACAGTTTTATATTGCCCTTTTGGAGTGTATAGTATAGTGGGAGAGACAGACCAAAAATATATGTATGTGTTTCTGATGAGTGCAAAGGAAAGAAGAGATTGCAGGGATAGGTAATAATCTAGTGGTTACAGTGATCAAAAAAGGCCAGTATAGCTGGAGTGTTGGGAGAGAGTAGAACAAAATGAAGAAGTGAGTGGGGAAAGAGAATAAGTGGGAGTTCATGAAGGATACTGTAAGGAATTCCATGGTAAATAATTTTTATTTCATTGGAAGTGTAATGGAAGCTATTAAAGTGTTTCGAGCAGGGGAGTAATGTCATTTCATCTTTTTAAAATAACATTACTCCGATTTCTGTATGGACTGTTGGAGTTGAGAGCGAAGGTAAGGAGATAATTAAGAAGGTCAGAGGAGGTTGTTGTGGTAGGGCAAATGAGAAACCAGGAGGGGCACTGGTGGATAGTGGGTGGAGTAGATGTAGTGAGTGAGGGAGAGTGGGGAGAATCCAAACTAATATCAGGGTTTTGGTACTAGGTGAATGGGTGAATGGACATGATCATTTTGAAATGCCTTTGGTGCAGAATTGAACTGCTTAGTAGGTGGCATTCAGAAACTGAAAAATTATATTCAAATATACTATTCGTTAGCTATATTTTCTATAGCCCAATATACAAGCATTTTTGTTAGCTATTGCTCAAGACAGTAATGGCAAACAAATTGGCAAAGGAACCGGAGGAGGTAAACATGGGTTCTGGACAGCAGTAGAAATGATTAATTTTTTTCAACTCATTTATTTATTCAGCAAACATGTATTGAAATGTTACTCTGTCCCAGGCATACTAGTCATAGCTCCAATTCTGCTCAAATAAAGAACCAGGAAAATATGATGATGCTAGACATTTAACACTTAAGGAACGGCTTAGGGTCTTAATGCTGCCTCCTGAAGACTGCACATTTAATGTGCTTTTTTGGCCGCGAGAAGATATGTGGGGCTATCCAGGGGTGGCAAAAGTACAATTACAGAAATATTTTATCTGGATTTTTTTTTTCCATCTTAGAGGTTCTTTGAGATTAAAAATAAAGCCAGTCTGATTTCATTCCATTTCTACAGATTTCTTGAGTATTTATTATCATAAAGTATATAAGGTAGGGAGCGTGGAATGATATGGTCAGTAGAAAGAACATGGGCTTTGTCAGGGTGTGGGTTCTGGCATTCAAATTTGACTCTTTCAATCACTGGCTCTTTGACCTGGGGCAGGTTACAGTTCATCTGAGCCTCATTTTCCTCAGCAGTTCCTCCCTCTTTTCCGTGGTGTTTCAGGGAATAGAGATTGATGAGTTTTTAGCCTCAAGAATAATAATAAGCAGAATAAAGTTGTATTTTGAGTGATGTTCAAACAGAGTACTTCAGATATTCAAAAAGGGTTGAAATGTTCAATTGAAAAGGACTGAGAAAGAATTGTGAATGAGTTGGCTTTCAAGCTGACCCTTAAAGGAAGAATTTTGGGTAGGCAGAGACAAGAAAAGCAATCATTTCAGGTAGTGGGAAGCACCGGTGTAACCCTTAATTGTGTTTGTGGAACCATGGGTAGCACCTGGGATAATGGTAACAGGTTCTTGAGGGAGTTAGAGAGTGTGTCAACCCTTCAAAGTTAGGGAAAGACATAGTTGTGAATTCAAGGTTTCCTGAAGTTCCAGGTCAAAATGTCACTATCTTTCTGTTCCAAGCTACAATATCTCTCAGGCAAGTTTGATTTAAAATAAGATGCATTGACATTCTAGAAATAAGTTTTTTGGGTTAGTAATCTGCAATATTCTTTCTTGTGTGAGGCTTTATTTTTATAAAATACATTAAAAATCAGATCTGAAAGATCTGTTGAGGTTTGTAGGAATGCCGATTATGATTATGCAACTATTTTAAATGATAATTGTGAAGACTGTAGAAATATAAAAATGTATATGGTAATTTAACAAGAATATGAAACTAAGTTGTGTTTTAGGAGGGAAGATAAGAATGTTTTTAAAGGATTCTGTTTATATTTTGCTCTAAGAAAAATAGCTGCTGAGAAAAGCCTGTACCTGTACTTTATACATGTTTTTAAGTTATGCAAAGTCTCAACAGTTTCATGTCTAATACATCTAATTTAGCTACTCTGCCCAGAGAATCTCGGCCAGTGCCCCCACCATTTGTAAATACCACCAGCTCAGTGAATCTCAGCTTTTGGTCTCAGTAGCCCTTTAGATTCTGAAAAAATTAGCGAGGACTTAAAGAGTTTTGCTTGGGTAGGTTATAGCTATCAATATTTATCACCTTAGAAATTAAAAAATTACAGTATTTATTAAATCACTGAAAAATAGCAAAAATTTCCATGACATGTTAACACAAATCATGTTTTTTTTTTTAAGATTTTTATTTATTTATTTGACAGACAGAGATTTCAAGTAGAGAGAGAGGCAGGCAGAGAGAGAGGAAGGGAAGCAGGCTCCCTGCTGAGCAGACAGCCCGTTATGGGGCTCGATCCCAGGACCCTGGGATCATGACCTGAGCCGAAGGCAGAGGCTTCAACCCACTGAGCCACCCAGGTACCCCTACAACTCATGTTTTAAGGAAAGATAACTTTTTCGTAAAACAACACAAACTTAATAAATGGCATTGTTTTATATTTTTCTAAAGCTCCTTAGTGTCTAGCTTAATAAAAATAGTTGCATTCTCCTAACTACTTCTGCATTCAGTCTATGATATCATGGTGTCTACTCTCTAGAAAACTGCATTATATAACTGAGAATGAATGGAAGAGAAAAAAAAACCCAAATAATGTCCTAGACTTATTATGAAAATACTTTTGACCTTATGGACCAGGGAAAGGAGGAGAGTGTCTTCAGATCTACTTTTAGAACTGCATTTTCTGTCTTCAACCTTATTTGCCCTGAGTTTCAGCTCACATCCTACTTCAAGGACACTGTCCCAGTCTTTTACCTTATCTTTTCTACTTCTGTGCAGCATACTTTAGAATTTAATAACACAAGGTTTTGTGGTGTTTAGTTTTCCTGTATATGTGTCTTTAAAAAAAATTTTTTTTAATTTAAATTCAGTTAATTAACATGTAATGTATTATTGGTTTCAGAGGTAGAGTTCAGTGATTCCTCAGTCTTATATAATACCCTCTGCTCCTTACATCATGTGCCCTCCTTAATGTTCATCACCCACTCTGTGTCTTTCTATGAAACTGCACGTTCCTTGAGGATTGTACCCTGGCTTATATTCTCTTTGATTCTCAGTGTGGCTAAGCAATAAATACTTGCTGAACTGAACTGAGCTAGCATGTGATGAGTTTTTACTGAAGAAGTAGGAAAAGCTTTGCATTTTCACCAAAAAAGCCCTATTAATCTCAAAATTATCTTATTTATTCATTCAGCTTTTAATATACTTGAGCTTCTACCTTGTGCCAGATGCTGTGCTAGATATTGGAGATACAACAGTGAATGAAACAGATCTATTTCTGTTTCTGCTATTACCGATCTTCTGGTCAGGTGAGGGTTATGGCCAAATCACACTTAACTGGTTAATGATTGCTTACGTACTGCTGTGATGGTGCAAGTGCAGGGGACTATGAGGATACTTCTGAGTTGTAGTGAATGTAGGCTGGCTATTTTTATTTCGAGCCAGAGCTTTTTTTTTTTTTTTTTAGTTATCACAAGAGAGCTTGAGTGGGTGCATGAGCAGGGTTGGGGGGCGGGGAGAAGGAGAGGGAGAAGCAAACTCCCTACTGAGCGAGGGCTCAGGATCCTGAGATCATGACCTGAGCCAAAGTCAGATGCTTAACAGGCTGAGCCACCCAGGTGCCCCTAGAGCAAGAGCCTTCAGAGCCAGGAGCTGAAGGATATGTAGAAATTACGTAGACAAAGAGGAAAGGGGTGTGTGTTCAGGTGGAGGAAATAGTTCATTGATGAGGGAGCTTGATTTGTTCAGGGAATTCTGTAGAGCTGTAGGTTGAGTTTTTTGATGCTGGGGGTTGGTGAGAGGGTTGGACTAGATGTAGGTAGAAACAGATATTGAAGGGCCTTGTAAGTTTAGAGTATATCCTGTAGGCAGTTAGGAACCACTAATGGATTTTAAGTGGAGAATTGAATAATTAGTTTTGTATTTTAGAAAAATCACTAACAGTAACATGGAGATAGACAGAAATGCCTTTATATATATATATATATATATATATATATACCTACTCAATCATGTGGCAGTATCAATTTTTTATATGACTGAAGATTTTCTGAGGCTTATGGTTCACTAAGAGTTAGTGGAATTTTGAAAATAGACAGGTGAAATAATTATTATTTGGTTCCAAGGTACAGGAGTAGCAGGGCAGGCAACTTTTTTTCTTTTTACTCTTCAAAGATTAAACTTTTCAGCTGTAGAAATGGGCAAATTACATTAATACTACATGACTGGTTTAGGTAATTGCATTAGGCAGTTGAAGAAACCCCAGTGCAGGTTCCCAGAAGAATGCTTACAGCTGTGTAGCTTTCACATCTGATGCTAGGATTTGCTTTAAAAAAAAAAAAAAAAAAATCTGTCTACACCTCCTCCTCAAACACATACCAGAAAATTGAAAACAAGTAAAATCCTCATATAATAAGGTCACATATAAGGTAAGATTTTTAAAAAAGCAAGAAAACTTTACTGTGAAAACCAAGAAATATGTATTATTAAAAAGTGGGTCACTGTTCTCTTAAGGCTCATGAGATATGTCACTTTGATAGTCTTGTAAATATTCTAAAAATACTTAATGAATATAGGTATTCCTGATGAACTAATAGCATTGAATATTGATTTGCTTTTTGTGAACTAGATGGATGATTGACAATCCCATATTGTTTTCTGAGTAATTTTGGCCCATAATTTTTAATACTGGAGGGATGCCACTTTCAAAGAGCTTAAAGAGGGCCTGAAATATATTCTGTTAAATTCATTAAGCTTATGCTTTTGGTATAAAAAGATACAAGTTATGTTGGTTCTTTCAGTTTTATTAGGAATAAGTTTGCTGTATCTTTTTTTTTTTTTTTTTGGCATGTTTGAGATCTGAAATAATGTATCTGAGGATAAATAATATTGTGCCCTTTTATAGTAACAATTTGAATATAATGTGGTACTTTATAGCTTTTTATAAAAAAGGAATACATTTTGTTTTGCTATAAAGTGACCATCAAACATCTCATAAATTTATTTGAATTTTCAAAAATAAGTACTAAAAATAGTTAATTTTCCTGTGTAAAAGGGGTTAGGGACAAAAAGATGTTGGGCATTTAGAAATAACTTATTGTTACCCGTAGGGATAAAAATCCACAGCTCTCCATCCAAACTACAGAACACGAAATTATCTGAGTGACTATTTTCTCAGTTCTCTCAAAGAAAGCACTAACTAGTTCCTTTGTGAATACCTAGGGAGAAGTTAATTGTATACAGTGAGTGCCTAGGGCATTAGGGCTTAATTCTTTTTCGGAACCCTTTGAGAAGGGCTGCTATAAACTTTAATAAAGGTATAAATTCACACCAAAGACATCTGGCAAATGATTACATCCAGCCTTTGCTAAAGAGTAGTGGCCTTTTCTTTCATATCACCACTAGCATTTCGTAAATGTCTTAAGTTATCAACTTATTAACCTTATAATCCATTGTTACCCAGACAGATAGTAGATCATAGTGGTTAAATTTGTGGATTCTGAAGCCATACTGCCTGGGTTTGAATCTCCTGTCACTAAAAACTGTGTGCCTTAATTTCATCATCATCTCTACAGTGGGGACAATTATCAGATATAATAATGCTCTCAAACTCTTTCTTTAAAGAAGCAAATTACAAAATAAGTTTACTTTCCTTGTGCTTGTGGGAAACTCAAGAATCACCAGTGTTCCCTTTTTGGTTTAACCAAAGTAATTTACAAATCACCAAGGTAATTTAAAATTATTTATAACTTTAAGAAAAGGTAGACATTTAATATTGCTTGGCAACAGTTTGCAACGATGTGGATGGAACTAGGGGGTATTATGCTAAGTGAAATAGTCAGAGAAAGACAGTTATTGTATGATCTCACTGATAGGAGGAATTTGAGAAACAAGACAGAGGATCATAGGGGAAGGGAGGGAAGAATGAAACAAGATGAAACCAGAGAGGGAGACAAACCATAAGAGACTCTTAATATCAGGAAACAAACTGAGGGTTGCTGGAGTAAAGGGGAATAGGAGGGATGGGGTGGCTGGGTGATGGACATTGGGGAGGGTATGTGCTTTGGTGAGTGCTGTGAAATGTGTAAGACTGTTGATTGACAGATCTGTACTCCTGAGGCAAATAATACACTATATGTTCAAATTTCATTTGAATTAAATACCAGGGAAATGTATTAAATTACAATATAATGGTAATACAGAAAAAAAATATTGCTTGGCAACAAATTTACTAGTCACTGTTTTCATTTTTCTCCCATGAAAGCTGCATCTCTTTGTACTTGCTCTTTATTTCTGTAGGTAGTTTTTTTTGGAATTTTGGACAGTTGAGAAACACACCTTAAATTTTGATGACTGTTGTTATGCTGCCTTCCAGAAAGATTATACAGAGGGTATAGTTGACAAGAATCCCTATTTTCCCGTATTTAGCTTTGTTTACAGTTTTTAGGGGTTTTATTTTTTGGCAATAATGAAGTTTGAAGTTTTAAATGTCATCATTACCAGATCCATCAATCTTTCCTGTAAAGATTTTTTAGCCTTTTGGGCCATGCTTTGAAAGACTTTTGTACTCCGTGATTATAAAGATATTCACCTACAATTTCTTGCACATTACTTTTTAATATATGTCTGATTTGATATTTTTAAATTTGATTTTAAAAAAATCATAGGAACTTTGTATTGGGGTCATATTTGTGATAGGAAAATTTGAGCTACATAAGATTACTTTTTAGATAGTCTTAGCCAAGTCATTGAAGAAAAAAAAATTTTTTTTCTTTTCTGGTTCTGTGATCACCCAGTTTTCTATCTTGCAAGACCTGAGGTATCTATAGAACCTATCAGGTCTATTCAGTTAACCAGAAACTCTTTGAGTACTCAGATTCTAGGCTTAAAGGGAAAGACAGAGATCTAAAAGAGCTTTAATAATTTTATCTGGAATGCCTGAAGCTTTCTCTTGATGTTCTCTGCCTTCTGGGTCTATGTTTATCTTATTACGAAAGTACAATATCTGATGACAGTGTTGTAATATAAAAAGAAAAGGAGGGTAAGCTAGAGTAAATCCTTTTTGATGTAATAACCTTGTAACCCTGAAAATCTTTGATGAATCTTTCTAATTATGGGCATTTCATGGGTTCAGGTAAAAGTTGAGAACAAAATAAGTCATTGGTAATCAAATTTTGTATAGTTTGTCTTTTTTGTTATTGCTGTAACAGCCTAATCCTTTTTTTTTTTTTTTAAGGATTTTATTTATTTATTTGGCAGACAGAAATCACAAGTAGGCAGAGAGGCAGGCAGAGAGAGAGAGGGGGAAACAGGCTCCCTGCTGAGCAGAGATCCCAGGACCCCGAGACCATGACCTGAGCTGAAGGCAGAGGCTTTAACCCACTGAGCCACCTAGGTGCCCCCAGCCTTATCCTTTTAATTATACTGTACTTCAGAACACCTTGAAGTTCAGTCCTTAGTGCATTTAGTTCTGCGTTTATAAAGGAAGAGTTCGTAAAGTGAGAATGACCTGAAATCCCTGCCAGATTGAGAAAGCATTGTTGTCTCTATAAACAAAATGATCAGTAATCATTCATCATTAATAATGCATTACTCTTTATTAAAACACACACACGTCAGTATGTCAAATTATTGAGAGACTGATTCAGATACCCTTGTTTTATTTAAGATTTATTTGAGGGTTCAGGGGCAGAGTCAGATGCTTAATGACAGAGCCATCCAGGCGGTTCAATTACTCTTGTTTTAAACTAGAATCTTAAATTCTCAGCTGATACTTTCTTAGTGAGCAAATGCACATATATACTTAATTGCTAAAAATTTTGCTAAGATGTTATGAATCTGAGGTTCAGTATCTCTATGTTGGCTGTATATCAGTCTTTACACTCATCAGTCATAAGCATTCAAATATAAACACTTACACATAGTGGCTCATATAGTGCCTGAGACAACAGAAATTTAATAAATCAGTTGTATTTGAATTGTTACATTTTATAAATGTGCTGTTTAGTAAAACAAAAAACTTGCACTTTAAAACACATTTAGGGGTGCCTGGGTGGCTCAGTCATTTAAGTGCCTGACTCTTGATTTCAGCTCAGGTCATCATCTCAGGGTCCTGGGATAGAGCCCCAAGCCCCGTGTCATGCTGTGCTCTCAGCAGGGAATCTGATTGAGATTCTCTCCCTCTCTCTCTCTACACCCACCCCCCTCAGCACTCACACATACACTCTCTTTCTCTCAAATAAATAAATAAATCTTAAAAAAAATTAAGCACATTTAAATAGTTCTTAGAAAATGTCATTTTATTTTCTCGTTAAATTATCTGATCTATGTAATAAAGTCTAACAGCATAATTGTGAATATGCTCTCACAGACTTACATGTAGAAGTCAATAAACAGACCCTTGCCACTTGTGTGAAGTGGCTATTTAATCATGAAATAAACTATTTTTATTGCGATTGCTTGTGGCTATGTTCTTTCTGGCAGTGCTGTCCATATTTGGTGGCTCTGCATGGAGAGCCAGGTGGTGCTGAAAAGCATCGCACAGTGAAGCGTGGATATATCTAGGTTCGACATTTGTCATCCCTTACTGCTGAAGGGAAGGGTAAAATCTGTTTTTCCATATGTTTATGCTTTTTTTTTTTTGCCCGCAGTTTTGTCCAGATGGTCTTATGAACATTGTTTACTTTAGGATGCTATCCCAGATGTTTTGAAAACTGATGGGTAAATGTGGTACGCAGATACATAATCATTTGCATGTTACAGTTTTTAAAAATGCTATTTGTTCTTGTAAGAATAAAATATAATTTATTTCTGGAAGTATTTTTCAAGTGAACGATTAATGTATTAAAATACAAAAATATGAAAAATATTACTTATATATGATTAGCATATATAGTATATATATATGATACATATATAGACATATATACTACATATATACATTAGTATCATCTGCAGTTTATTTTCCCCAACATTTTTTTCATGTTAATAAGCAAAAAAAAAAAAAAAAAAAATTCTGGCAGTGTTAACTGAAGGAAGTACTTTTGAGGCGTGTTTTGTTCAGGGTTGTATATACCTTGATATGTAAGACGCTCCTTCCTATCTTATTATAATTCTTCTCATTATACATAAATCAGAAGAAATTAGGTGGTAAAATGGCAATAGATTTATAATCAAAAGATTATCATATGACTTTGGGCAAATCAGTTAACCTGTTGGAGACTGAGTTTTTTAAATGTAAAATCAGAGTAACAACCTTGCCTAAAAAGATTTAATTACTCTATCTGAAATCTCTTCAAAGTCACTATGAAGCCATCTAGTGGCAGCAGCAAGAACGAGAGCCGAGACCAGCTGACTCTAGGCTCTACTTGGAATCTCAGATGTAATGAAGAGGTGGACGTCTCCCATGTGCACACCCAGCCAGAGGCCATACGGGTCCTCCTCTTGTTTGTGCAGTGTTTCTTAACCACTGACTGGCTTTTTTCATTTTTCATTTTACATCCAGTTGCAGGTTAGAATACTGTCTTGGCTTTTTCCTGCTTTTCCTTCTCTGTGTGCCTGGTTTCTGCCCTTGAGTAACCTTTCCATTGATTTTTACCAGCCTTTGCCCCCAAGTTCTAGTATGGGGTTTAATTATTACTTGTTTTAAAATATGAAAGAAAGGAGAAGAGATCTATCTTGCTAGTTCTTTTTTGTGTTAATTCAGAACTCTAGGGTTCCGAGTCAAAAACAACTCTTCAGTATCTGGACAGCAGCCATCCTGTAACAACCAGTCATGTTTAAAGAATAAGCCAACAGGAGAACTCGTGTGGCTCAGTCAGTTAAGCAATCTGACTCTTGATTTCAGCTTAGGTCATGATCTCAGGGTCTTGGGATCGAGCCCCATGTAGGCTCTGTGCTCAGCAGGGAGTTTGCTTAAGATTCTCTCTTTATCTGCCCCTATTGCCTGCTTGTGTGTGTGCGCACTCTCTCAAATCTTAAAAAAAGAAAAAAAGAATAAGCCAACAGGAACAAAGGGAAAAAATGGGCAATAGGGTTTATGGGAAAATATTATATCATGGATAAAAGTTGCTAAGACATGAAAGAAAAATATTTTCCGGGGTTCCTGGGTGGCTCAGTGGGTTAAAGCCTCTGCCTTCGGCTCAGGTCATGATCCCAGGCTCCTGGGATGGAGCCTGCTTCCTCCTCTCTCTCTCTTCCTACTTGTGATCTCTATCTGTCAAATAAATAAATGAAATCTTTAAAAAAAGAAAAAAGAAAAATATTTTCCATGCAATAGATTTACTTAATGAAAAAAACCCTTAGAAACCACTGTTCATTTTTCTCAATGAGGTATGAAAGCCAAACAGTCAATATAAAAGGCAAAACTCATATTAGCAATTCCAAAAATCGATTAGAAATAAAAGCTAAGCTTGAGGACAAAAACCCAGGAAGTTACAGGAAATGATTAAAGAGAAGAAAAAAGTGAGGGCAGATAAACGATGGACGTGAACGATCGCTTATGAAGGTATGGATTTTGGCACAAGAAACAATTTTGGGGAGACTCTCCAGGCTGTTTTCACCTACTTACATAATGCTTACCTTGCCATGTGCTTTGCAGATAGTCGTTCTGCATTTAATCCTTATGAAAAGCTTATTAGAAAGCTTATTATCCCCCCTTAATTGATGGCTTTTCTTTGGCAAAAGTCACAAGTGCTGAGTCAAGCTTTATTTGAACCAATAGGATGTGTATGACATCAGTCTGTCCTACCTTAGATTACACTTTCTTTTTATGGTGTTTGCTTTCTGCTTCTGTCCCTGAAAAGAGGGCGACTTCCAGCCCCATTCCTCTCCCTCAATGCTATTGTGTAGAAGGGCAGGTTGGGAGGGGTGTCTTAACTTATTTACTCTTAAGAACACATCAGAAACATGGAGGGCTAAGGTGCTACTGAACCTGTTTAATCCGGTATGTTTTCATTTATATTGAATTTTTATTATATATGTTCTCCCCAACATTACACCCCTATGGCAGAAAGAGCAGTGAGACATTTTCTGATCTCCATCAGTCTGACTGGGGAGACAGTCAAATATTTAAAAATTAATTAGCAGTGCAAGGCAGTATGTCACATTAGATGAATAAAACACATAGTTGCAAAGAACTACAAAATCTGAAGGATGAAAGGAATTTAAAAATGATATTTCGGTTAGGGGCCCCTGGCTGGTCAGTTGGTTAAGCGTCTGCCTTTGGCTCAGGTCATGGTCCCAGGGTCCTGGGAGCCTGCTTCTCTCTCTCTCTCTCTCTCTCTCTCTCTCTGCCCGCCCCTCTGCCTACTTGTGATTTCTCTCTCTCTCTGTCAAATAAAATCTTTAAAAAAAAGAAAAAGAATATTTAGGTTAAAACCAAAAGATTTGAGAACTTGGAAATTTCCTGTCAAACTCCAAATTATATATATATAATAGATTTAATAGATTTTACTTGAGAGAGGGAGAAAACAGAAGTCGGGGGAGGGGCAGAGGGAGAGGCAGAGAATCTCCAGCAGACTCACACTGAGCATGGACCCCATCATGGGGCTCCATCTCATGATCCTGACATCAAGACCTGAGCTGAAATCAGGAGTTGGCAGCTTAACTGACCTGAGCCACCCAGGTGCCCCTCAAATTATATTTTAATTCAGAAAGTAATTTGCTGTTCAATAGATGTGATCATGTCAGTTTGTAAAAGTTAGAAATTGTTCTTTTTTGAATTGTTTTGAAACATGATGAATTGATATAATTTTCATATCTTCATTAACTATATAAACCAGTGAACCCCAAACATGTACTTATATACCATACATATAGGCATTTTACTTTTTATATTATAATATAGTTCTAATTTTTTAAGCTTTTTATTTTGTTGTTTCAAACTTATAGAAAAGTTGCAAGAACAATACAAAAATTGCTATTATATGGTGATTTTACAATTCCAGTATTTCTTCTGTGTATTAGTTGGCATTTTCTTGTATGGGAGAGTTTTTCCCTTTTCCTCCAATTTGAAAAACCTGTTATTGATCTGACCCATTCTCATTTTGTTCAGTGAATAGTAAACTACTACAACCCTTCTTTATTTTAATATTCAGGTTGTCCCAGAGTGGACCAGTGGAAACGTGTTCAGAATGGTGCATGTGTATTTTTGACCTACTCATTACTTTTTTTGAGCACTTCCTTATTTTCTGGCACAATAAAAATGTTATAGGCTTACTTTGTTTCTTTGCTGTCCTAGGTTTAGAATCAGCCTTTTCTTCAAGGAGTCTTCATTTCTTTTAGTGAGGAATGGTATTTAGGAACAGAAATCTGGATGTTTTCTTCTTGTTTTTTTACTTTATTCTTTTATACCTAACTATGTAATTCATCTGGAATATATCTCTCAATGTCGTGTGGGGTATAAATATATAGCAGTAAGATACACACAGGAGATATTTATTTGTGTTTGTATTCTTGCCCTTCAGGGACACCAGTTCAGGGGAAAATCTTAATTAATGTATTCAAATTATTTTAAATTATATATTATATATTATTACATATAATATTATTATTATGTATATATTTGATTTTATGTCTTATGTCAGTTATGTTTTCTCTAACTTAGGTGCATTTTCTAGAATCCTAAAACTTTGTGAGGAAAAATGTGAAACAGGTGAAAAAAAGAAGGGAAGAAAAGGCAGCAGTGTACCGTCTGTGAAAGGAATTTCAAATTTAGGAAATACTTGCTTTTTTAATGCAGTCATGCAGGTAAGAGCCATCAGGAATCTTTGTAAAATGTAAAAGATAACTTTAATTAATTTATATTTACTGACACACCTGTAAACTAGCAATTGACTGCTGAAGGTTCGCCTAGAAATTTCCGTTTTCTTTTTGTTTTAGGCTGTCTGTAGCCATTGCTGCTTACATACATATGCTGCATTTTTGCACAGTGCTTCCGGAAGTCCTTTTCTGTTTTACTGTGGTTCTGTCCATAATATGGACATCTATTGAATGTGAAATGTGCTCAGTCAGGTTTTTTAAAACTTAAAATTATTTTTTGCTCTGCTAGATGACATTGAGAGTTGAAGAGACCATTTATTCCATAGAATCAGAGGCATATGACAGCCGAATCAGAAGACTTTTTACTTTTGCTTTCTTTTAGAACTTGGCACAATCTTACATTCTTATGGAACTGATGAATGAGAACAAAGAAAATGGGACAAAACTCAAGATTTTTCCTTCTCCAGACTCTCAACTGGTAAGAAGAATGACTACTGGGATAATTGCTCTTTTTAGATGAGCCACTGATGGTACCAAAATTGATCTTTTGTATTTCTCAGCACTGTTAACTGAGATGGTGTTTTGAAAAAGTATTTTGAAAAAAATAATTCAAAAGCATTTTGTGAAAATAATCTGATTTTAAAATTCTAAAGTAAGACCTCCAAACATACGTGGTTCAAACATATGTGGTTCAAACATATCATGGGTCAAATGATACAAAAATATTACGGCAACTTTCAAACAAAAGGGGTTTGGACTTTATTGAGCAAAATGTCTAGGACTCCTATTTTGGAGCATTTGCTTAAATATGACATTTTAGTTCTTTAAAACTAGATTTTATTTTAATAGTGAGCATCTAAAGGTTTTTTGGAGCCTAGTCTGAAAATAGGTTTTTAAGCTAATGAGAAAAGAAAAAAAAAAAAAAAGAAAAAAAAGCAGCCCTTAATATTCAGAAGCTGGTCTGGCACCCACAATTAGGCCATATTTTTCAATCTCACAAAATACCAACCTCAGGTCAGGTTACTCAGAGACTGATAAAATAAGACAAAGTAAAGCCACTTGATAATTTTTTCTAAACTCAGACAAAAGCAAGGTTAGTCTACCGCTTAGAAAAATCCCAAGCACCCTCTCTTGACCAAAGTGAGAGACTGTGACTTCTTTGCTAGTTACAGATTTAGCCTCATTCTTGTCTCCCAAAGAGACTAGAATTTTGGTTACCCTAACTCAAAGATAAAATGTATCGAGACACCCAGTCTAAGAATTGTCTCCACTTTCTGACAGCAGTCCATTAAGAGCAAACTTTTGCTTCCTTAGACTCACCCCCAGATTATTCAACCAAAGACCATATCCTATATCAGTTCTTTCCAACACTGTCTTATTGAGACACCGCGTGGTTTCCCATGGTGTGTGTTCTTCCTAAATGCAACAAGTAATAAACCCCTCTTGTTCAATTACTAGTGTGTTCCTGGTAGTCTTTGCCTAGAGGGCCCTGAGACCAGTAATAACTTTTCAGTTAGAAATTGGTGTGTGTGTGTGTGTGTGTGTGTGTGTGTGTGTGTGTTGGAGGAAGAGAATGTATGTATAGCTCATGCCTTTTGAAAACACTTCAGAAAGGGGAGTTCTAAAAATTCTTAGCCCAATGTAGTAATCTTATATTTTTCTTCCAAGGAGGCAGTTTTGAAAGACAGTATTGTATTTCTTTGTTGAAGGCAGCCTGTAAACTTACTGCCTGTTCAGCCCCTTAAATTTTTTATGGCAGATCCCAGTGCCCTCTGCTAAAATGTAGTGAGGAAGTGAAAACTACTCACTGGGAGTTAGTGCATAGTCATTTGAAAAGATTTCCTATTAAATGTGATTAAATGTTAGGTACTTTGCATGTGGAACTGTGTCTTGAGATGACTATGGCAATTAGATATTATAGCTGATCACTTTCGCTTGTGTTCTTCTAAGAGGAGAGATTCAAGCTTAGGTCTTTGGTCTTTGGACATAGAGTTGACCTGAGCTGGAGAACTACCAGTGTAGATCACTGCTCTTTGAATCAACAGTTTTACTTTGTCCTTGGTAATCTATATGCCTTTTGTTTATTTTCCTTACCTTATTGTACTGGCTCTAACCTCTAGTAACATATTGAATAGAAATGGTGAGAGCAGACATCCTTGCCTCAAATCCCCAGAGTAGGGGAAAAATATTCAGTCCCTTTCATTACCATCAGGAATGAAGTTAACTGTAGGATTTTCATAGGTGTTTTTTTCATTTCATTTCATTTACCCATTTACCCATCCCCTGTTCTCTATGAGCTGGTTTTTGGGGGTTTTGTTTTGTTTTAAATTCCACGTGTAAAATCATGTGATATTTGTCTTTCTCTGTCTGATTTATTTCACTTATAATAATGCCCACAGGGTCCATCCATGTTGTTGCAAATGGTGAGATTTCATTCTTTTTTTATGGCCGAATAATATTCCATTATATGTGTATACCGCCACATCTTTTTTATCTGTTCATCAACTGATGGGCCTTTGGGCTGATTCTGTAATTTGGCTATTGTAAATAATGTTGCAGTAAATGTAGGGGTGCATGTATCCCTTTGAATTAGTGTTTTTGTATTCTTTAGGTAAATACCCAGTAGAGTGATTACTGGATCATATTGTAGTTCTATTTTTAATTTTTTGAACCTCCATACTGTCTTCCACAATGGCTGCACCAGTTTGCATTTCCACTAACAGTGCACAGAGTTCCTTTTATTCCACATCCTCACCAACGCTTGTTTCTTACGTTTTTGATTTTAGCTATTCTGACAGACATGAAGTATACCTCATTGTAGTTTTGATTTGCGTTTCCCTGATGATGAGTGATGTTGAGCATCTTTTCATGTGTCTTTCGGCCATCCGGATGTCTTCTTTGGAGAAATGTCTGTTCATGTCTTCAACACGCTAGAGAGCACTTTTGATATTCAGAAGCTATGAAGAATTATAGCCTGTCCTTTCTGTGGTTTTAGTCAGATGATAGATTTTTAAGGATAGTGGGTATGAAATATATATATGTATGTATGTAATTTATATGAAATATACATGTATTTTATGAATACATGAGTGAGATAATGTATTTGATATTGTCTTAAAAAATAATGTTCTGTAACATCCTAAGATTATACTTGGGGTCTGTTTTTTTATTATAAGGAGAGGGGGTTACCAAAAATTCTAGAATAAAGTGGGTTTCTTCTTCACACAATTCTAGCTGCTTTTGTTAAGCTTTATGACTCTCCCTGGTAAAGAGGGAGAGTGGTGTACCAATTTTGTGACATAATTTCCCATTCCTTATTTTATTAGTGAACTATTTGGGGAAAAGAAGGGTATGGAGTTTTGCTAACAAATGTAATTTGTGATCATATGTAAAGTACACATATCAAGTAGATCAGTCATTTTGCTTTTAGGGGAACACTTTTTTTAAGACTTTATTTTTTTAAGTAATCTCTACACCCAACGTGGGTTTCAAACTCACAGCCCTGAGATGGAATTGCGTGCTCTCCTGACTAAGCCAGCCAGGCGCGTCTAGGAGAGAGCACATTAAGGGACAGTAATGAGCAACTAAATATTGGTGATTTTACTTTTAAGCTAATAGTTTTATTAAATAAGGGGCAGAGGATATGAGAATACCTGTGTTTTTGAAGGTAAGGCTTTTAATTCCAATTTCCATTTTTAATATTCATTTTATATATGTAGGAATGAATTTTCTTAATACACTTAAGGCAACTTCGTTCATTTAAACAAAATGTAACTCCTAGATTTTTAATAATATTTAATTTTAAAATTGCATATTTCTGACATAGAGTTGATCATGTTTTTAAAGGACCCATTAATAGTGGAACTTTCAAGCCCTGGACCATTGACCTCAGCCTTGTTGGTGTTTCTTCACAGCATGAAGGAGACTGAAAAAGGACCACTTTCTCCTAAAGTTCTTTTTAATCAGCTTTGTCAGAAGTGGGTGCACCTAAGTTCTTGATATAAATAATAATGAGTTGTAAAATTCTAATGTATCAGTGTGTTGTGAAATTCTAACATATCACTTAGTATGAGTAGTTTTCACTCTTACTCTAACATCGCTATTATTGTTTAGATTCTCAAGAGAAAGGACTAATATTTATTTACTTGCAGTTCTGTGCTTTATGTAAATTACATCTCATAGCACTCTGAATAAGTGCTTGTTTATCCCCATTTTATAAATAAAGAAACTTAGACTCACAGAAGTTGAGCAGCTTACCTAGTTTTTTTTTTTTTTTTTTTAAAGATTTTATTTATTTATTTGACAGGCAGAGATCACAAGTAGGCAGAGAGGCAGGCAGAGAGAGAGAGGAGGAAGCAGGCTCCCCTCTGAGCAGAGAGCCCGATGTGGGGCTCAATCCCAGGACCCTGAGATCATGACCTGAGCTGAAGGCAGAGGCTTTAACCCACTGAGCCACCCAGGCACCCCAGCTTACCTAGTTTTACAGTGGCAAAGCCACGATTCAAATAGATGTCTGTCTTGATTCAGAAGCCCATGATGTAATAACAAAAAGTAAGAAAATTACAGAATTATAAAACCTGAAAGGTGCTGTAATAGGCCATCTCAATCTGGTTTTCTTATATTTACTTTTATTTTATTATTATTTTTTTACATACACTGTACCCCCTGATGTGGGGCTCAAACTCATGACCCCAAGATAAAGAGTCGTATGCTCTGCCAACTGACCCAGCCAGGTGCCTTCTTTGTTTTTATTTATTTATTTTTTAAAAGATTTTATTTATTTATTTGACAGAGATCACAAGTAGGCAGAGAGAGAGGGAGAGGAGGAAGCAGGCTCCCTGCCGAGCAAAGAGCCCGATGCGGGACTTGGTCCCAGGACTCTGGGATCAAGACCTGAGCCGAAGGCAGAGGCTTAACCCACTGAGCCACCCAGGTGCCCCCTTCTTTAGTTTTAAAGACGAGCTTCGAGGAAAATAAAATTTAAGTGAATTTCTCAAGATAGCACTGTATGTTCAAAACCAAAGTCCTTGTGTGCCAGAAATAAATACATACCATAAAGGACCTGACTTAACTTTAGTTCTTTCATATATTCTTTCATCTAAAGAATTTGAGAGCTCATTTGTGTCAGGTGTTTACTAGAATCTAAGGGTACAATGTGTAATATATTAAAAATAGATACTGTCATGGAGCTCATGAGCTAGTCTTATCTCCAGGCTTTAAAATTGCATTTTAATTTAAGCTAGTTATTTGTGCATAGTATTATATTGTATTTTATCTCCTAGAACTTACCAATGTTAATTCTTTTTAAAAAATTCTAATTGTGGGGGCGCTTGGGTGGCTCAGTGGGTTAAGCCTCTGCCTTCGGCTCACGTCATGGTCTCAGGGTCCTGGGATCGAGCCCCACATCGGGCTTTCTGCTCAGCAGGGAGCCTGCTTCCCTTCCTCTCTCTCTCTGCCAGCCTCTTTGCCTACTTGTGATCTCTCTCTGTCAAATAAATAAATAAAATCTTTAAAAAAAAATTCTAATTGTGGAAAGGACACTTAGCATGAGCTCTGCCTTCTTAAAAATGTTTAAGTGTACATTGTTGACATAGGTACAATGCTAAATAGCAGATCTCTAGAGCTTGTTGGTCTTGCCTGAGTGAAACCTTATGTCCATTGATTATGTCTATATATTCATTTCCTCTTCACTCCAGCCCCTGCTGGACACCATTGTCCTCTCTTTGATTCAATGACTTTGCCTATTTTAGATTGCTTATATAAATGGAATCACGCTATTTGTCTTTCTGTGACTGGCTTATTTCACGTAGCAAAATGTGCCATGGTATTTTGAATATAGTACAAAATATAGAGGGTTTATTATGTGTTTCATTTGGTTGGCAAATGCTGTTTTTTTCAAAGCCCAAAGAACAACAAAAAAAAAATCCTGGAAAAGTCTCAGAGACTTTGGTGCCTCACAGAGTTAAAAAGTTTTTAGGATTCTTTGTGCTTTCGAAATTTGTTTTTGGCTCTGCCAAAAATAACTGTTTTATATCTTTTTGTTGTTGTTGTTTTTAAGATTTAATTTATTTATTTGGCAGACAGAGAGGCAGGCAGAGAGAGAGAGGGGGAAGCAGACTCCCTGCTCAGCAGGGGCCTGATCCCAGGACCCTGAGATCATGATCTGAGCCAAAGGCAGAGCCTTTAACCCACTGAGCCACCCAGGCACCCCCTTTTTTTGTTGGTTTTATGAAGACTGACAAATTTTAAAAAAGAAGATAATAGGTGCTCATGATAAAAATTTAGAGTACTATTTGTACTCTGATCAAAAATCAAAAGCGATAGCGAAATAAGTCAATCAGAGAAAGACAACTATCATATGATCTCCCTGATATGAGGAAGTGGAGATGCAATGTGGGGGGGTTGGGGGGTAGGAAAAGAAAAAATGAAAGAAGATGGGATTGGGAGGGAGACAAACCATAAAAGAACTAAATCTAAAAAAACAGACTGAGGGTTGCTGGGGGGAGGGGGGACAGGAGAGGGTGGTGGGGATATGGACATTGGGGAGGGTATGTGCTATGATGAGTGCTGTGAAATGTGTAAACTTGGCGATTCACAGACCTGTACCCCTGGGGATAAAAATGCGTTATATGTTTAATTAAAAAATAAATTAAAATCAAAAGCGATTTGTGCAGGCACAGACATATATACAAATTGTTTGCAACTTGCTTGTTTTGCTTAATATCTTTATTTTTTTTTAAAGATTTTATTTATTTATTTGACAGGCAGAGATCACAAGTAGGCAGAGAGGCAGGCAGGGTGTGGGGGTGGGGAGCAGGCTCTCTGCTGAGCAGAGAGCCTGATGCAGGGCTCAATCCCAGGACCCTGGGAGGCTTAACCCACTGAGCCACCCAGGTGCCTCTGCTTAATATCTTTTTTACATTTTTCCATATTACATGTGGAAATGACATATTTGATTTAATGTGTGTGTGTATTGCCTTGTGAAAATACATCTGTAGGATGAATAGAATTACTGGATCAAAGCAAATTGCATTTGCTTTACTATGTTTATGTTAAAAAGAAATATATATTAAGAAAAGTAATTTTTTAAAAAATCTGGTGAAGATTTAAGCCATATACCTTGTGTCTGTTTTTGGACTCTGTTCCACTGATCTGAATGTCCACCCTTACCCCAGTTCTGCACTGTCTCATTACTGTAGCCTCATAGTAAGTCTTAGAATTGGATAGTGTGAGTGCTCAAACTTTCCTCTCCTTTCCCCCTTTTTTTTTTTTTTAACTACTCCAGGTCCTTTCCTTTTTTATGTGAATTTTAGAATCAGTTTGTTCATTGGGATTGCATTTGGAGATCAATTTGGAGAGGACATCTTAACAATGTTGAGTCTTCCAATGATGCTTATGAAATATCTTTTCAGTTATTTAGGTATTTGATTTTCCTCATCAACTTTGTGGTTTTTCAGCTTACAAACCCTGCACTATCTTGTTATATTTACTTAAGTATGTAATATTTTTTTATTTTTTTATTTTTTTATTTTTTATTTTTTTTAAAGATTTTATTTATTTATTTGACAGAGAGAGATCACAAGTAGGCAGAGAGGCAGGCAGAGAGAGAGGAAGGGAAGCAGGCTTCCTGCTGAGCGGCGAGCCCGATGCGGGACTCGATCCCAGGACTCTGGGATCATGACCTGAGCCGAAGGCAGCGGCTTAACCCACTGAGCCACCCAGGTGCCCCGTATGTAATATTTTTAAATACTATTTATTATAAATTGGTACTTTAGAAAAATTTCAACATCCATTTGTACATTCCTAATATACAGAAATGTACTTGAGTTCTGTATATTGATCTTGTTTTGCGTATTGATCTCGTTTTGTTCCCTTGCTCAGTTCACTTACTGGCTGTGGTAGTTTTATGTAGAAGATCTTCAGGATTTCTCATTTTGAATAGGTGACTCTCTTCATATGTTTGTTGATTTTTCTCTTTTTCTCTTTAAATTTTGTATTGGTAGCTCAGATAGGCTCCATTAAAGCTTCTATATGTCATCACAGAATTCTTTACCCCAGTCCTAGGTAGAAGAAGAAAGAAAAAAATCTAAGTTTAGCAAATTTTCTTGAGTGGTTTAGAAAGCGGTACTGCTTTGTGCACAGTTGAGATGGAGCTATAGGCAGAGACGTGGTAGAGAATGTTCCTCCTCTGTTCACGAGCAATTTCCATCCTGTGCATCTGCTTCCAAAGCCAGAGACTGGTCGTCCTACCTGCCACCTGGCTGATGAGGATCTCTGAAGGATTCCCTGGTTTCCCCTTGCAGCCTTCTTCCATTCCACAGACCTTCCTTAATCCCTACAGTACAAATGTCATGTTATGCAATTTCAGCCTTATATGGATTCCAGGCATGGAAGCCCAAATGGGGTTAGGATTTGTGTCCCTCTTGGTTTCTGTCCTCAACTCTGATCTAGAAGATGAACAATATCTACCACATGCAGAAAGGGAAGCCTACAAGGGGAGTAAATCAAAGTCTCAACATCTTGCTGCTTTTGCTACTTCTTAACAAGAGTGAGTAACTGGAATTATGGCTCCTGTTAGAGGCTAGATTCACTACTATTTCAGATAGCTTTTTAGTACCAGGGACTCACGGTAGTGCATTACTGGCGTGAATGTTTATTATGAGATGAGGAATAATGCTTAAAGTATGGGACTTAAGAACCAAAAGATCTGGATTTAGGTCAGTGGCACTTAGCTTGTTCTTCAGTTTTCTCAAATGTAAAACAATTCATATTAACTATGAATTTCTTAACAGCACTGCTGTGCATGTCAAATGAGATATGTTACACATATCCTAATGAGACCATTGTAAACTCGTACTACCACAACATATTCTTACTCTTTTATATTATTTAGACAGAATTCTTTCTTCATCTTCAAGCACTATCTAAATTTAGTACTTATTTTTATTTAAGGCAAAATGCTTATTTTGGTACTGGAGTTTATTGCAGAAAATACTACTTTTTAAGGTTACTGAAATCACCTAAATATTTGCTCTCTTGAAGTCTCCATGAACAGCACCTGATCCTTTGATTAATATAAGGAAATCTAATTGGTCAAATCCTTAAAATAAATAAATTCGTAGAGATACCAGATTGTAGTTCTTTATTTTAATATAATTAACCTCTTGTTTTTCTTTTGGTTATTCAGGGTGGGAAGATAATAGATCACAGTGGCTTGGGTTTGAATACTTTTTGTTTGCTTGTTTGCTGTGTGACCTTGCAAATTCTGTAAATAATCCCTCTAAACCCTCTTATATAAGCCGGAGAAAATAGTGCATTCTGAACTTGTTTGAGGATTTGATGACTTGTCAGATGTAAAGCTTCACATATGTACTGTGCATGCATGTAGTAGTTGCTTGATAAATGGTAGCCATATTATTCTCTGTGTACTTAAGATCTCATCCTAATTGAAACAGTGACCATATCTGGTCTTTTTACTTAGTAGAAAAAGGACTACATTGAATCTTTGACTAGATGCTATTTAAAAATGATTTTAGATGATAGTAATATATTGTTGATGAAATGATCTTTTTTTCTTTCCTGTTTTGTTTTTAAATCACAGGGCCCCTCGATTTAAAAGTTTCCAGCAACAGGACAGTCAGGAGCTTCTGCATTATCTGCTGGATGCAGTGAGGACAGAAGAAACAAAGGTCAGGTTTTGTTAAGTTTATCACATATACTCTTTAAGAAGAGGGTACAAAACTGAAGGAATTAGTTTTTACCATCATTTTAATGTAGGCTAAGAAGTAATTTGATTTTTCTTTCTATTTATTCCTTTATATATTTTTTTGCCTCTTCTAAGAGAATGTTTTCTCTTACCCTTTTGCAGCCCTATTATCCTTTATTAGTTAATACCATTTGACTATAAATAAAAATATCAATTCAAGCTGGCTTAAAGAAAAGAGAATCTAAGACTCTAGGGACAGGAAGGTTCTCAGGAATCCAGAGAATATTCTCCTAACTTCCCTGGGTTCTCTGGCTCTGTAGATTCTCTTTCTTCCTCTCCCCTCAGACGGAGCTGTCGCTGTGCTGCTCTCTCTGAACGCTAAATCTGCATATTGTGCAGATGTTGCATTTCCACATGTATTAAAACAAAACTGGCTGCTTATGAAGCCCCAATTCTGAATTCCCAAGTGAGAAACTTTGTTACCCCGCGTTGGATTAGGATCCACTCAGGGATCAGTCGCTTGTAACAAGGGAAGGAGGATCCCAGCCTACTGGATCAGGGAATGTTTCTGAGAAAAGAAGGAATGGCTCATGGCCTGGATAGATTTCCCCAGTGTTCCTTGTAATCCTGTCCCTTAATCAATTGGGTCATAGTTGACTTTAATATTAAATGAGTGATATTCATCATTTTTTGGTAGAGTCCTGCAAAAGGCATGCAATTTTTCAGAGAAAATGCAAGATATCAAAGATGTCAAGTACATAGTACATATCCTCCTTATTTTCCCTTTTTCACTCAGAGCGGACATTAATAATCCTTCATAACAGTTCTGCTGAGTCTGGATTTAACCTCAGAATCATTCTCAACCGAACACTGCAGACAGGCCCTGTCAATCATAATTGTCTTAAAAGGTCAAATCCCATTTTCCATTCAAGATAAATATACTTCTTAATCTATATTAACATGTGGTAAAGCAACCATTTAAAAATGAAGTACTCATATGCTTGTGGTAGCCTTTACCATGTTACTAGGTAAGGTGGACCTTTCTCTCTCTCTTTTTTTTTTAAATCCCACCTTCAATGGTAATACTGCAGTATTCTAGCTTCCAGTGAAGAGAGAGTTAGGGTTCTGATATTTTCTTATAAATTATCTTGAAGAATGAGTTAATCATTCTCTCCTGCTACCAAACAATGTTTATTACAATCCTGTTCTTAATTGTCTATTGACTTTCATATTAAATTAGTTGAATTCAACTTTTGAAGGTGTCACTCTCTTTTTAAGTTTTACATATACATTTTATATATATATATAATATATATTTTAAGTTTTTATATTAATTCCAGTTAGTTAACATAGTGTTATATTAGTTTCAAGTATACAATATAGTGAGTCAGCACTTCCATACATCACCTGGTGCTCATCACAGGTGCACTCCTTTATCCCCATCACCTATTTCACCCATCCCCCTGCCACCTCCCTTCTGGTAACCATCAGTTTGGTTCTCTAGAGTTAAGAGTCTGCTTCCTGGTTTGTCTCTCTCTATCTCTCCCTCTCTGTCTCCCCTCCCCCTCCCCCTGGCCCTTTACTCATTCATTTTGTTTCTTAAATTCACATATAAGTAAAATCATATGATATATGTCTTTCTCCGACTCTTATTTCTCTTGGCATTATACTCTCTAGTTCCATCTATGTTATTGCAAATGTCAAGATTTCATTCTTTTTTATGGCTGAATAATATTCTACTGCATGTATAGACACAGATACATATATTACATCTTCTTTATCTATTCATCAGTCAGTGGACTCTTGGGCTGCTTCTATAATTGGACTATTGCAAATGATGCTATAGTAAACATTGGGGTGCATGCATCCCTTTGAATTAGTGTTTTTATATTCTTTGGGTAAATACCCATTAGTGCCATTGCTTTATCACAGGGTAGTTCTATTTTTAACTTTTTGAAGAACCTTCAACTATTTTCCACAATGGCCGCACCAGTGCGCATTTCCAACGGTGCGGGGGGGCGGGGGAGGGGGGCGTGGTTCCTTTTTTTTCTACATCCTCACCAACAGCTGATGTTTCTTGTGTTTTTTATTTTCGTCATTCTGAGAGGTGTGAGGTGATCTTCTTGTAGTTTTGATTTGCATTTTTCTGGTGATGAGTGATCATGAGCATCTTTTCATGTGTCTATTGGCAATGTGTGTGTCTTCTTTGGAGAAGTGTCTCTTCATGTCTCCTGCCCATTTGGTAATTGGATTACTTGTTTTTTAGGTGTTGAGTTGTATCAGTTCTTTATGTATTTTGGATACTACCCCTTTATTGGATTTGTCATTTGCAAATATCTTCTGTTTCTTGCCTTTTAGTTTTATGGATTGTTTCCTTTGCTGTGAAAGAGGTTTTCTATTTTGATGTAGTCCCCCAATAGTTTATGTTTGCTTTTGTTTCTCCTACCTCAGGAGACATACTTAGAAAGAAGTTGCTACAGCCGGTGTCGAAGTTGTTACCATCTGTATTCTCTTCTAGGATTTTTATGGTTTCAGGTTTTACATTTAGGTCTTGAATCCATTTTGAGTTTACTTTTGTGTCTGGTCCAGTTTCATTCTTTTGCAGGTAGCTGTCCAGTTTTCCCACCAGCATTTGTGGAAGAGAGTCTTTTTCCGATTGGATATTCTTTCCTGTTTTGTCAAAGTTTAATTGACCATATAATTGTGGGTTTATTTCTGGGTTTTCTAATCTGTTCCACTGATTCATATGTCTGTTTTTGTGCCAGTACCATACTGTTTTGACTCCTACAGCTTTGTAATATAACTTGAAGTCTGGAATTGTGATGCCTCCAGCTTTGCTTTTCTTTCTTAAGATTGCTCTATTTGGGGTCTTTTGTGATTCCATACAGATTTTAGGATTTTTTTGTTGTTTGGTACAATTTACATGTGAAGCCATCTGGTCCTGGACTTTTGTTCGTTGGGAGTTTGATTACTGATTCAATTTCTTTGCTGGTTATCTGTTCAAATTTTCTATTTCTTTCTTTTTCACTTTTGGTAGTTTATATGTTTCTAGAATTTATCCATTTTTCTAGGTTGCCCAATTTGTTGACGTATGGTTTTACATACTACTCTTATATAATTGTTTGTATTTTTGTGGTGTTGGTTATTTCTTCTCTCTCATTTGTAATTTTGTCTGAGTCCCTTCTCTTTTTTTCTTGTGAAGTCTGGCTAGAGGTTTATCAGTTTTTATTGATATATGTTTTATTTTTTTATTTTTTCAGAGAACCAGCTTCTGGTTTCACTGAGCTGGGTTTTGTTTTTGTTTTTTAGTTTTTGTATCATTTATATCTGCTCTGATCTTTATTATTTCGCTGGTTTTAGGTTTTATTTATTGTTCTTTTTTCTAGCTCCTTTAGTTGTAAGGTTAAGTTGTTTATTTGAGACTTTTTTGGCATCTTGAGGTAAGCATGTATTGCTATAAACTTCCCTCTTAGAACTGCTTTTGCTGTATCTCAAAAGTTTTGGGTTGTGGTGATTTTATTTTTATGTGTTTCTATGTATTTTTAAAATTTCTTCTTTTATTTACTGGTTGGCCCATTCATTGTTCAGTAGCATGTTATCTGACCTCCATGTATTTGTGGTCTTAATAGATTTTTCTTGTGGTTAATTTCTAGTTTCATAGTGTTGTGGTCAGAAAAGATGCATGGTATGACTTTGATTTTGAGTTTGTTACTACTTGTTTTGTGGCCTAATATATGATCTGTTCTGGAGAATGTTCCACGTGCACCTGAAAAGAATGTGTATGCTGCTGATTTAGGATGGAATGTTCTGCATATATCTGTTAAGGCCATCTGGTCCAGTGTGTCACCCAAAGCCATTGTTTCCTTGTTGAATTTTTTGTTGAATCTGTCCATTTACATAAGTGGGGGTGTTAAAGTCCCCTACCCTTATTGTGTTATTATTGATTAGTTCCTTTATGTTTGTTATGAATTTTTATGTATGTGGTTGCATAAATATTTACAACTGTCATATCTTCTTGTTGGATAGTCCCCTTTATGATTATATAGTGTTCTTTTTTGTTTCTCATTCTAGACTCTGTTTTATTTTTATTATTATTATTTTTTTTAAGATTTTATTTATTTATTTATTTGACAGGCATCGATCACAAGTAGGCAGAGATGCAGAGGGGGAAGCAGGCTCCCTGCTGAGCAGAGAGCCCCATGTGGGTCTTGATCTCAGGACCCTGAGATCATGACCTGAGTCAAAGGCAGAGGCTTAACCCACTGAGCCACCCAGGCACCCCTAGACTCTGTTTTAAAGTCTGTTTTGTCCAATATAAGTATTGCTGCCCTGGCTTTCTTTTGACATCCATTTTTGTGATAAGTGTTTCTCCATTCCTCACCTTCAATCTGCAGCTGACTTTAGATCTGAAGTGAGTCTCTTATAGATAGCATATGGATGGGTCTTTTTTTTAAAATCCATTCTATCACCCTATATCTTTTGATTGAAGTAATTAGTCTATTTACATTCAAAGTAATTATTTATATTGCCATTATATTACTTCTTCTATAGTTGTTTCTGAAGATTTTCTGTGATCCTTTCTTGTCTTTCTCTTTTTCGTTGTTTGCTGGGGTTTTTTAGTGATCTGTTTCTCTAGTGACATATTTAGTGATATAATTTATTTCTCCTTATTCTTGGCATATTTTTAGTGGTTCTTGATTTGTGGTTACCATTAGGTTTGTATATAACATCTTCTACATGTAGCAGCTTATGTGAAGCTGGTGGTCATTTAAGTTGAGCCCATTCATTACTCTTCTCTTTCCTACATTTTAGGTATATGATAATATACTTTATATCCTTTTATTTTGTGAGCTCCTTGACTGATTTTTTTTTTTTTTTTTTTTTTTTTTTTACAGAAATACTCATTTTTACTGCTGTTGTGTTTCCTACCTTCATATTGTTGCTTTTGGGCTCTCCTTTGTTGAATAAGTTTTCTGTGCTTAACTTTAAATGGACAATTTCTGTGGAGAATTTGAATTGGAAAAAACCAGTTTTTTTCTTTAAAGGATTTTATTTATTTATTTGACAGACAGAGATCACAAGTAGGCAGAGAGGCAGGCAGAGAGAAAGGAAGGGAAGCAGGCTCTCTTCTGGGCAGAGAGCCTGACGTGGGGCTCGATCCCAGGACCATGACCCAAGCTGCAGAGGGTTTAACAGACTGAGCCACCCAGGTGCCCCAAAAAACCAGTTTCTTAAATAAGTTATACTATCTAGTTTCTTGGGGATTTTCAGTTATTTTGAATATGTCATAATTTGAAAGAACTGATAAATTGATAAGATAATACTACATCATGTTTTACCTATAATTTATTTTAAAAAATCAATTAAGGGATTTATAGGTAAGTTTTGAGGACATTAGCACAATCCTCCTGAGCAAATATTTGATCATATTTTCTTTGATTTAGAAATTGATTTAGAAATTTAGGATGGGAGATTCAAACTTAAGTCTTTTTTTTTTTTTTTTAAGATTTTATTTATTTATTTGACAGAGAGAGATCACAAGTAGGCAGAGAGAGAGGGAAGCAGGCTCCCTGCCGAGCAGAGAGCCCAATGCGGGGCTTGATCCCAGGACCCCGAGACCGTGACCTGAGCTGAAGGCAGAGGCTTAACCCACTGAGCCACGCAGGTGCCCCCAAACTTAGGTCTTTCTGACTACCAGATGAATGGTACTTTTTAATTCTATACAGTACTGCTTATTAAAGTTTAGTTTTAATGCTTGATCATCAATGACCAACATAAAAAAATTTTAAGCTTGCTATTTAAGTTAACCATTTAACCATGTGGTGCATAAACAATGATACCTTGGAACATGGAAAAAATAAAATAAAATTTTAAAAAGTTAACCATAATTATTTCACTATTTGATATAGTATTAAATCTGATTCAGTAACTTTGGCATATTGATATTCTTGTTGAGGGAGTCAGTACAATGCAACAAGGCGGGGGAGAAATACAGAGACTTGTATCTTTTTTTTTTTTTTTTTTAAGATTTTGTTTATTTATTTATTTGACAGACAGAGATCACAAGTAAGCAGAGAGGCAGGCAGAGAGAGAGGAGGAAGCAGGCTCCCTGCTGAGCAGAGAGCCCGATGCGGGTCTAGATCCGAGGACCCTGAGATCATGACCTGAGCCGAAGGCAGAGGCTTTAACCCACTGAGCCACCTAGGCGCCCCAGAGACTTGTATCTTAAATGATAAATGCATATTGATGCTTCTGAGCCTACAGACAATATAGGAGTTTAAGATTAATTCAGACTATCAATTTCTAGATGATTGTTTTTCTGGTATGATTTGTAAGAATATGTTTACTACATGGTCCTGTATCATTGTAAATGGAATTAAAAATTACCTCTACATTGTTTTTCTTTGTCAGTATTAAAATAAAACTATAAAATCTATCCCTATCATTTTCCCCTATCTTACTTCTGTTACTTGATGGCATTCTTTGTCACAATTAAATTGAATTGAATTAATTAAATTATTTGTTTTGTGCATTAGGATTCACAATATCTTAAAAACTCAGGCAGTACAGTGGGAAACCTGGCTTTTTGTAAGCTCTCATTCCTTTGTTTGAGGGTTTAGATGGTGTGGCAAAATTAAAATGTCAGATCTGTGGATTTATTCACTCTTGTAAGCAAGGACAGGCATGCGGTCAGTTACAGTGAGTCCCCGAGCAGGAGCTGCATTGTTTGGCCTGGGAACACCACAGCTGGCAGTCGTGCCGTTGCTGTAGTTTGTCACTGCCGTGTGTGTTTTGATTGAAGAAAGGCTCCAGCGTGATGTCTGCCACCAGAGTCTTGTAGTAATGATGAACAACTACTGACCTTTCGTAATGTTTCATTAAAGTTTTTTCCTTATGGCTGTAAAGTTGTGAACAAAACCACACTCCTGCCAGTAGAGTGCTAAAGGGAGCATTTGTGCAAAAATTGTAAATTTCTCATGGACAAAGTAAAATCAAATTTACTATAAGAAATTCTTTTACAGGCAGCCTTTTCAACTTACAAGGTATGTGCTTCTTCACTGTCTTGCTTTTAATTTGAGCTATCACCAAATTGGTGATACTACATTTTTATTTCCAAAGATCTATCACTGATACATTATTGGTTAGGATTATTGTCAAGGCAGACTGTTTCACTTAACTTTTCAGCCATGAGTGTTATGCATTCTTATTGAAAGAAGTTTATGGTGGAGATTTAAAATAGTTGAACCTTGACCCTGCTAATTGATTAATGTGCTGCAGTTGTTAGCAGCTCCCTGGCCAAAGTCTGTCTCTCGCGCTCGCTCGCTCTCTCTCTCTCTCTCTCTCTCTCTCTCTCCCCCCCCCCCCCCTTTTTTTTTTTAACTTAAATGGTTCAAAGCATGACTCTCAACAATAAGAGGCTGTAGCTGGACCTAAATTCATTTATTCTATTCAACTTGATGAATTACCTATTAATTAACTCCTTTAACAGTTTAGAGAATATAAATCTGTGGCTAAGATACAATAAAAAAGCAAATGTCTAATAGTTTAGAAGTTAATAATTTAAACAACTCCATTGTTTTTATTTTTAAGAGTTTGACATTATAGCTTACATTTCAGAAAATGTCAAAGACTCCTTAAATCATATTGAAAGTCACTTTTGAATAGGTAAAATATTCAAATTATAAAATATATTTATAGACTTATAACTCAGTTTAGAGTTCTTTATCTTTGCTAGCTGGAGAGGCTTTTTACAGTGATACTAAGTATTTACAGGTGAATATGGCATTTACTGGAATCTTTAAGTCCATTTTCCTGCATGCAATTCATTCTAATTTGTTTATTTTGATTCAGTAAATAATGTTTTGAAGGTGTAAAAGTCAACTTTAGCTCAGTATCTGAATTACATCAATTTTCAAATTTATTGCATCTGAATTGGAGATTATTTCAATGTTTAATGGCTTTGGGGACATATTTTATAATTTTGATTTTCTTCACATATATTTCAAGATAGTATGACATGGCACGGATCACTGTTTACTTTTGTACCCTACTTTGTATATATTTATGTTTTTGAATCTTGAATCAACTTTCAAAATATACTTGAAGAGAATAGTCAGCAGTTCTAGGAAATATAATGTGCTGATTGTAGGCCAGTTAATAAATGAAACTCAGTTTCACAATTATTGGGGGAAGGTATTAAAAACTTACCATGAAATCTATCCTACGTACAGAAGAATGTGTGTGTGTGTATATATATGTATACATATATATACACATATATATTTACACAGTTTAAAACATAAGGAAAAGTCGTTTTCCACTAGAAACCCTCCTCACCATCACACCCAAAGTTTAAAAAAATAGAATGTTTTTAGTGCCATAGAAGCCACCTGTTCTTTCTTTTCAAACATGTCTTCTTCATCAGAGGAGATGATTTTTTTTTTAAGAGTTTATTTATTTATTTGACAGACGGAGCTCACAAGTAGGCAGAGAGGCAGGCAGAGAGAAAGGAGGAAGCAGGCTCCCTGTGAGCAGAGAGCCAGACGTGGGGCTCGATCCCAGGACCCTGAGATCATAACCCAAGCCGAAGGCAGAGACTTAACCCACTGAGCCACCCATGTGCCCTGATTTTTTTTTTTTTTTTTTACTTTTACAGTAATCATTTCATTTTCTTATAGTTTTGAGAGCGACCTGTGTATGCTTAAGCTGTAGATTGTTTAGTTTTACATAACTGGTTACTAAGTGCAAACCTATTCCCATTATCGGATGAAGGATCCCAGAAAAAGAGGGACTGAGAGAATCTCTAGAACATTGTCTGGCTTTGGTGTCTCAGAATTTCTAAGCGTTCTTTCTGGGGAAGTCAGTGGGCAAGATCATGAATGTGTCCTGAGCCACGCTTGTCAAAGTCAAAGCCACAGACAGACCAGGTGGCTAGCTCTCTGGTCCAAAAAGGTTAAAGGCTGCTCTGTGTCTTCTACTTCTGAGTTCATTATGACCCATCTCCTTGCTCTCAGGAACAGGTCAGAGCAGAACAACTTTGGGTTAGGTAATGTGTATCCTCTGCTGATCCACAGCAGAGCTAGGGGAGGAGAATAAGGACATTAGCAGCTCATTCCCCATATATTCTGTTCTCAGATTTAAAACATGGTACAGGAGCAGGGGGATCTTGGTGGTGACAGTCTGTCTGTCTCCTGCTCTCACTGCTTCGGTTTGGGTTGGTTGCCTCCCACATTTGATCTACAGGCATTGTTCTGGAATTCCCACTAACTATGCTCCTGGGAATTCTCTTGCCTCTTTTTTTAAATTATTTTTCTATTTTTTATTATGTTAGTCACCATACAGTACCTCATTAGTTTTTGATGTAGTGTTCCAAGATTCATTGTTTATGTATAACACCCAGTGCTCCATGCAATATGTGCCCTCCTTAATACCCATCACCAGGCTGACCCATCCCCCCACTCCCCTTCTTTCTAAAACCCTCAGTTTGTTTCTTGGAGTCCACAGTTTCTCATGGTTCGTCTCCCCCTCCAATTTCCCCCAACTCACTTCTCCTCTCCTTCCCTCAGTGTTCTTGTTATTCCTTATGCTCCACAATTAAGTGAAACTATGTGATAATTGACTCTTTCTGTTTGACTTATTTCACTCAGTATAATCTCCTCCAGTCCCATCCATGTTGATGCAAAAGTTGGGTATTTATCATTTCTGATGGCTGAGTGATGTTCCATTGTGTATATGGACCACATCTTCTTTATCCATTCGTCTGTTGAAGGGCATCTTGGCTCTTTCCACAGTTTGGCTATTGTGGACACTGCTGCTTTGAACATTGGGGTGCATATGGCCCTTCTTTTCACTACATCTTTGGGGTATATACCCAGTAGTGCAATTGCCAGGTCATAGGGTAGCTCTATTTTTAATTATTTGAGGAACCTCCATGCTGCTTTCCAGAGTGGTTGCACCAGCTTCTATTCCCACCAACAGTGTAGGAGGGTTCCCCTTTCTCCGCATCCTCGCCAGCCTCTGTCATTTCCTGCCTTGTTAATTTTAGCCATTCTGACTGGTGTGAGGTGGTATCTCATTGTGGTTTTGATTTGTATTTCCCTGATGCTAAGTGATATGGAGCACTTTTTCATGTGTCTGTTGGCCATCTGGATGTCTTCTTTGCAGTAATGTCTGTTCATGTCCTCTGCCCATTTCTTGATTGGATTATTTGTTCTTTGGGTGTTGAGTTTGATAAGTTCTTTATAGATTTTGGATACTAGCCCTTTATCAGATATGTTGTTTGCAAGTATCTTCTCCCATTCTGTCAGTTGTCTTTTGATTTTGTTAACTGTTTCCTTTGCTGTGCAGAAGTTTTTGATCTTGATGAAGTCCCAATAGTTCATTTTTGCCCTTGCTTCCCTTGCCTCTGCGCTGTTTCTTATATTCCATATATGAGTGAAACCATTTAATTGTCTTTCTCTGATTGACTTATTTCACTTAGCACAGTACCCTCCAGTTCCATCCATGTTGATGTAAATGGTAGGTATTCATCCTTTCTGATGGCTGAGTAATATTCCATTGTATATATGAACCACATCTTCTTTATCCATTCATCTGTCGAAGGACATCTTGGCTCCTTCCACAGTTTGGCTGTTGTGGACATTGCTGCTATGAATATTGGGATGCATGTGTCCCTTCTTTTCACTACATCTGTATCTTTGGGGTATATACCCAGTAGTGCAATTACTGGGTTGTAGGATAGCTGTATTTTTAACTTCTTGAGGAACCTCATACTTTTTTCCAGAGTGGCTGTATCAGATTACACATATAAGTGAACTCATGGTGTTTGTCTTTCTCTGACTTATTTCACTTAGCATAATATCCTTCAGGTCCCTTCATGTTTTTACAAATGGCAAGGTCTCATTCTTTTTTATGTCCAAGTAATTATTGCATTGTGTGTGTATTCCATTAGAAAATTTTCTTTATTCATTCATCTATTGATGGACACGTGGTTGCTTCCATATCTTGTCTATTATAAGTAACACTACAGTAAACATAGGGGTGCATATATCTTTTCAAATTAGTGTTTTTGTTTTCTTTGGGTAAATACCCACTAGTGAGGGGCACTTGGGTGGCTCAGTCAGTTGAGCATCTACCTTTGGCTCAGGTCATGATCCCAGGGCCCTGGGATGAAGTCCTACATTGGGCTTCCTGCTCATGGGGAGCCTACTTCTCTCTCTCCTCCCTGCTGGTGCTCTCTTTCTCTCTCTCTCAAGTAAGTAAATTAATAAATCTTAAAAAAAAAAAATACCCACTAGTGGAACTACTGGATCATATGGTATTTCTATTTTTAATTTTTTGAGGTATCTCCATACTGTTTTCTACAGTAGCTGCACCAAACTTACATTCCCACCAACAGTGTGCAAGGGTTCCTTTTTCTCCACATCCTCACCAACACTTGTGATTTCTTGTCTTTTTGATACTAGTCATTCTGATGGGCGTGAGGTGATATCTCATGGCAGGTTTGATTTGTATTTCCCTGATGACTAGTGATGCTGAACATCTTTTTTTGCTGTCTACCATTTGTATGTCTTCATTGGAAAAATGTCTGTGCAGGTCCTCTGCCCATTTTTTAATGTATTTCTTTCTTTCTTTTTTTTTTTTTTTTTAAAGATTTTATTTATTTGGCAGAGAGAGATCACAAGTAGATGGAGAGGCAGGCAGAGAGAGAGAGAGGGAAGCAGGATCTCTGCCGAGCAGAGAACCCGATGCGGGACTCAATCCCAGGTCCCTGAGATCATGACCTGAGCCGAAGGCAGCGGCTTAACCCACTGAGCCACCCAGGCGCCCCTTTAATGTATTTCAATGCATTAAAAATCAAATCTAGTGGGACCAATGTCTGTCAGTATATTTCCTCTCCCACACTGATTTTTTTCATTGCTATTATTTATTTCTCCATATCTAATTTAGAACTAATCTCTCCCTTCAATCTCTCACATTAAAAAAAAAACTATTGCTATTTTTACTGGAATTATGTTAAATGAACACATTTAGGGGACAAAAATGAAAGGTTTATTTAGGACCTGTCAAAGAACATGGTGTGTCTTTCCATTTGATCAGGTTTTCTTTTGTGTCTTTCAGTAGTGTTTGTAAGTTTTCCTCCTTTAGGTCTTATACATTCTTTAAGTTTATTCATTATTTTATCTTTTTAGTTATTATAAATGGGGCATTTTCTTCCATTGCTTCTAACTGGTTTTTGTTTGTGTGTGTGAAGGCTATTGACTTCATTATATTTACATACCCCATATTAAATTCTTTTATTATTTAGTTTTTCTTTTTCTTTTTTTTTTTTTTTTAAAGATTTTATTTATTTATTTGACAGACAGAGATCACAAGCAGACAGAGAGGCAGGCAGAGAGAGAGAGGGAAGCAGGCTCCCTGCTGAGCAGAGAGCCCGATGCGGGACTCCATCCCAGGACCCTGAGATCATGACCCGAGCCGAAGGCAGCGGCCTAACCCACTGAGCCACCCAGGCGCCCCATTATTTAGTTTTTCATTTCAGTTTGTTCTTTTGGCTTTTCCAAATAAAAAATCATGTCATCTGCAAATAATCTTATCTCCCTTAAAATTTTTATACCTCTGAGATTTATTTTTCTATCAAATGCATTGACTAGAACATCAATACAGTGCTAAATAATAGTAATAAATGAAGGGATTTAATCTTATAATGTTTTTCTTCTTACATCTGTTAATATGATGGCTTGTATGAATAGATTTCCTAATATCCCTGCATTACTAGAACAAAAGTCTTAATGATACTATATTATTCTTTTAATGTGCTTCTGTATTTTACTTAGAGCTTTTTTCATACGTGATGTTGGCGTGTGTTGTATATATTCTCTGTCAGCTTTAGTAGCAATATTATGCTTCATGGAAATAATTTGGAGGTTTCTCTTTTTTATGCTCTGAAACATATGTTTAGTGGCATTCCTCTGTGAAATCATTAGGGCTTGGATCTTTTTGTAAGGAGTACTGTGTAACACCATTCTTCTCTCTCTGCTCATTCACCTACCCCATGAAAGCTGGAAGGTACTCCGTCTCTTCTGGGACTCATTTCCTAGAGAATTATCTAATTTTTTCTGAATTTTCAAACGTAATTACATGAGAGTGGAGCAAAGTAGTCTCTCATGATTACTTGAAATATCTTTAATTTTGTTAGCGGTTTCCTTTTTCTTAGGTTGATGTTAACGCTTTTCATTCTTACTTTGATTAAGATTGGCTAGTAGGGGGCACCTGGGTGGCTCAGTGGGTTTAGCCTCTGCCTTCGGCTCAGGTCATGATCTCAGGGTCTTGGAATCGAGCTCGCATCAGGCTCTCTGTTCAGCAGGGCGCCTGCTTCCCCCCACCCCCATCTATCTCTCTGCCTACTTGTGTTCTCTGTCAAATAAATAAGTAAAATCTTAAAAAAAAAAAAAAAAGATTGTCTAGTAGATGGGGCGCCTGGGTGGCTTAGTGGGTTAAGCCTTTGCCTTCGGCTCAGGTCATGATCTCAGGTCCTGGGATCGAGCCCCTGCGTCCTGGGATTGAGCCCCCGTGTCCTGGGATCGAGCCCCCGCGTCCTGGGATCGAGCCCCTGCATCCTGGCATCGAGCCCCGTGTCCTGGGATCTCTGCTAAGCAGAGAGCGTGCTCTTCCCCCTGCCTTTCTGCCTACTTGTGATCTCTCTCTCTCTGTCAAGTAAAGAAAGTCTTTAAAAAAAAATTAAAAAAAAAAAAAAGATTGGCTAGTAGGTTTATTTATCCTTCACCCAAAGAATCAGCTTTTGATTCATTTATTAATCTCTTCAGTTTACATACTTTTATTTTCATTAATTCTTTTGTTTTGTTATTTACTTTCATTCAGCTTTGATATCCTTTTCCTGAATTTATGACTCGGCTGTTTAATTCATTTGTTTTTATTCTTTTTAATTGTTTTAAATATTTAAGGCTGTGAGTTTTCTTCTGAACAGTGCAAAGTATCCGGCTTCTGATATGTGGTACTTTTATTATTCTCTGGCAAGTCTGCAGTTTGAGGTTCATTTTTCTTTGATATAGTATTTTTTTAATAACAGAATTAGGTACCATTTTCAGGAAGTACAGGTCAAGCAGTGGTCTCACATACGAAAACCTGTGATTAAGACTTTACTTAAAAAAAAAAAAAACAAAACCAAAAACTTCTGGAGGATAATTAACAAGCTTTCCTCTCACTGCACTGTTAAAAATGTGAATTAGAGAAGATTAAATTCATCCACTAAGTAGAGACATAATTAGTATAAAAGATGATAATTTATTAGCTCAAATGTCTTTATTCTTGGAATCCCGTTTTCATTCTGAAAAAGTTTTCTGTGATATTGGATCTCTCCTGAAACATAGGTAAGAGCTATGGAAACATATAAATCTCGTCATTTCCTAAGAGCTGCTAAAGACTTTAATACTAATACTCATTATTGACAACTGAATTCAAATAAAATGATAACTAGTCAAGATTTGGGGTATTCTTGCTATAGAAATTATTTGATGTTCTGGACTTGCTCATGTATGTATATAAATAATCTAGATGAAGATCATAGTGACTAGTTTAATAGCTTCTTATATAGAAAGATTTTCTTCAATAGATAAATTCCACATGGTCTCTGTGTTACCTTTTGTCCTGATTAAAATGATACATCATTTTAGGGACAGAGTGGCGGAGTGGGGGAGAGGAGGGAAAAGAGGGAGAACTTACTCTAAATCTATAAGAATACATTCAAGTATGGACTCTTACTAAATTCTTATTTGTTTTATAGCGAATACAAGCTAGCATTCTAAAAGCATTTAACAACCCAACTACTAAAACTGCTGATGAGGATACTAGAAAAAAAGTCAAAGGTATGTTGATTCTCTCACTGTTAAAACTTTATGCTGAAGAAAATTGTAAGTTTCTTTTCAGGGGAAAAAGAACTGAGCATTTATGTGAACTAATTCTATAAAGTAGTGGCCTTAAAGGGAGAGTATTCTTACTCCCATGGCTGCCAAGATAGTCTAGTTAGTCATAGAAAGAAAATTTTAGGATGTGTCCATGTGAACTTTAAAAACTAAAATTAGTATCAAATATACAGACTGACACTTAGGTTTCCTAAGGGAGACGTAAAATGTTGTTGAAAGCAGTAGCCTCACTTGGAAGTTCCATTTCATCATACTGTATCATTTTGCATTTGACCTGTGCTTGGATAAGTCGACTTACGGCTATTATACAGTTTCGACTAGTCAAATGCCAAATGCCTAAGCGTTCCAAAGATTCCTGCATGGAAACCAGTTATTGGAGAGAGTACTAAACCAAGCATACCTGTTTATTTTAGTGTCGACTCTTCCTCAGCCAAAGTATGAGGAAAACCAGTGATTATCTAATCAAAGCTGATTATTTATAATTATCAATATTTAAGTGTGGGCTTATATCTAATGATATGAGTGATTTGCTTTGTCCTAACTGTATATTCTGTCTTCAGATATTAACTAGTGGTAATATGAAGTCATCATTTTTAGAAGGTGTTCAAAATATTATTTATATTTTATTTATTTTCTTATCTATTTTTTTGTCATTATGTATATACTACAGGTCTGTAATTCATAAAATGATTGTACATGCCCAAACTATATACAGTTAAGGGTTCAAGATATTTTTAAATTATAATTGACACACAATGTTACATTAGTTTCATGTGAAGGATTCAAGATTTTTTAAAATGTGGATTCTCATGTATGCTTTGGTTTTTTTGTTTGTTTTGAGATAGTGCCATCTACTGTATGTTTAGAATAACTGCCCAGTTTTGCTTTTCCTTCAGTTTTGTGTGATCTTTTCTATTTTTAATCATAAAGTATTAATCATAAAGTATTAGTACAATGTTGTCTGTATTAAATTTGAAATTAGAGATCCAAAAAGGATTGAAGTTTGAAAGAGGAGTGAAGTTTGTTAATATATATTTTTTGTCATAATTTACTGTGGAAAGTTTTAAACCTCTATTAAAGTAGGGAGAATAGTATGACGGAGCCTCATGTACTCCTCACCCCTCTTAAACTACATTGAAGTCATGGCATGTTACGTTTTACCTATGTTCTCCTAACCCATGATTATTTTGAAGCAGATCACAGGCATAATTTTCTTTGATTTATAAATATTTCCCAAACAGAATAATTTTACCATTTTAAACTGAATACACACAAACACACATACATATATAAATGTTATATATATATGTATGTATTATATATATAAATGAGTTACTAATTGCCCAAATTAATTCTTTACACTATGCTATGTTTACTTGTCTTTTACTACTCTGTTGTTTCCATAGTTATCACCTAGGCATCGGTAGCCCTAAAAGCATAATCTTCTTTTTCATTCCCCCCCTGTCTACCTCTACGTTAGGCACAGAGGCTTTAAAGGGTTTAATGGGGGCAGTTGAGCTATGGTATAAACAATGGTTATTGGTCTACTTTTCTTGCCTCAAGTTTAAGAACAGTTCATCATTTCTTGGACTCTACTGTAGCTGGTAATCAAATTTTCTCTACAGAATTATAAAGGAGAAAGACGTTATATAGTATGATGTATGTACATCGTACAAAGAAGTATATTATTAATGTAGTACTGGACATCTATCTTCAGATTTCTTTTAAGTCAACAGAGAAAAAGCATGTTACATTGTTAGGTTGATGGCTGACTTTTTTTGCATTAAAAAGTATTATTTTTACAGCATATGGAAGAGAAGGTGTGAAAATGAACTTCATAGATCGGATCTTTATTGGTGAATTAACTAGCACAGTCATGTGTGAAGAATGTGCAAATGTAGGTGCTTTGGAATTCACTTCAACATGGAATAGATTACAGTGATATCATTTTTTGTTTTCTTTCACATATAATCATCAGCATTTATTTTTTGTTTGTGACAGATGACTACCTAGTAGTTTTCAAAAGTCATTAGAATATCTCCTTCACTCCCAGAGGAGAAACATAATTAATAATTTTTTTAATTTATAATTTTTTAAAAATAGATTTTTCCTCTCGGCAAGCCTGTGAAGTTCTTTTAGCCTATTTTAATGTGCTGGAATGTGTTAGCTACTTGTTTGGATTGAAATGAAAGAGAAACTTATGGGAAGGGAGTAACTATGTTCTATAACTATGCATTGCCCTAAAATATGATTCTAATAGAAATAATTTAAGGTAGTAACATAACTTAGGGTAATCTACCACATTTTATTTAAAGTTTACATTTATGTAACTTGAAGTTTTGTTTAAAGTAGAATCACCTTTGAATGTAATGATAATTTTTATTTTGAATGCCATCTGTACTTTTAACAACTTAAAACACATAAACATTTTTTATAGGTTTTTAATTACTTGGTAAAAGTATTTCTGAAAGCATATGGCTTGGAGTATGATAGGTATAAACTTTTGTTAGATTTTTCTGTCCCAGATTATGGAGTACCTTTCTTTTCCTCTGTAGTCTTATAAAATCAGGATTATATGTTACATCTCCTTCTAGCCTGTCATGTTGAAGCACAGCATTTGTCAACATGACATTACTTAAATTTCTAGTATTTTCAACATAGAACTTGATTTCTCGCTCACAAGCTAGAGAGAATCCTTTTAAACAGAGTTCACCTAAAGAATCTGCAAAACACAGTCAAGCACTCTGGCTTTTTTTTTTTTTTTAATGTTTCTATTTGATTTACATTGTGGCATATAATTTAGTTAATCAGTTTTATTAAACACAGTTTATTTTGAAGTTACTTTGAATATTCTAAGTTAGTCGTATTGGCAATATTATAAATTTCAGCTGGGTTGCATTTATTAGGTTTTGGGATATCTTGTTTTGATTAACAGTATGTGCTGCTCTACCCAATTAAAATCATGGTTTATTCCAGGGATGTTTTTTAACTTGAGATTCTAAGTTGCCTGGGAAGTTTGATTTCTTTAAGACTTTATAAAACTCCATTGTCTATATTAGAACTCTAACTGAATTTCTCAATATGTTTTCTTTTTAAGATCTCCTCAGTGAACGATCCTTTTATTGATATTTCACTTCCTATAATAGAAGAAAGGGTAAGGAAAAACTTAATGAGTCTTCTGTGAAGGCATTTATTCACTCATATACTTAGATATTTGTTGAGCATATGATCACATTATCTGAGAGTCTTTTTTTTATACTATGATGGAGTTCATATACTGTATTTGATACTGGAATTTATGTATATATGCATAAATTATGATATAGTTCTTACTCACAGGGACTTCAAACTGTTATGTATTATAGTTTGAGAATTAATGTTAAGGAAATTATCTAATTTCAAGTGAGCTAGAAATCTTAAAAAGTAGATGATATCCAGAATTTATTTCCTAAAGAAGTTTTGTGTTATGTACATGACATCTATATAGGTTTCAAAACCTGTACTTTTGGGAAGAATGAGTAAATGTAGACGTTTGCAGGCGACAGATAATGGTCAGTACAGTGACACTGTTACTATAGAAAATACTCCTCAACCCAGAGCCACCAAGAACCAGTCTTCATCTAAAGATAAGGTAAGATTATATGCATTTGTGAGACATCTTTTTAAAAAACTTTTTAATAAGAAAAGTTTCAAAAATACACAAAAGTAGAGAAGGTAGTATAATAAATTCCCATGTACCCATTTCTCAGATTCACAGTTATCAGATCATGGCTAATCATATTTTATCTATAGCTGTCCCACATTCTCCCCTTCCCCATCTCAGATTATTTTGAAATAATTCTGATATAAAAGATACTTTTTTGAAGACATAACCACAGCACATTATCCTAACTAAAAATATTAACAACTTTTAATACTGCCAACATCCAGTCCTTATTTAAATTTTTGTAGTTGTCTCATAAATACCTTTTTTGTTTTTGCTTTTTAATGTGTGCTTGAATTTAGGATCTAAAAAAGATCTATAGGGGCGCCTGCGTGGCTCAGTCATTCGGCGTCTGCCTTCAGCTCAGGTCATGATCCCAGGCTCCTGGGATCAAGCCCTGCATCGGGCTCCCTGCTTGGCGGGAAGCCTGCTTCTCCCTCTCCCATTCCCCCTGCTTGTGTTCCCTCTCTCACTGTGTCTCTCTCTGTCAAATAAATAAAATCTTTAAAAAGTAAAAAAAAATCTATCAACTGCAGTTGATTGCCATCTCTTAATCACCGTCTCTTATATCTCTTTTATTTTTATTTTTTAAAGATTTTATTTATTTATTCATGAGAGACAGAGAGAGGGAGAGGGAGAAGCATGCTCCCAGCAGAGGGCATTTGTTGAAGAAACCAGGTCACTTTTTTTTTTCCCCTATAATTTCTCACATTCCCACATTCAGTAGTAATTTATTTTGCTATTGCATTTCCATGGTGTTAATAGGTTTCTTTAGTCCCTTTATTTCCTCTCTAAGGTAGTTCAATCTAAAAACCTAACTAGGCTCAAGTTTTATTATTTATTTGACTTTTGGCAAGAAAACATTTGTTTAAAATTTCATTTATTTTGAGGGAGAGAGAGAGACTCCGTGCCCAGCGTGGAGCCCCATGTGGGGCTCAGTCTCCGAACCCTGACATCATGACCTGAGCTGAAATCAAGAGTCGTATGCTCAACTGGCTGAGACACCCAGGCACCCCTTAGCAAGAAAACTTTCAACTGGCAGTGTATGCTTCCACCAAGGAGATGCACATGATGTTTGATGTCTAATCTTTGATGTCACGTCATTCATGACTATTGTCTAGACCCATTATGTCACTAGGGACATAGCTGGTTGTTGAATTATCCCATAAAAACTTAAAGAAATCAATCTAAATTTGTACTTCATTTTTTTAAAAAAGCAAACTTCTTTTTTTTAAATGTGATATGATTTGTATAACTTGGCAAGTTGATATGTTATCAGGCTTAGCTTTTTCTGTTAGACTGCTCTTGAAGTGGCCGGACTCCAGAAAAAGGATTGTAACTTAAAAGCCTGCCTCACAGCTCTGTTCTACAAAGACTTGCTTCTTTCTCCACAGATTAGTAACTGCTCTTGTGGGTTTCTTGTATCAAGATTAATTTTAAATTAGAACTGTTTGTTATTATATCTTCTATTGATTGTAGTTTAGGTAGATTTAGGAAATGGATGTCAGAGGGTCTAGAAAAAGCATTTATTCAAGAGTTGTGGAACGTGTAAATAAGACTTGCATTTATTTTCAGTAAGGTCAAAAGATTCTTTTCTCTGAAAATACTGTCAACTTACAGAATCAACTAGTTCATGGCAGAAAATGTGTAAGAAAATGGTCATCTGGAGAAGATCAGGCTGTCGTCGTGCACCGGAAACGTGGGCCCCCCGAGATGAACGGGGCTTCCCCAGCGGCGGCGAGCACCGCGAATACCGAGTCGGCTCTGACTGAAAGCGCCACGGATGGCAGTGAGAGGGAGGCCGGCCCTTCTGAGAGCAGCGCTGATGCGGACAGCGAGGCTTCAGAGTCCGAAAGTGCTTCCGAGCAGGCTGTGCTGTTCGTGTCCCCCCCGGGCTGCCATGTGCAGCCACGCGCCCCCTCTCCGCAGCCGCCGGCCGTTGGACCACCCACCCGCGAGCCTGGCGGTGAGGAGCGAGTGGTCGAAGCTATTTCTGAACTTCGTCTGAGCAGCCCTGTAACTGGAGAGAGAGATTTTGATAGAGAAAATAAGCCACGAAGTGTTCCAAGGAGTGTATGCTCTTCGGAGGAGAAGCGTGTGCTGTCTCCTCGCCCCCCAAATGCCTTTCAGACCCTTTCTCGGAGCTACGTGACTGCCTCTAAAGAATGCTCGCTTCAGTCCTGTTTCTACCAGTTTACATCTATGGAATTACTAATGGGGAATAACAAGCTTCTGTGTGAGAATTGTACTGAGAAGAAACAGAGGCACCAAAAGGAAACCGGTTCTGCAGGTGAATATTTAGGTTTTTGTTTTTCTTTGTCTTCATGGGGTATTTGATAGTCAATGACCACTGGGTATAGATCCGAAGTAGAGGAACCTGAGACCCTTGTCGCTACACTTAAGCTGCTTGGAAGCATGAATTACCTTTTTCATGTTGTATCTCAGCACTGAAGATAGTGACTGCACTTCTAAATTTTTGATGAAGTCAACAGGAAATACCCATCTCTGCCTTGAAAAGTGAAAATCCACAGAATCTTATTTTGGTGGACTAGCTCTCTGAAATCTTTCCAGAAGAAATTTCCCTAGTGCATCTCTAGCCTTGATATGGAGAGAATACTCCGCTTCTTAGTGACTAGTTGTTTCAAAATGCAGGCTTTGTAACCAGTTGTGGTGAGGCACATAGATCAGGAGAAGCTGCTGCTGAAAAGATAGTTTGTTACATACAGTTCTGAAGAGGAGGGAGGACACTAAGCCATGCCATGCAGGGCCACACGGGGAAGCACCAGAGTTGGTCAGGAGGCAGAAGGAGTGAGGAGCAGACATGGACAAGAGCCTTTTTGTAGTTTCCAGGGATGGAATTGGAATCAATGAATTTGGGACTGATTGATTAGTTTTGAATAATTCCAGTGGGCTCTGGGACAATGGGGCTGTCTCTAGTTGGATAGTACATGGCACTAGTGTGATGAGGGCACACTTTGATTGGTTTGCATAGGAGAGGCACACTTTTATTTACTGTATCTAGGAATTTGCTAGTTCTGGCCGAAGCCTTCCTTATAATGTCAGCAAGGCCCTAGGTGTCAAAGTATCAGAATAAAGACATACTTAATACACTAGTAATTAAAGAAATGTCTAGATGGGAGAAGTAAGAAATACCAGTTTCTATTAATCTAAGTTAAATATGCTGTTGGCCATATTCAAATCCCACCCCAGGTACTTTCTAACAACCTCTTACTGAAATGCCTTGTGGTTCCCATGACTCGTGATCTCCTTTCACTACAATGAGTAATGACCTATTTTTTCAACTACAGGTGTGTTTCTGGTGGTCTTTGGCTGGAGGGCATTGACATAAGTCGCTTTAGTCCATCTGCTTCCTAGCTCCCAAAATTTTCATTGCCAAGTGTCACCTCCCCTATTCTTCGTCTTCATAAGCATGTGCTTTTTTAAAAAAATCGCTTTCATTTCAGTGGAGTTTTGGAAAGGAGTATATGAGGCACCCTTGTCACCAGAGTCTAATTTCTTTAACATGTTTAAAAATATATGATGCTTCTTCATGAATGTTAACTCTGTTGTATGGTATATAACATATAAAATGGAATTTTACAAATAAATTATTATATTTTATATAGAAAAGAAAGCAGAAGGAGTTTATACTAATGCCAGGAAACAATTGCTCATTTCTGCTGTTCCAGCCATCCTAATTCTCCATCTTAAAAGATTCCATCAGGTAAAAGCCCTTTTAGTAGCACTGTAGTAATTTTGTCATATGTTTCACAGAGCCCTACGCCTTGTAAAATGCTGTCAAGGATTAGACAGTAACTTGTTTAATATAAAAATTTGTCATAAGGGATTTACTGCTTTTTCAGCCACAATAGTTTACAAGAATTTCCTAATTAAAATTGTTTAATTCATAATACTGTATTTGATGATTTGGGTGGTAGGAACCGAAGTTGTGTGTGTGTGTGTGTGCGCGTGCATGTGTGCGCACGTGTATGGAAGAGAGAGAGAATGAAAAATAAAGTTTATTAAGAATCCTTAGAAGCAGGGAGATAGCAAAGTGCACATAGCTTTCTGAGTTCTCATGAGCCCAGTGAGAGGGATAGGTGGGCTGGGCATGGTTGACTTGGACTACCTGCAAAAGGGCTACAAAATGCAAATGTAGGGACTTTACAGTGAGAGGGAACCTAAATGTTTTTAGTGGGTCAGATTTTTCTCTATGCTTAGTTTTAATCCAGTGCCTTGTCTCATTTTTTGTTTTTGTTTTTTTCATTTTTTTTTCATTTGATATAATGATTTAAAAATTTCTCTGAAAGACTAAATAAGTGACATACTAAAACTTTTTGGAAAAAGTTAGAATGGGCGATATTTTTTTGACATCAGTTTAAAAATAAAACTATATCATTAGAACAGTATGGTTGAGATTGTCAATAAATAAAACATGAATAATTCTTAAAACTCTTGTTATGATAAAGGAAGAATCTCAAATCAGTTGGGAAGGAGGTATACTCTTTTGTTTCTAAGTTTATTTATTTTTAAGTAATCCCCACACCCAGTTTGGGCTCAAACTCAGGACTCTAAGATTGACCCCAAAATCAAGAGTTGCTTGCTCCTTCATCTGAGCCAGCCAGCACCCCACAGGGTACATTATTTGATAAAGGATTTAGGAAAAAGAGCTGAAATTAAAAAATGTAAAGCTTCCCTCTATACCATATATCAATACTATTTTCAGATAAATATTTTAACTGTGTGAAACGAATCTTCAAAAGACTAGAAGAAAACTTAAATGAATATTAAGAAAGCTAACTTCTAGGATTTTTCTTTTGGTTTTACTAACAATGATTTAGATGGTTGTTGCGTTAAAAATTGTTTTTTTGTTCTTTTTAAGGCTGGCTTGAGTCTTCGAAAAGTAAACAGACATGTAGATTTTCCACTTGTGCTTGATTTAGCACCATTCTGTTCTGCTACTTGTAAGGTATCGTATATATTAAGATGTTTAATTGACATGTAAATACTATGCTTAGAAGTATTAGGCCTTTGTTTCTTTCATACCTTCATTCATTCATTCATTCATTCAGCTTCTCTGAAAGAGAATTTTATCATTAGTGAAGTTAAATCCATAATGTGGGAAATTTAACACACTGAATGACTTTTGTCCTTTGGGAGACAGAGTAAGGGACAGTTGAAAAGCTGTGTAAACCATGAGGCATGGTGGTCAGGAAGATCAGTGCTGCTTGTCAGTGCTGCTGGAAGCAGATAGTTGCAGAGAGAAGTAAGCAGATATTGTGACCTCTCCTGTTCCTTGTGAATGATGTGCTTGATTGCCAACAGTTTTAGCAGTTGTGGAGTTCATTCTCTTTTATGAGTCAATATTCTAGTGCATTGTTTTTCATGCCATTTCATCTACACTACTGAAAATAGTATACTTGTCAGCTGAATATGATACTTTAAAATCGATAATACTTTAGTAATTAGATATAGAAAGCAGACTGGTTTATAATTGCTTGTATTTGTATGTATGTAAGAACTATGTAGGTGAAATCAATGGCTTTGTCTCCCTTGAGGGAACCACATGTTATGGGGTAACATGTTGTTCTGTTCATGATTCCTGGTTAGCAGTCTAGATTTTGTGATATGGAATGGAATGCCTCTTGTACTTAATATTTTTACTACACTGATTAATCAAAACAAAAATATCTTAAAAGCAACTATTTGGCAGATTCAGTTTATCTGCTGCAGAATACCAGCACTATCTATCAATTAGTAACACTCCATATTCATAGAATTTGATAATGTGGCAACAGAGTTTGTATTAAATTTATAAAAACACATTTTTAAAAGGTACTTTTTACAGAGAATTTCCAAAATACACAAAAGTAGACAGAACAGGAACCTATATAGCACCCATCACCTAGCTCTAAAACCTTAGGTACGTGGCCAGTCCTGCCATATCCACATGCTTACCTACTACTTCCCATGTTATTTTGAAGCAAATATCAGGCATTATTTCATTCATAAGTATTTTTTTTGTGTATCTATAAAAGAAGAATCACTCCCTCCCCTTTTTAAAGAACATAACCACAATACCATTTTCACACTAAAACAAAAACAAAAACAACAACACTCCTTCATATCATCTAATGTATTTAATTCCAGTTGTCTCACAAGTGAAATTTTAAAAATGAATTAGTATCAAGTAAGGTCTATACATTTAATGATTGGATGTCTTCTAGTCTCTTTTAACGTATAGTTCCCCTCTCCCACCTCTCTCCCCTTTTCTCCCTTGTAATTAATGTTTTTAAGAAATTGAGTCATCTTTCTGGCAGTTTAGATTTTGATAATTCTTCCCCTGTCCTCTTTATTTCCTACAAATAGATAGTTGGCTCTTAAGAGCCTTGAACAGATACGGGTTTGATGCTTTTTGTTCCCCCTGCTAAGGCTATTTTATAGGGCATGTTTTTGTTCTGTTTTGTTCTGTTTTGTTTTAACCAGGTGGCACATAATGCCATTTACCTTTCTTTCGGTGGTATTAGCAAGCAGTGATGCACAAGTGCTAGATCCATGAGTTCATTAAGAATTACAGAATGGTGGCATTTTAAATCTGTCATTCCTTCTTCATTGATTAGCTGAGCACATCTATACAGAGAGAAATTCCTTTAATCTATTTAGTTATAATAGAGTTTTTATAGAAAAGGCTGGATAAATGTTTGATTCTTAACCTCTCCCGTTCTAAACCAGTTTTCAGAATAATGAATTAAATCAGTGGCATCCTTAAAAACTATGATCAGTTAATTTATGATTTTTTTAAAAGATTTTATTTATTTATTTGACGGAGAGAGAACTCTCAAGTAGGCAGAGAGGCAGGCAGAGAGAGAGGGAGAAGCAGGCTCCCTGCTGAGCAGAGAGCCCGATACAGGGCTTGATCCCAGGACTCTGGGATCATGACCTGAGCCAAAGACAGAGGCTTAACCCACTGAGCCACTTAGGCACCCCTAATTTATGATTATTAATTTATGAATTGAAACACATTAAATATATTTCAGCTTACTACACTTTTCTTTTTATTTGTGTTCTAATATATTAGTAGAATATAAATGGGTCCATAGTTGGCTACTGAAAGGCTCTTCAAGCTGGCTTCTGGGTTCTCTTGATATAACGTAAGTGGTTTCTCTCTGAACGATTATGCTGCCAACTGGAATATATTATTCACCTGTTTAATTTTTAAATTTTAATTTTAGGGATTTCTTTTTAAATTCAAACTTAAATATTTAAAATTTTGCTAAATACATAAAATATTTACATAGTTCCAAAAGCAAATGTATTAAATGAATAAAACAAGGTGAATTCAAATAAGTATAGCTTTCCTTCTCCATGTTCATTCCACCTGTTTCTTCCCTCCCTTTATATATAAACCATTTAAAATTTGTTTATTCCTCTGTAATTTTTTTTTAACTGTTGAACTTAATTTTTATTGACACCTTACAAGGTTGACTTTCTTAGGAAAGTATTTTTTCCTCCAACTATATGCTTCTGGTTCTGAAGAGCTGCAATATGATATAGTAGAAGGAATGTTTAAGTCAATCATGTGTTAACACAACTCTGTGTTAAAACTTAAGATTCTTTTTTTTTTCCTGTATTTTTTAAAATTTTTTATAAACATATAATATATTTTTATCCCCAGGGGTACAGGTCTGTGAATCGCCAGGTTTACACACTTCACAGCACTCACCATAGCACATACCCTCCCCAGTGTCCATAACCCCACCCCCCCTTTCCCAACCCCCCTCTCCCCATTAACCCTCAGTTTGTTTTGTGAGATTAAGAGTCACTTATGGTTTGTCTCCCTCCCAATCCCATCTTGTTTCATTTACTCTTCTCCTACCCCCTTAATCCCCTATGTTGCATCTCCTCTCCCTCATATCAGGGAGATCATATGATAGTTGTCTTTCTCCGATTGACTTATTTCGCTAAGCATGATACCCTCTAGTTCCATCCACATCGTCGCAAATGGCAAGATTTCATTTCGTTTGATGGCTGCATAGTATTCCATTGTGTATATATACCACATCATCTTTATCCATTCGTCTGTTGATGGACATCTAGGTTCTTTCCATAGTTTGGCTATTGTAGACATTGCTGCTATAAACATTTGGGTGCACGTGCCCCTTCGGATCACTACCTCTGTAATTTTTAAAAATATAAACAGATATGTGTACATGCATCTTCACTCTTAAATAATCACAGCTTACAATACGTATCCTTTTTTTTTTTTTTTAACCTTACTCTTAACATTATATCCTGGAGATTATTTCACAGCAGTATTTTGAGATAGTCTGCACTCTTTTTTACAAGCAACGTAATACTCAATGCATCATAATTTATTCAACCAGTCCCCAGTATAATGGGGACTGATTTATTTGGGTTTATTCCAATTTCTTTTTAATCCAAGTATAGTTGACATACAATATTATATTATTTTCATGTATATAATATAGTGACTCAACCTTTATATACCTTACAAAGTGATCTTGATAAGTCTAGCTATCATCTGTCACCACACAAAATTGTTATAATATTATTACCTATATTCCATGTACTGTACATTATATCCCCATGTCTCCAGTTTTTTGATATTACGAATATTTCTGAAGCTAATTGTCAAAATAATAACTAATAGCATTTTTTTTACATTTTGCTCATGTACCTGTAAGATAGACTCCTACAAATAGGATTGATAAATCCAAGAGTAATACCTGTGTAATTTAGGGGTGCCTGGGTGGCTCATTGGGTTAAGCCTCTGCCTTCAGCTCAGGTGATGATCTCAGGGTCCTGGGATCGAGCCCCGCATCAGGCTCCCTGCTCAGCCGGGAGCCTGCTTCCTCCTCTCTCTCTGCTGCCTGCCTCCCTTGCCTACTTGTGATCTCTGTCTGTCAAATAAATAAAATCTTAAAAAAAAAAAAATACCTGTGTAATTTAGATAACATGAAATTCCCCTGCAAAGGGGTTGTACCCCTTGTGTTCCTGCAGGCAGTGTGTGTGAGTACTCTTTTCCCCACAGCCTAGCCAACAGAGAATGTTGTCAGGCTTTTGCATTTTGCCAGTCTAATACATGTGGAAACACAACTCATTGTTTTAACAATGCGTTTCTCTTGGTTTAAGCAGGACATACATTTGACTTAATTTTCCTTTTTATAATATTTCACGAAAAAAATTACTAATTTCACTTTTTCCTTTGTCTAAAAGAATGTAAGTGTGGGAGATAAAGTTCTCTATGGTCTCTATGGCGTGGTGGAACACAGTGGCTCCATGAGAGGAGGTCACTACACAGCGTATGTGAAAGTGAGAACACCCTCCAGGAAATTATTGCAGCATATCACTGGAAAGACATATGTACCTGGTATGGCATCCTAAGTTCATGTTATTCCTACAAACAAATGAATGTGTTCTTCCTTTTCTGGAAGAGGTCATCTGTTTCATGGATACCTCCAGTGGATTCACTTCGTTAAAGTCAAATGAGAAATACCTTGAAGAGTACTTCGATCATCTTAAAGAACCTTAAATGTCGTAAGACTGTCCCCTTCTAGATGGTGTGAGGTGACACACTGTTTTTCAGGGTGTTGAGTCATCGTGTATTTTGGTGGAGTGGCATTTTACTTAACAACACCAAAAGATTTGAAGACCTACCAGGTCCTCAGAATAGAGTGGGGGTTGAAAATGTGCACACTCTGCCTATGGATGAGCAAGCTTTGCTTCTTTTCTTTCTATTTCAGTGAGAATGATTCTTTTCCTTGAGCAAATAAATATTTATGGGTCTAATATTTCAGTAGGTATTTAGAGTGAAGTGATGCCAATATTGCTTTGAAAGAGTTAGTTGATTTTGGAAGATGTGTAACACAAGAAGAAACACACCAGTAAGATCTAGCATTAGATAGATAGAGTTGGTGATGAATGTGTTGTTATTTATAATGTAGAATAAGAACATACTTTTTGTAAAATTATACTTCTTTTTGTCTTGTTAGATTTGAAGGAACCTGATAGTGAATCGACAGGCCAGTGGGTCCACGTTAGTGACGCTTACGTGCAGGTGGTTCCAGAATCAAGAGCGCTGAGTGCCCAAGCGTACCTTCTTTTTTATGAAAGAATATTATAATTATCTGGTAATACTTAGTGATGATGATGATTTTAGATCACTTTTGTTTAAATGCTGCAACCATAACCATAATATAGTAATGTGCCTTTCTAGTCTTTTCTGTAGGAATAGCATGTCCCTCAAATGCCTCTGAAGATTTTTACCACTTTGGTGAATCCTTTTAATGTAAATCAAATTTACTCAGTGCTTCCAAACTTATATTCTGAAAATACATGTAAACAAATGTTTTTAAAGAATATTTATCCTAGAAAAAAAAAAGAGTGTGCAGCAGTAGAGGAACCCCTGCCTTATAATGTGGCTTATTACTATCAGCATTCAGAAATGATGCTGACTAATCAAATTGTTCCTTAAAACAGTGTTTACCAAATGTGAGTTGCATACCGTCTTTCTGATTTCATATATGTGTGTGTGTGTGTATGTGTATGTATTTATCTCCTGTGCCATTGTTTAGTTATTTTTAACCTGAGTTTTTTGGCTTACATTTTTAAACGTAGCCTTGTTTTGAGCATGTTTCACATTTTATGTGCTAGTTATATTATTTCTAATAGACATTAAAAATACATAGCGATTAGAGAAAAATTGTTCATCCATGTAGCACTCCACTTCATGTCTCAGGGCTGTCCAGCAGTGTACATATACCACTGTGTGGGAAACATTGTTATAACATATACTTACACAGTAGGTACAGTGACCTCGTGATATTTTGTGATTCCACCTTATAAAAAGATACCACTGTAGCTTCAGTAATAGGATCCTACACATAATTTATTGATTAGCTTGTTGCTTTGAGGTTTTGACAACTAGACAAATGTTGAAATATATCATCAGTGTATTATTTGCAGCCTGTTCATGACGGAATTGAAGATAATTTGCATGTAATTAGCCAACGTCAAAATATAACTATTGATAATTATAACAATCAGAATTGGTAAATAGAAGTTGTTAATCCACATGGGATCATTGGATACTTTGAAATATAAATTACCAAATTATATTATTATACTTGACAGGGAAATATAATTTTCTAGTTCTGTAGGTCAGTAAATATTAATCATGGTTTTGGAATTTGTGATCACTTTTGTCATCAACAAGCATCATTAATAAGTTCATGTGGGCTTAGCTTGTATTTTAATGAGGTGTAAAGTTGGCATTTCAGTTTTTAAATAAATACAGTAAAAATTTGGTACTTAAACCGTTCCTCTAGAATACAAATTATTGAGCTGTCTTGGCTTAATACTTGGCATGAACATACTTCTATTATTACTTAGGCATAAAATTTTAAAAAATAATGGCTACTTGGGTCTGGCATTACTGAATCAAAACCCATACCTGCATGGTTCAAGCATTCTAATCATTAGTGCCAACACATCATACTACAGGCAGCTACTGGCTAAGTGCCTAGTTCCAGTTCATTTTCCTCTTGGGAAGGAAGGATACGAATAGGGGCTGTAGATAATGTGTGGAAATATTTAACCAAGCCTTTGACCCTTCTTAATATTTAAAAGGTTGTATAATATTGTCAAGTTTACTGGTGCTGCCTTTTGATATGTGGTTAAGAGGAATTGTGATTAGTGTTAAAGATGGTAATAATATATAAAACTGAGAGCTTAAAAATTTCATTGCACAAATTCTATCTTTAAGGTATTCAAATTTGAAATAATAGTGTTTTCTTGATTTTTTTTAATGTGACGGAGAAATATATCTTTATAAATTAATCTGCAAACTCAGGTTGGGTCCTATAAAAAGCAGTTTGAACTGTTTAAATTAAACAATGTTTTATGTTTATTTGTAATCCATGAACATTGAAGTTTTCAGTACCAGAGCAGTGAGTTTTTTTGGAAAATATTAGTTAAACCTCATTATTCAAGTTAGCCATATTGGTAATGACAATTACCATCTTTTCCCCCAAATGTAAATATCAAGTCACCTCATTTTTCTCCTAAAAAAAGATACCATTAGGAGGCACATATTTTTCATTGGATGGTCACTTGCTTCCTGTTTCATTGGTAGATGGACAGACACAAGAAAAAAAGTGAGAGAAAGAAGGAAAGGGAAAGGAAGGAAAAAGGATAGGAAAGAAACAAGAGCATTCTTTTCTCTTGCCTCTTGGCTTTATCCCTTACACAGCTCAAGTCAGAGATGGTGAGATAGGTGAGGGCAGGAATCAGGGAAAGTGCCTAGTCCTCTTTTCATTAATAGGATGCCCAGGAAATGCACCAGTGCTGTAGTTATCAAAGAGGAGACAGAATGAGCTTTATTCTGCGTACCAGTTAAGACGATTTTTCATAGAGTGATACATTGTAGCTTTAGAACATTACCTCAGTACTCAAGTACTGCAGTAGGTCTTATGTTTAACTTAACATTTGTTCAGTAAGTATGTATTTTTTGAATACCTGAGATGGGTCAGACACTGTGCTGACACCATTTTAACATGTTTTAAAATGGAGAAACCTATGTATGTTTTAGACATTATTCCAGAAGTAACATGAAAAGAGAAACTTTATTTTTGTCTCATGGTAAAAGAGCAAAGTCTGAAATCTACTTTTTTATGGCCTAGAGTTTCTGAATATTTTTCAGGGTCTGCTGGTAAATGGAACAAATTTGATTTTGATACCTAAGAATTTCCTAAAGATAGATTTGTAATAGGGAAAGTATGTTAAGTTACACATGGGCCTACATTTAATTTCTTGTTTATTCTGAACATTTTGAAAGTACATTTGCAGGGGTACTAAATTGTGAAGCTGCTAGAATAACAATAGTTTCTAGATGACCTCAGGAAACCATACAAATAAGTGAGAAATGTTTACAGATTCTTGAAACAACTACCGTTGTGCTTGGCCAAGGGAGTTTAAGAAGTAAAACAGAAGTTTCACTAGCTGTATTTAGAAACTGGTTTACAGGGTATGTCTAACCTGTTTCCTCTGTTTTTTCCTATTTAAAATGATAAAATTTTGATTATGTGTCAATTATGGGAATACTTTTGGCATAACCAAATATATTTCTGTATTTAAGACTTTGTTATTTAATGTTTTTAAACCAGATGTGAAAACCACCTTTTTGGGTGGCAAGGAGGGTGGTAGTGGTGTCAGTTCTAAGAGGAGTTGATTCCTGTTTTCTTATTTTAAATGCTCCAACAGAGCTATTTTACTATATATAATAGCTCTTAGCTCGCATGCACGATGATTTTAGTGATTTTTATACAACAGCTGAATAAAATTTCCTAAAAATTAAGCTGTGAACTGTATCACTTTCACCCAATTTTTATAGTACAAAATACCATTCTGCTTACTTCTAAATTCATATTCATAATTTGCATGTTATCTGATCAAATAAGCCTAAACCAAATATGTGCAATAAAATTGAGCCTTTATATATTATCTAGTCCATTAAGAAAGATGATTTTTAGATATTTAAAATGTTTTGGTTCATGTAGGAATCGTCAATTCAAATGTTTAAAAGATAGAGGACTGTATTTTTAATTTTGAGTAATGCTGGTTATATACCATTCCTACTATTTTATCTTTTTTGCAGTGTTTTTAGAAAATAGCTATATAACTTATTGAGCACTATTTTGATGTTACTGTATAAAAATGCATAATAAATATTAAATTTTTTCTTTGTTTCGCAGTTGGTCCTGGAGTTTTTGCAATGCACATTATTGATAATATTTATCAACACTGTATTTGCTTACCTAGCTATATTCAAACTATCCTTTGCATTTCAGAAATTCATTATTTCAGAACAAAAGATATTACAGGTCACTTTCACTCAAATTTCAGTATCTACCAAGGGTGAATCTTCCTCTTTTCAGATGTTTCTCAAAATATTTGGATTATTTAGACAGGATTATTCCTTAGGAAATATTTTGTCTCCCTGTTTGGATTTAAGCTCTTTTGGGTCATGAAGCTCTTTGAGATTATGATGAAAGTTATAGACCATCTATTATTTGTTCACTAATATAAAAAAGTATTTATTGAAGTTGTGAGTTGGGGGAAGAGGAGGGTTTTAATTCTGGACCCCTCTTCACTCTTGCTAATGACAATGTAGAAGTTGGGAAGGGATATCTTGACAGTTATGTAGTCTCAGAAAAATATACAACCCAGATTTTTGTATGTAATTTCAGAGGTCCATGGACTCCCCCTCAACCGAAGCCATTTTCATACATTTTTTAAAGTTGCTCTCAAGCAGAAATCCAAAACATTTGCATTCCAATATGCATTAGGACAGCCTTGTTTTTGCTGCAGTAACAAATAACTCCACAGCCCAGTGGTTTAATACAACAAAAGTTTATTTCTTCCTCACCCAATGTCCCCTTGTGAATCTGGGCAATCTTCGTAGCCAACTATTTTCCAATTGATGACTTTGTAATCCAGGCTTTTATGTTGTACTTCTATCATTTTAACACCAGGTCTCCCCACTCTAGCAGGGGAAGAGAGCACTAAACAGTCTTGCACCAGCAATTTAATTCATCTTGAATGTGTCGCTCACAACCCACCGGCCAGAAGTAGTCACATGGTCCTGCCTAACTGCAAAGAGGGATAGATAGGATGGGTAAGAAAGGGTAAGTCTCCCATGGGCTGTCTTGTTTCATTAGCAAAATCTTTCCAGAGTTCATCCATGTGGCGGCATATACCAGAATTTCATTCCTTTTCAAGGCTAAATAATATTCTTATACACACACACACACACACACACACACACCACAGCTTTAAAGAATTTTATTTTTCAATGTTAAGATGGATGATATATGGAACTTAACAGTATAAAGATTCATCTTGAATGATAGGAATACTTCCAAATTCTGTATCTTTACCACATCTCATTTAACTTTTTTTCCCATTTAACCTTGAGGCTAACTTGATTCCACAGCAATGCAAAATACTAACTTGAACATACCCTCCCTTTGAATTTTCTACTTCAAACACTGCAAACAGGGAAAGTTAATAAAAATTTAATTGACAGAGTCTGCTAATCTGTTAGTCATAAATAGCAGATTACCAATACTGCTAAGATGGTGGCTGCTTCAGTACTTTCTGATCAAAATGCAGAATGACCAGACTGTAGCAGATAATGTACATGATCACTCTTTAGACACTTTAATACAAAAACATTCTGAGAAAGTTTGGGGATGAAATACGTGTATGTGTGTGACGTTTCCTTCAGATACTACCTAACATTACAGGGAAATCCTAGCTGATAAGTCAGGGAAAGGGAAATGGGACTATAAAATTCATTTCCTGGGGTGCCTGGGTGGCTCAGTTGGTTAAGCGACTGCTTTCAGCTCAGGTCATGATCTCAGAGTCCTGGGATCAAGTCCTACATGCAGAGAGCCTATTTCTTCCTCCTCCTCTGCTGTTCCCTCTGCTTACACACGCTCAGTCAAAAAAATAAAATCTTTTAAAAAATACAGTTCTTGATTTGGCAATCAGTGATTGCTGAAAGTGTCTTAAGTTGGTACAAGGAACAAAACGAGTTATTTAATAATTATCTCCATTTGGCAAGGGGTTTCCAAAATTAATGGCCTATATTGGGTTGTTCAAAATCTTCAGTCATCTGACAAATGGAAAAACTCTTATATGATACACAGTATGCTGACTGGTTGGAGAATAGAGATAGGGCCGGGATAACTACCAGAAAATTGCTTCAACTCTACTAGGGAAATCAACAAAGAATTACAATATGATTATACGAGGTCAGTAGGAACATGCAAAAGTTTCAGTAGGGGGATCAGGTTTCACAGACCACTTTCTCTAATTCTAATGTTTCTCAGAGGTGTGCCTGGGTAGCTCAGTAAGTGAAGTGTCTGACTTTGGCTCAGGTCATGATCTTGGGGTCCAGAAATCAGCTCCTAGTCCTGCTCTGTGCTCAGTGGAGAGTCTTCTTGAGATTGTCTCTCACCTCGGCCCCTCCCCTCACTCATGCATGCATACGAGTGACTGCGCCCGCTCTCTCAATCTCAAATAATCTGGAAAAAAAAAAAAATCTCAGAAACAAATTGGAAAATCAGACACTTTGCAAAAAAAAAAAAAAAAAAAAAAAAAACCTGGAAAATAAAATCACAGACCAAAATTAGAGATAACCACTGGTAAAATGTGGTATATGTCCGATGTTTCCCCCCACGAGTGATTTAAAAAATCTATTAGACTGTTGTATAGTCTTTTTTGTGCTAATTGGAAATTAGGGAAAAAGGCTAAACGAATGAAACTTTTCTCCACTCACATTATGGTATTGCCAGGTGTAATTTGTAAGGGTTTCTCCCAAGATAAAATTTTATTTCGAAGGCCACTTGGATTTGAGGATTAGCACATCTTTAGCTGAGGACTTTCTTCTAATGCTCATCCAGGAGTATCAAGGTTTCAAGTGTTTTATTAAGGAAGACTGAATTTCATGCAACTGACATCTATATCCTCACATCTATATTTATCTTCTTTATCCAACTAGATGCACTTAATTTTATTTCTATTGTAATATGCCCCCCCCTTTTTTGCACAATTCAGTAACTTGGTTCACCCTTCAGTCACGCAAAAGTTTCCTATTACTCTTTAGAAAGGCATTTTCCAAGATTTAGTTGAAAATAAATACCGTATCTTCGGAATAATTTTGTGTTCCTTGTAACTTGTAGTGCTAGCCCGGAAATAGATACTTTTGATATTTTAACGTCGTTCGCATTAACACACCGTGCAATCGAAGTATTCCATTCGAGGAACTGCATCGCAAAAGTCCTTTCGGGAGGCCATCTTGTAGTCGAGAGAACGGGAGTAACAGAACAGAAACTGATTTCCCCACTTCTCCCTAAGGGTCACGGGTAAAGAACGAAATATCGGGACCAACTGGGTGACGTAGAGTTGAGCAAATGTTGCCGGAAGGGGGCGCGACGTTTAGGGGTTAACAAAGAGCGCAGTCGCCGCGGGTTTAGTTAAGGTCTCTGAAGTCGCTACCATATAGACAGACTGGCCATTTCACTAACATCCGGTCTTCCTGAGGTTGAGCCGTCAGCGACGCTCTGTTAAGGCCCAAGCCTGGAGTATTCCAGATGTTCCAGCAGAAAAATGCCGCTGTGGGCGTACTGAGCAACCCGCTGGAGTTGGTTCAGTTTGACCCTGAGGCCTCTCCGTAGTGTGAAAGTAGCGCCGCGAATTCAGCCCCCCCCCCCCGCCCTTTTCCGAAGCGAAAACGTTCCTGGCGGGGAACGTACTTACCCTTGAAGGAAATCACGTTGCTAAAGTAAAAAAAAAAAAAAAAAAAAAATCGAGAGCGTTCTCTACCGAATACTTGGGCTCCTGGCTTTCTGGCCATTGTAAAGATGAAAATGGGCTCAGCATGACTCAATTAAAAGGTATCCGACAGGAATGTTAAGACACTTGCACGGTGCCGACTACGAAGTCCCAAGAGCTTTGCCCAAAACAAAAATGGCGTCGAGGCAGGTTAACTAGACATAGTCACGTGCTCAAAGACCAGGATGGGGGACAATATGGCTTCAGATGACAAGCGGATGTTATTATTATTCACTTCCGGGTGCAACCAATCGGGCGCCATCTTGTCTTGTTCGTGAAGAAGTAGAAGCATCGAAAGGTTTGGAGAGGTATTACAGGAACGGTGGCGACAACGGTGTTCCGGAATTAGAGTGAGTAAGTGGTGGAGAACGATTACGCGTGGGGACTTGGCAGGCCATTACAGCCTTCTTGGCTTCCGTGGCGAAGCTAGCATAACTTAAACACGTAGGCTGCGTACGCTGCTTGGCGCGACCGCTGGAACCTCATCTCCTTAAAGCGGCGGTGTCCGCCCGACTTGGTGAGTCAGAGCTATGCTCTCAGGGAAAAGGAAATGTTGTTACTGAAGAGAATGTTTACGACCCCTTGCTCTAACTATGAGAGTTTTCTCTTGGATGAGAAGGGACTAATTGTTGGGCTCCTGACCGGCCGTTAAGCACTGCGCGTGCGCAGTGGGAACCCCCTTATGGGGAGGGGGTACAAGGGGGCGGAGGAGGCGGAGGAGGCGGGGGCCCGGACCTGGACCTTTTGCGCTGTGCAGTTCCGAGTACGCAGGCGCAGCCAAGGGCAAATGCGTCCAGTTAACTACAACTTCATTTCCTAGTTTGTATTTTTGTTGTGTTTTTTATCCGGTCATGGACATCATGTCTTAAGGTCCACGAGGGAAAGAGTAGTATCCAACATTTCAATTTTATTATTTTGTAGTGAATATTATTATCTGAACATCACCGGCACTCGACAGATTTTGATTGTTGATGGCTAATTCATAGAAGAGCAAAATAAACTTGAAATTTGTGACGAGTGCAGCAAAGCAAAAAAACAAAAATTGGACACAAAAGATTCACCTGTAGGACTATCTTGTGGGGCTCTAGGGGTAGTAACAGTAAACAGGTTCTTTGAAGATGTTCATGAGACTGTATTTTAAACATACTTATTAATAGTTTTTTTTTAAAAAACCTTTTTTGAGTTACAGAAAAAGTGAGCAGATGGCACAGAGTTCCTATATAAACACCCCCGCCTTACACACAGTTTCTTTATTATAAATCGGTATGATATGTTTGTTACAATTAGTGGACTAATATTGACACATTATTATTAGAAAAAGTCTCTAGTTTATTGATATATCCTGAGTTTTAACCTAATATTTTTTTCTGTCCCAGGATTCCGTTTAGGATACCATGTGATATTTAGTTGTCATGTGTCCTTCTTTTGGTTGTGACAGTTTTCAGGCTTTCTTAGTTTTTGATGACTGTTATAGGCTGAATTTTGTCCCTCCAAAATTCATATGTTGATGTCAGTACCTCAGAAGTAACCATATGTGCAGATAGTGTCTTTAAAGAAGTAAAATGAAGTCATTAGGGTAGGCCCTGATCCCTAATGACTGGTGTCCCTTATAAGAAGAGATTAGGATACAGAGGGACGACCGTACATATAAAAATATAGAAGACAGCCATAATAAGCCAGAGAGAGAGGCCTTTAAACGAAACCTGTGGACATTTTTATCTTGGACTTCTAGCCTCCAGAACTATGAGGAAATAAATGTCTGTTCTTTAAGCTACCTAGTGTGTGGTACTTTGTTACGGCAGCCCTAGCAAACTAATTTAGTGACCGTGACAGTTTTGAGGATTACTGGTCAGGTATATTGTAGGGTGCCCTCCTACTGGAATTTGTCTGATGTTTTTCTCATGGTAAGACTGGCGGTAGGGGTTTTGAAGAGGAAGATCGCAGAAGAGCAGTGCCTTTTTCAGCACATCCTATCAAGGGTATGTAATATGAATGGGATTTATCACGTTTTTGACCTTGATCATCTGCTTAGTGTATGTCAAGTTTCTCCACTGTAAAATTACTCTTCCCTATCCATCTCCTTTCCTCACTGTACTCATTAGAAGGAAGTCTTTTTGCACAGTATACATTTGAGGGTTAGAGAGTTACATTCCCCGTCCTTTAGGGTGGAGTATCTGTGTAATTTACTTGGAATTCTTCTGCATGGGAGATTTGTCTGTCCCTGCCAATTTACTATATCATTTATTTATATTAGTATGGACACATGAGATATTTATGTCATAATTGGTTATAATCCAATGTTACTTTATTTTGTTGCTCAAATTGTTCCAGCTTTGGACATTGGGAGCTCTTTCAGTTGTCTACTGTGACCTGCCTCCATCCTTTTAATATTTTCATTTAAAAAAATTTTTTTTTAGCACTTTCTTCTTGGCACTGTAAGGTATTCCAGACTCATTTTGTATATATATTTTTTTAATCTCAGTCTGAAGAATCATTTATTTCTCTTAAGGATTTGGATTCCTTTTGTTGGAGACTTGTATTAGAACCAAGATAAGTGTGCTCTCTGCTACTGGGGTGTTGTTTCCTTTAGGCTTGCTTGCTCTCTGTATGTTTATTTTTTTAATTATCACTTTTTTTTCCCATATCTGTAACCAAACTATCCAATTCTCCAAAATTTTGAGTGCCTCTTTTGATCTGTAAGCTGCAAAGTATTTCAATATATAGTAAAATGTATGTCCCATCAAGGAGCAAAAGTTTGTTTTTTACTTTATTTCAAATGATTATAAGGTTAGCCTTTACTGGGGCCATTTCCACCTAACCTGAATTGAAAAATGATTTTTTTTTTTACTTTGAGGTCCGGTCACCTGGTATGTAGGGCTGAAATGGCAGGGGAGAAGAGGTTTGTTGCATTTTATGGTTTTTACACTGTGTATGTGATGTGAGAAACATTTCACCATATGCATCAAAAGCATGGATGTGTTTCTGTATCTCTGATTTTGCAGTTGATGCTTAAGTGCACCCCCCACACACACATACACACAGAAAGGAGGGGCAGAAGGAGAGGGGAAGAATCTTAAGTAGGCTCCATGCCCCATGTGGACCCTAATGTGGAGTTCCATCTCACAATCCTGAGGTCATGACCTGAGCTGAGATCAAGAGTTGATGCTTGACCGACTGAGCCACCCAGGTGCCCCTTATTTATTTTTTTGATGCGTTAAGTGCTTTACAACAAACACTGCATTTTTATCCTCATTCATCTTTGTCAGTCTGTGAGAGGACTTCTGCAAATATTAATGATGTCCTTTAAACAAGTAATTTTAAGAGCCTTAGAGCAATGAATATTCTAATGTAGAATCATCTAAGAAATGGATAAGATAAATGATCATTTCTGGTTGTATTCATTTCTTAGAGATACTGTAACAAATTTCCAGAAACAGTGGCCTAAAACAGCAGAAATTTATTCTTTCACAGTTCTCTGGGCTAGAAGTCTGAAATAAAGGTTTCTGCAGGGCCATGCTTGGTTGCTCTACTCCCAGCTCCCCACCCCTGTTGTAGGGGAAGATCCTTCCTTGCCTCTTTGTCTCCTCCTAGCTTCTGGCGGTTCCCAGCCATCCTTGGTTTTTCTTGGCTGTAGGCACATCACTCCAGTCCCTGCTTCTGTGGTCATAAAGGTGTTCCCTGTGTGTGTCTGTGTTTCTTTTTTTTTTTTTTTGATTTTATTTATTTATTTGACAGACAGAAATCACAAGTAGGCAGAGAGGCAGGCAGAGAGAGAGGGAAGCAGGCTCCCCGCTGATCAGAGAGCCCAATGCGGGGCTCGATCCCAGGACCCTGGGATCATGACCTGAGCTGAAGGCAGAGGCTTAACCCACTGAGCCACCCAGGTGCCCCTGTGTCTGTGTTTCTAATAAAAACATCATTGGAGGGACGCCTGGGTGGCTCAGTTGGTTAAGCAGCTGCCTTCGGCTCAGGTCATGATCCCAGCGTCCTGGGATCGAGTCCCACATCGGGCTCCTTGCTCATCAGGGAGCCTGCTTCTCCCTCTGCCTCTGCCTGCCGTTCTGTCTGCCTGTGCTTGCTCTCTCTCCCTCTCTCTCTCTCTGACAAATAAATAAATAAAATCTTTAAAAAAAAAAAACAAAAAAAACATCATTGGATTAGGACCTGCGTTAATCCAGTATGACCACACATCTTGAATACATCTGCAGAGACCCTGTTTCCAGAAAGGGTCACACTCATAGTTTTTGGGAGTGTGGATAGGACTTACACCTCTCTTTTTAAGGGGTCACAGTTCATTCTATAACACTTGTCATAGTCATGAGTTAGATTTTTCCAGCTGTATGTGATAACTTAGATGATCTGATCCAAATCCCAGTTGTTTCTAAGAAAATAGCATAATAAATGGGATTAATTTAATCCCATAAAGGGAAAGGCCTCTAGCCTGCCTGATCTGTAATCAGATTTTCCAGATTTGAGAAGTTGAGCCTAAGGATCGTTAAAATTAAGGATAAAGGAAGGACAGATATATTGGAGTTGATTTTTGATGTTATAAAATCAGAGTAGTAGTAACAGAATATTATTTTCTTCATTGAATATTAGTGTACTTGTAAATAAATTTTAGCAAAGAGTAAAGTATTTCACCACTTAATATGGGCAAAGCAGCATGGAGAATTCAAATAATTTTAAGACTCTGCCCTCAAGAAGATCTTGTTTTGAGGAAAGAAAAAAAAGGAGGAAATTCAGTGTAAGTCTCTGTAACTGTATACTGTATCATGTTTAACTTATCATCTTGGAAATTTTCAAATAGTACAAAAGTAGAATATAGTGAACCCTAATGTACTTATCACTCATCTTTAACAGTTACCCTTCCAAATCATTATTAAACCAATGTGTAAATGTCATTTTTAAGGCAATGAGGCTGTTAAGATACAGGGCTATGTTACTTCATTGAAAAATACTGAAGTTACGGGGCACCTGGGTGGCTCAGTGGGTTAAAGCCGCTGCCTTCGGCTCAGCTCGTGATCCCAGGGTCCTGGGTCTGCTCAGCAGGGAGCCTGCTTCCCCCTCTCTCTCTTCCTGCCTCTCTGCCTACTTGTGATCTCTGTCAAGTAAATAAATAAAATCTTTAAAAAAAAAAAAAAGAAAAATACTGGAGTTACAAGATAAATTTTTTTATTATTGCTATATGTGCCTCATATTTCTGTTTTCCAGTTATGTTTGTTAGTGAATAAGAAGGTTTTATATGTTGAAGATAAAGAGTGGGTTTTCTAAATCCTTGCTATCAAATCACTTACCAGACATGTTCTTTAATCAAGAAATACTTAATGAAATCCTTTATCAAGCATTGTGCTAAATGCTTAAACATACATAAAAGTTTATATTAAATTATTTGAATACACTAAGTATTTTCTTAAAATCTGTCCTTTTACAAAATTCAGCAGAACTCTACATTTTATTCTCGTGACCAGAGATACCCTTTTTGGACTAGATTATAGAAATTTACTCCAAATCCTTCATAGGAAAATGAGACAGAAGTCAGGTAATTTGTCCATAGTCTCATCATTATATTACTTGTGTGATGTTTATTGCCAGAGTCACTCTGGACTGTGCTGGTCAGCTTCCTTTGATTCTTTGTCTCTTTTAAAACATCTATAGATTTATTTTTTAAAATACGCACTTGGGACACCTGCGTGGCTCAGTCAGTTAAGCCCCTGCTTTTGGCTCAGGTTATGATCCCAGGGTTCTCGGATCAAGTCCTACATTAGGTTCCTTGCTCAGTGGGGATCCTGCTTCTCCCTTTGTCTGCCGCGCCCCCAACCCCACTTGTGTTCTCTGTCTCTCGCCTTGCTCGCTCTGTCTGACAAATAAATAAAAATCTTTAAAAAAAAAAAGAAAAAAAATATATAAAATAAAAACACGCTCATGGGGCATCTGGATGTTTCAGTCGTTTAAGCATCCAGCCCTTGGTTTTAGCTCAGGCCATGGTCTTTCTTGGGTGTGGGATTGAGCCTTACATCGGGCTCTGCCCTCAATGCAGAGTCTGCTTATCCTGCTCCCTCTGCTCCTCCCCCTGCTCGCTCTCGAGTTCTCGCTCTCAAATAAATCTTTAAAAAAAGTAAAAATACACACTTGTGGTAAAATCATTCAAAGAACACAAGGATTGAAATAATCATTTTCTGATCTCTGTTTTCACTTCCTAGAGCTTATCAGTTTAAGAGTTTTTCGTAATTTAGGAATTTTCTATACTAAATTGCGCTTTTTTTTTTTTTAAAGAGTTATTTATTTGAGAGAGATAGAGTATGTGTGTGTCTGGTGGGGAGGGGGCAGATGGAGAGAGATCTTAAGCAGACTCTGCATTGAGTGTGGAGCCTCACGTGGGGCTTGATCCCAGGACTCTGAGATCACGACCTGAGGGAAACCAAGAGTCAGACATCTAACTAACTGTGCCACCCAGGTGCCCCTAAATTACTTTCCTTTTTTTTTTTTTTTTTTTAAGATTCTGTTTATTTATTTGAGAGAGAAAGAGAACAAGCAGGGGAGCAGGAGAGAGAGGGAGAAGGAGGCTCCCCGTAAGCAGGGAGCCTGATGCAGGGCTCCATCTCCAGACTCTGAGATCATAACTGAGCTGAAGGCAGACGCGTAATGGACTGAGCCCCCCAGGCACCCCTAAATTGCATTTTTTAAATAAGATTTTGTTTATTTATTTGACACAGAGAGCAAGGGAGAGGGGCAAAGAGAGAGGGAGAAGCAGGGAGCACAATTCAGGGCTCCATCCCAGGGTCCTGGGACCATAAACTGAGCCAAAGGCAGATGCTCAGCCAGCTGAGCCACCCAAATGCCCCTAAATTGCATTCTTAATTGAAAAACTTCAAGTGGGATCATAGTTTTTTTCACTTCTTAAGGCAGTTTATTTATCAGTATATGTCAGCATATAAAAGTCCATCTTTCTCATTGTAATGGCTGATTAACAATCGACTGTATGGTTCACTTTTATTTCTGACTTTGAGTGACCCTAAACAGGTGTTCCCTGTTACAAACATGCTGCAGGTTTTTGGGTAGTATGATGAGAATACTCCTGTGGTTTAAGTTCTTAAAGTGGAATTGCTACGTCAGAGGGATGTGCATTTACAATTTTGATAAAATACTGTAATGCTAAATTGTCTCCCCAAAAGACTATTGGGTATTTTTACCTTCTTCCTCATTCAGCATTTATCCTCTGTAGCCAAGTCAAGTTTCTCAACTGCAGACTTAATTGAAGCATTTTATTAAATACCTCCTAACTTCTTCTTTGACTTTTTACTGTCACCTTCTTTGCTGTATTTTTATTCTGTTTTGCCTCTCAAAATTTCACATATCTTTTTTCGTATTTTTCTCAGCCTAGGTGTATTAAACACTGTGTATGAATAGTTTACGTAAAAACTTGAGGAGTAAGAGGTCTTGGGAAACATAGTAAAAGTAGAAGTGACTGGTTTCAACAAACAAAACTGGCTACAAGTAATACAAATCAAACTCTTGAAAATATGCAAGTAAAAACTTTTTGTGTGGAGAAAACTTTTGAGGTTTTTTTTTTTTTTAATAGTTAAAGCTTCAATTTATGATATACTGAGCGGTAGGGGACAGGAAGATATTTTTCCAGAGATAAAATGAAATCTGGTTAAGTGTCAGATTGCTTTTAAAGAAGAAAAAAGAGTTGAGTAAAATGGCTTGGCTTGATTACCGATGCCACTGCCCCCCCCGCCCAGTTGTAAACTTGAGTGCTAGCAAAAATGATAACTGAGAGTGTCTTTATGGCAATATTAAGCATTAATTTTTGAAGGCTCTTTTGCTGAGTTTTCATGTGTTTCTCATTTAATCCTCACAAGAAGTGTATGAAGTAGACACTTACATGTCCTCCGTTTTACAGATGAGAAAACTGAAAATTAGAGAGTGGTTAATTTGCCCATGTTCATGCAGCTAGGGAATGGTTTAGGTAGGCATCATGAACCAGAGCTTGTGCTCTGAAGTCCAGGTTACAAGTGATGGTTAGAAACTAAAAAGGAGAACTGAAAAAGTTATACACGACAACCAGGAAATGTAAGTAAGTGAAAGTAACTTCATAGTGATTTTTTGGGAAGTAAATATGTATTGGAAATGATGATAGGGAGTCAGTACAGTTTTTTTCATCATTAAAGTGGTGTTACTAAATGCACATCTGTTTGCAACTCTAGGAGGCACTGAATAGAGCTAGTTATAATGCTTACATTGTATGAGTTTATAACCTAGGACAGAAAAATCCATGCATTGCGTTCTGACACACCATTAGAGCTTCGGAAAACACAGCAAACCATGCTTACACCAGCTTTTTGGTTCTCATAAATACAACAATTTCCTTATCATTAACCTTTAAAAGTAAATGGAAGGAGCCAGAGACAGTTCATTTTTTCAGTTGGTATTCAGTGACTGCTGTATGCCAGAAGCCGGAAGATAAAAAGATGAATGGATTTGTCTGTTTACCAACTTTTTAAAAGCTGTTAATCTAATGGGAATAAAATGCAAACATTTGAAGGACAAATTGTTTTCACCTTGCTGGTGTTAGTTTTTAAACTTAGAATTTTATCGAAAAACCTAAATTAAAGCATTTATTACTTCTTTGTGCCATTTAAGTTAATACTAGGTGGATGAAACTTCTTTTCAAATGTTTGTTGTTCCTTTTTTCTCAGCATATATAACAGTACCTAAGTTGTTGGACATTATTTTGTATTAATAAATTGTTCCAGTAAGTAAAAAGGTATTTTGAGAGGAAAAAATTTTTTAAAAAGTTTTGCTTTCATATTTGTGATGTACATATTTCCCTTAACTTTATAAGTGGTAAGTAGTATCTCATTATAAAGTTAATGGAAGAAAAATCTCCAGATTAATTTGGAGAAGATTACACTTCTATGTTGTATCTTTGGAATTTGTTTTTATTCTAGTAACTCTTCATAATTTAAGAGTAAACATATGCTCTTTTTCTTTCCCCCCACCAGGGCATAAGTAATCTTGCTGCTATGCTTCCAAGCTGTAGTCTGAATCAACCTAAATTTTAAACGGAAGGTGAACCTCTGAGGTCAGTCAAAATAGCAGTTGGTATTTCTTCTGGGTGTCCCCTCTTTATTTGTTACCTTTTAATTAAAGTTGTAAAGGGTTCTAGTAAGTCATTTAGCTTTTATTTAAAGGTATAATTGAAAAAGAGGAGAGGGAAAAAGGAGAGAAGAAAGAAAATCTGAAGAGAGATTAGAAAAAGAAGCATATGTAGCTTGGAACTGAAATACAGTCTAGTGGTTGGTTTTAGGTGTGGTGCTATTTAATTTCTATTTTGCCATATTCCAATGATGCTATTATAATAGACTGTATTAGTGTAACTAGAAGTAACAATCAAGGTAACAAAAGGGCTGCTGCGTATTTCCCAATTTACAGTGCTCTTCAGTTGAAAGGTTAGGATCTGCCATTGATAGAACTTTATAACATTCTGTGAATGCTGCAAAGACCAGAGCTGTACACCCTTTAAGAGACTGAATTGTAGCAGCCAGTTGTCCTATTTGAGTGGGTGTTTCTCACTTGTTAATATGGCTTTTTTATTTTTTGTGATCCTGCAGTGCTAAGGCTTGCTTTTGTCTTGTTTTTAGAGTAGAGGAAAGGGTCAGTATAAAAAGATTAATTTAGTAAAAATTTATTTAATGCCTGCTCTATGCTAAGCCTCAAAAATGAAGAAACATACCCTCCATACTATGTGTGTCATTGGTTCTTGAATAGGGTTGTACATCATTGTTGGATGAAGTACAAATATACTGGACTTGTAGGAATTTTAAACTTTTTATTATGAAAGTTTTTAAAGTAGTTTAGAGAAAAGTAGACCAGTGTGGTGAAACCCCTCCCCCACACCCATCACCTAGATATTCTCTCCTTTTGTTTCCCATGCTATTTACATGTTCAAGAAATTTGGGTCTTGGTAGACTCTCTCACTTTCTGGATTTGTCCGATTGTTTCTTTTGATACTGCCTACGTCATTCTTTTGTTCCTTATAATTTCTTTATTCTGAAAGTAAGATCCAGAAGCTCAAATGGATTCAGTTAAACATTTTTGGTGAACATATTCATAGTGATTCTGGGGACACAATGTATCTCAGGAGGAGATTTCTGATAGTCTTGTAGGGGTGATATTTCAACAACCTTTGTATTTGATTTCCTATCAACTTTTAAGATTTCCTGAGTCAGTTGTTTCATTAGGTTTGGTAATATGTGATTTTCTAATTCTATTCTACTTCTGCATTCGTTAGCTGTAATTAGAAGAGTTTTCCTTCCTCAGCCAGAGCTGTTGTTTGGTTGCCCTTTTTAAGGAGTCTTGGTTGGGGAGAGATTAAATCACTTTTTTTCTTATAATCTTGAAAATAACTACATTTCCAGAGATCTGTATTGAAAAAAAGTAAATTCACCCCATCTTTTTAGCTAAATTTATTAGAGCTGTGCTTGCCATCAAGCTCTGACACCATCATTAACATGAAATTTTTTGCTTTTGCTTGCCAACCTAAAAATTCCAGTTGCCTCTGGCAACCTGTTGACCAGAATTTTAGAGCTCTGATCACATAACTGTATCATCCTATAGTTTTTGATGTGTGAGCTTTTAAAATTAAAGAACTCTCATTCTCATTTTTAAACTGTTTATTTTATTAAAGGTAGAAAATCAAATATATTTTAAAAGTCAGGATGTGGGATCAAGGAGGACAGCCTTGGCAGCAATGGCCCTTGAACCAGCAACAGTGGATGCAGTCATTCCAGCACCAGCAGGATCCAAGTAAGGAAACAAATTGAATTTGGAAGTTGGGGAAGGGGAGATAGAGATGAGTGGGAGATGGGCGATGGGATTAAGCGAAATGGAATTGGGATTGATTTATTGGAGCATTTTATGAACAAAATTTAATCTTTTCTCATAAATAATATGGCTATACCATACATACTAGGGAATGGATTTCTCTTCGGGGGACTTCCCCAAAGAGTAGAAAGCTTTATGAGTATTTTATGTTTTCAAAACTGATTTAGTTCTTGTTTTTCTAAAGAAAGAAAAAATCTTCCTTAAATGTGTTGCTTAAGTAAAGCACACTTCTGTTTTTAATTCCAAATCTTACAATTCTATGTAGCTCATAGTCAGCTGATGTTATGCTTTATATCTCAGTTAAAAATTTCTTTGTGTTATGGAATTTATCAAGCATATATGGATGTAGAAAAGAATATAGGGAACCCCCATTTATTACTTAGCTTTAATAGTTATTAACTCATGGCCAATTTTGTTTCATTGATGTGACCCTTTCCACTGCACTGCTTTTACTGGGTTAATCTGTTTCTGTTCCTTTTTTTAATACCTACATAGCATTGTATTACAGGATAATACTGTGATTTAATAAATCACTTTTGGATGATTGGGTGTAGCTTTTTACGTTTTGAAATAATTACCATAATTTCGTGTACATGTCATTGCGTTGTTACTTGTCCAGTAATTTTGTGAGGAAAAAAAATCCAAGAACTAGGTTTGTTACATTGCTGTTGCACATTTGAAAAGTTTTAGATACATATTACCTAAGTTCAGCTCCATCTGGGTTGTGCCAGATGAGTTCTATTTAATCTTCACTGAGATGTGAAAAAACATCTTACTCTTCTTTGTTTCTTCTATTAATAATATTAGATCAACTTAAAATGTTATGTATAGATATTGGAGAAGGAAGAGGTCCTTTAAGATAGCAAGGCAATACATTTTGAATAAAGAATGACTAAGAAGTTGTTAAGCAGTGTATTTTAACTAGAGGAAGGAAAAGAGGGTGATGGTGCGGAGGAACATGCATAAATAACTTTATTTTTCTGAAGTCTTAGAATTCTCTGTAGGCCTGGGTAGGTCCTGTTTGAAGAAGTGGTGTGTGAATTTGATCATTTGTGTTATAATTAGTTAAAAAAAAAAAGGAAGACTTAAAGTCTAACTAAACTAAGGTACAGGGGATACATTTCTTAGGAGTTAATATTAGAAATAACAGTTAAGAGTGTTTTACTGGAGTTTTCTGCAAGTCTTATAGTTAAATCATTTTGTAGCCTGGATATGGGTTATTTTCTAAGCATCCTTTCAGCCATAACATACTGTAATATTTAAAATCTCTAGTAAGGAATAACTGAGATGTTTGTTTTACATAGAGGCACTATTCTTTTAGCTCTTAAATTCTGAATGTTAAATTCTGCTATATTAAATTATGTTAGGCCAGATTGACTGGGCTGCATTGGCTCAAGCTTGGATTGCCCAAAGAGAAGCTTCAGGGCAGCAAAGTATGGTAGAACAACCACCAGGAATGATGCCAAATGGACAAGATATGTCTACAATGGAATCTGGTCCAAACAATCATGGGAATTTTCAAGGGGATTCAAACTTTAACAGAATGTGGCAACCAGGTTTGTTGTTTCAAGTTATCCAGATTTTAGGACTATTTTAAAAATAAAATGTGGATTAAATTAAACTGTTTAATTTGCTTAGTTTTATGACTTCTTGAAATTAATGGTCCTTAAAGAATAGGCAGTTTCATTTAGATTTGAATTTGAAATTTTGTGGTTAAAGTTGTTCTGTACTCCGTCTGCTAGCATTGTGGCACTCAGTTTGATTCTTTTCTCGGTTCTTCATTCCTAGGCTGACAGGGGCTGGGAACACTGGAAACCTCACTTGGCATCTAGGGAAGAGAGCATTCTATGTCTCTCTGTTGCAACCTCTGGCCTTTTCAGAAGCAGCACTGGCAGAGCAAAACATGTCTAGCCTCTAATTAAAGAAATTCTGTGTCACTCTGTGACAAACTAGTCTGTCAAATATACTCTGCCCCTACTCTCCACCCATCTTTTTCTTCCCTTTTTTTTCAGATAGTGAAGATCTTCATAAGTTTTTATGTTTTATTTTTTGTTTGTTTGCTTTTTTTTTTTTACTTCACACTATGATTTAGATTTCTTGATGCTAGTTCAGTTTTCCATGTCTTGTGTTAATTATTTTTAGTAGTCACTTCAAAATATTTATAGAGGAATCTTTAAGTATGCTAATGGTGAAGTTTTAATCTCCCTTTCCCTATTGATACTTATTATTGTTTCTCAATGTAAGAGTGGAAAATTCAGGAGGTAAACCTCTAACATCACTTTTTAAAGAATAATGAATATTCTAATCTTTGATACTCTGAGGTAGTTTATTTCTAGTTTTCTTGAAGTTACACCAAATTTCCCCAAATTTGAAAATGTTCTGGTTCCCAAGTTCAAGTTCATAAATAACTTACCCTGGCATTCCTTCTCCCCAACTTTATTCTACTGGCTCTCTTTGTGACCTGGGCAAGTGATTTACCTCTGTGTGCCTCAGTTTCCCCTCTTTAAATTGGCAAAAATAATACCTGCTTTCTCCCTACCTCACAGGGATGTTGTGAGGATAAATGTGTTCATGGAAGAAAGAAATTATATATTAAATCTCAAGGTGTTATTTTCTATGGTATTGTTATTGAACAGAAATAGAAAAATTCAACAAAAAAATTGCTTTGGATTTTGTTACATTTATTAAAATTTTGGGCATTTGATTTTTATATGTTTAGGATATGAATTAGAGTGGAGTTAGCTCATTTGAATTATTTATTAGTTTAATTAATTGCTTATTTTTAAGATATACAAGAGGAATTTGACCAAGAAGTCATAAATTTTTAAATCTGTTTCTTTGCTGAAAAATCTTTCTTGAGATCTTAAAAATTTGTGTTGATTTTGTTATAACCCCTGTTGAATGTTTTTATGCCTGAATCCTAAATAGAATGGGGAATGCATCAGCAGCCCCCACACCCCCCTCCAGATCAGCCATGGATGCCACCAACACCAGGCCCAATGGACATTGTTCCTCCTTCCGAAGACAGCAACAGTCAGGACAGTGGGGAATTTGCCCCTGACAACAGGCATATATTTAACCAGAACAATCACAACTTTGGTGGACCACCCGATAATTTTGCAGTGGGGCCAGTGAACCAGTTTGACTATCAGGTGAAAGATATTTTGTTGCTTTAATATTGTAGATGTGCACGTAATCTACCATTCTTTGGAAGTGTCTCATCAAGAGTACCTAAGATCTGTGTTTCACTTTTCAGTCTTGTACAGATAAGGGCATATTATGTCTCAGAAAAGTTATCGATTTTTGAGTATTAAAATCATTAGATTCTTATTTTCTGGTTTTCGGTTTGCTTAGGAGAATGATATAAAGGATCATTAGGGAAATGTTTGGATAAAATGAAAAATATGTAAGTGCAATAGCTATATGATGTTTTGTTTTCTAATAATTTTAAAGTGGTATATTTAAATGTCGAATAAAGTTTAGAAAATTCACAGTAGTTGAATACATTATTTGTCAATAATAGATTATGGATAAGACGTGAATAAAATACATGAAGAACAGATCATCTTCCTAAATGCAGTTCCTTCTGCTATGTAGAATTATGACTTTTTCTAGTGAGGTCATTTTTTTTTCCATTCTAACATGACATGTTAATGGAATTGTACATAATTTCCTTTGTAGCATCTTATTCATTCCTAGGGACATAGAACTCTATGGGGATAGTATCATTATGTGGGGCTTTATTTTCTCTAACTACTCTGCCAAGGGTCCACCCTTAAGCTATAGTGCTAGGCGTCATTTTGAAATAACTGATTGCAGTTGTTAACCTTATAAACTGAACTATCATAATTTAAAATTTTGAAAAAATTCACATTATGGACATAAATGTAACCAGTATTCACCTTGAGAGTACTCTTTATTCATACATATTCAGATATTTGTGGTATACTCATGCTTGGTATACAAATACGACCGTTTTTTGTTTGGTTTGGTTTCGAAGAAACGTAGAGGCAGGGAGCTTCTACTCACACCCTATTATCTTGATGGATCCCTATGCTGACAAGCCAGAGAGCTCTGTTGGCGATGGGCTTAAGAAAAGCCTCTGAATGGCAAAACTACAAAGAAAATTTAATGATTCAATAACTTTTATTTTGTTTAAAATAGATAACTTCTTGCAAGATTGCAGAAACAAGTTCCACTAAGAAATAACTTGGAATTGATTTAAAAATTTTTTTCTTGTATTTTCTAGTTATAGAAAAATTGACATTTGATACCTTGGTAGTGGAAGGACTAGTTTATAAATGGATTCAGAATGAAAAAGGTTATATATATATATATATATGTATATATATGTATATGTGTATATATGTGTGTGTGTGTGTGTGTATATATATATATATATATATATAAAATATCCTTTTCTCTACTTCTTGAAAATAGTGTATTAGCTGAATTTTAGATGGCTCTTCACATTTACATAGGCAGAAAATCTTTATCTTTCTTAAGAATAGTAAGCCTAGGTTCTTGGGGTTACAGAAATATCGGTGGATGTTAGAACCATGGAATTCTTGGATTTGCTGCACACATGGATTTCTACTGTCCCAGTTCATAACACACGTGTGTCCCAGAGAGTATATTGTATTAATGTGAAGAAAAATAAACTGCAATACTCTTTCAGCATGGGGCTGCTTTTGGTCCACCGCAAGGTGGATTTCATCCTCCTTATTGGCAACCAGGACCTCCAGGACCTCCAGCACCTCCCCAGAATCGAAGAGAAAGGCCATCATCATTCAGGGATCGGCAGCGATCGCCTATTGCACTTCCTGTGAAGCAGGAGCCTCCACAAATTGGTAGCTATTTAAGTTTAGTGAAGCACAATTGGCATGATTTCTTGATCATGTGAAAAGACTGTCTTATTTTCTTAAATTGTTTTGACACTTCTGATATGTTAGGAATTGATAGTTAAAAACCCTATCATTTTATAGTCATAACCCTTAAAATTACAAAAAGGATACTGGTATAAAATATATAAAGTTCTGAATAATTTTCTTTAAAAGAAATTGTTACCTTAAACTCCAGATTTTGTGATGAATTGTAAATTTATCATGGCCATAGCATCTTGATATTTTTTCAGTGTTGATAGTTTGATACATTATGCCAATTTATGAACAGTTGCCCCTTTTAAAATCTCTTAGTTGTTCTCTATCTCTTGTCTCTTTCCACTCTCCATTCATCTGATACGCTAATGTCAGATTAATTTTTCTTTTATTATTTCACTTTCCAGAAATACTTTGGCAGAAGATTTAAATTTTTAACATAACTACCTTAAGTCTAATGACAAGTTACAGACTTAAACTACTTTATATTTAGAAATCCAAATTGAACATTTATAATACCAGAATGTTCAAGTGTTAACTTTCTGTTATGAAATAGACATTTTAAGAAGATTCTAACTTCTTTTTTAACTTATGGAATCATACTTGTTCAGATGAATTCTCAGTGTGAAAGTAGACGTGCTTTTGTTTGTTCTGTTTCCATATTTTAGGAAGCAGTGTAGTCTAAGAGTTTGGCTTCGAATTAGTCCCCATCACTACTACTGTCTCTTTAATTTTGAGCACATCACTTAATTTTATAAGCCTCCGTGTTCTTATTTGTAAAACAGATTGAGTAATAGTGATTTTTTTTTTTTTTTTTTTTTTTTTTTAAGAATTAAGCAAGATGGTGGTTTTAATGTGCTTTCATAGTGCCTGGCTTATTATAAGCATTAACACAATATTCACGCTGTCATTAAAAATGATTTTAAAAAGAAGCATAATGGTTAATGGGTTGCTTTACTACGGTCTTACTGGAGAATGATAGTTATAAGCACTCAAGTGGTACCAGTTTGTAGAAATCCAAGAATAAGGAACTCATGCATTTGTGATTTTTACTTAACTAACTTAGAAATGTTTCTTTTCATGTGAAACAGATGCAGTAAAACGCAGGACTCTTCCAGCTTGGATTCGAGAAGGCCTTGAAAAAATGGAACGTGAAAAGCAGAAGAAATTGGAGAAAGAAAGAATGGAGCAACAACGTTCACAATTGTCCAAAAAAGAAAAGAAGGCCACAGAAGATGCTGAAGGAGGGGATGGCCCTCGTTTACCTCAGAGAAGTAAATTTGTAAGTGTTAGAATTACTTAACATGAAAGTCCATGTGGTTTATATGTGAAAATTACTGAAATAAATAACTAATAATGAGCACTGAAAGTAACAAAGTTAAATCTTTAAAGCTTCATCATTTTTTTTTTTAAAGATTTTTTTAAATTTTATTTATTTGTCAGAGAGAGAGAGAGCGAGCAAAGGCAGACAGAGTGGGAGGCAGAGGCAGAGGGAGAAGCAGGCTCCCCACAGAACAAGGAGCCCAATGTGGGACTCGATCCCAGGACGCCGGGATCATGACCTGAGCTGAAGGCAGCTCCTTAACCAACTGAGCCACCCAGGCGTCCCAAAGCTTCATCATTTAGATGGTGTGAGTGGCTTAGGAATTTTTTTATTCAGCAATAATGTGCTCTCAGATGACATGGTAGCCACAGCACTGGCCAGTATGCAACTGGCCAAAATAGGTAGGCCTTCCAAGGCCATTTTGTGCTTCAGAAATAAATCTTGAGATAACAAGGTAACTAGATTTAATTAGACATTGGTTTAGCTTAAATGTCACAAATGCTCTCTGTCTACTTGTGATCTCTCTCTGTCAAATAAATAAATAAAAATCTTTAAAAAAAAAAATGTAACAAATGCCATAAGTTACTTTTATCTTTTGACAAAAGAACAATGCCAAAGATGGGTTTTTTTGGTGGGTATTATGAAGATAAGAACCAAAAGACTGCCACTATTAAAGTTTACCCTTTTTTGGGGGTAATTTTTAACTCTTTAGATGAAATAATGGATTTCCAGATTTAATAGGTTTAAGTGTCAAAAAATTGTTTGAAGATTCTCTTCCCTCTTCTCCCACATGCCGCTGGGCTTGTGTTACATGTAGTCTTCCCCTGGTTCAAATAGTCTTTTGAACTAGTCTGAAATTAGTGTTTCAGTGATCACCTTGTCTTCACTTAGTAGGTTTGTTTTTTTTTTTTTTTTTTTTTTTTTTTTTTTTTTATATTTTTTTTTTTTATTTATTTGAGAGAGAGAGAGAGAGAGAGAGAGAGAGAGAGATCACAAGTAGGCAGAGAGAGAAGGGAGAAGCAGGCTCCCTGCTAAGCAGAGAGCCCCATGCGAGGCTCGATCCCAGGACCTTGAGATCATGACCTGAGCCAAAGGCAGAGGCTTAACCCACTGAGCCACCCAGGTGCCCCTACTTGGTAGGATTTTTAAGGGTAACTGCGGGATACTTCTTTGCCTAAGAGGAGTCCCCCTTTTAAGGTGTGCTATCTAGATACTGAAAACCTACAGCCAGGAACAGACAGAGTGCTGGCATTTCCTCCATCTGAAGTACATCTCATTTCTTACCTGCCCATTTCATAGCGAAAAAGAAGCAAATTTCACTGAATTTCAAGGCCAGCTAAGATCTGCAAACTGACTTCAGACTTTTTAAATTTTAAGTCACATGGCTTTAGGTAAATACCTTAAATTTGTAGTTATTAAAGTTACATTGAATAATATAAATGTGGTCTACTTATCCAAAGTTCTATAAGCCACTCATTTCAGGACCATCATATATAGTGGATATTAATTCAGTCAGTTTTGGCATGTTATATTCCTGGTTATTATAAAATAAAGTCAAAATTAACCAAGGAAAAATTGAAAAATAATTAAAATACTTGATTCTCATAAGCTATCTTGTAATTTTAGATTTCTTTTCAGGTAACACTTTATACTACTAAGTGAAGGCTATCATTTTTATTTATCTGTTTCTTAGACTTTTTAATTTGGGGTTTTAAAGTAGTGTGTAAGATAATGATTTTACATTATAAGCCTGAATTTGGGTTACACATACTATTACTTTTACTATTACTCATTACTAGGATAGTGATGAGGAAGATGAAGACACTGAAAATGTTGAGGCTGCTAGTAGTGGAAAAGTCACCAGAAGTCCATCTCCAGTTCCTCAGGAAGAGCACAGTGAACCAGAGATGACTGAAGAAGAGAAAGAGTATCAAATGGTAGAATGTTAAATTTCTTACCATGTACTGGATTTTAAAAAATTTGTTATTTTTATTATTTATTATTTTTTTTGGAGAGGGAAATGAGGACAAGAGGGAGAGAGAGAGAATCTTAAGCAGGGTCCATGTCCAGCATGAAGCCTGGCATGGGGCTTGATCCCACGATCCTGAGATCATGACCCTGAAATGAAGACTCGGATACTTAACCAACTGAGCCACCCAGGCACTTCAGTTTATGTGTTTTAGAATAATTTTCAAATATGCAGTTGCTTGGAATGGTTGATACGATCTCTTTAAATATGTTTTATAAAGTGGCTCACTAATTTTTTTTAAAAAGTCAAACTGTATTAGTAACTATAATAATAAAGTTAAAAATAATATGCATAAATGTATGTAAACACGTAAAATATCCTTCCATAGATGTTGCTGACAAAAATGCTTCTAACCGAAATTCTACTGGATGTCACGGATGAAGAAATTTATTATGTAGCCAAAGATGCACACCGGAAAGCAACGAAAGGTATATTTTGGGTGTTCTTGGTTTTGTTTTTCTGGGAGTATTTTGGTTTTGGTGGCTCTTTTGGACTCTTTTTGGTTGTCCTTGCTGAATTCTAGCAGATATTTGAATATTTTCTTCTTGCATGTTTTAACTCTCCAGGAAAGGTTAGGTTTGTAGACACCGTATTAAAACTATGTGAATATTTTTCTTTTATTACCCAACTTGCCTGAGCGCAAATTAGCAATTAGGTTGTTTTTCTATAAAACATATAGTGGAAAAATTCTTGATACTTGATTTATTTCACCTGATTTTGTTTTTTTATAGACACCATGGTATTGGTGTATAACTTCTAATACAGTTTAGTTTCACTAGTGAATTGAATTACGAACCTTCAGTTTTCACAGTTTACCACTTACAGTACTTGCAGAAGAAATTCACCCATCCCCACCCCCTCTATTTTTAGTAACACAAAATATATTGAAAAAAAAAATTATGGACCATACCTCAACAATAAAATAACTGATGTAGTGGTCAACATTTTTCATCATTATAAACCAATTTCAGCTCACCTCAGAATTATAATTTCAAGGCCAGACATGCTACTGGTTTAAAGTGAATGTTATGTTTTTAATGTTTCTTCTCTCCCCAAAAAGCAGCAATAGTAGTAGATTTAACAATACCATAGACTCTCATGACTATGAAATCGTGGCTATTTGTGTTAACATGTTGTTCCTGTTGTTGATGTGATACAAAGCTCCTGCAAAACAGCTGGCACAGTCCAGTGCACTGGCTTCCCTCACTGGACTCGGTAAGTGTTTTCCTTATTTGTGAGAGGGCCTTAAAGAGAAAATCACACTTACCTTGTCTCTCTACGTGTTCTGTTTTGAAACTGTACTATTCCTACTCAGTTTTAAAACCTAGGTCTTAGGCTTATATCATTCTCTAAAAGATTTGCCTATTTTTTTTTTTTTTTTGCCTAAAGCGTTCACAAAGGGATTATTATAAATCATTATAAATGTGACTAATTCATAGTTTATTGGGGCAAGTTGTAACAGTTCATAATTTAGCTGTGATAATATTTAAGCTCACTTTCAGAATTATTCGCATACATGCTTTAGGGAAGAACCTGTCCTCTAATGCTTTTAAGCACTTTTATGTAGATTGTGTTGTAGTAAGTCGAGTTTTAACATAGAGGAAAAGAGTTTATCTTACCATAGTATAATAGTAGTGATGTGTTCATAATTTGCTCTTTGCATGATATATTCTCAAATATATGAAAGCTTAAACGTGCCTTTTCCGCATCATATCAAATTAATCTTTGTGGGGACCAACAGAAATGGTTAGAAGCAAATGCCCATGTGATTTTGTGATGATTACTATGTAGGTCACTTCAGGGTGGGGAGTAGTTTTAGCACCTTACCATTTCTGACCAGTGAGAATTACAATATTCTAATTTTTTTTAGGGAAAAAATACTTTGCATACTACCTGGGATTTCTGAGCTTTGAACAATGAAAGAATGAATTTTACAAATATTTTCAGGATCATCAGTAGTTGAATTGACTATGCTTTAGTGAGCCTTTGTTATTGCCCTGTTAAATGGTTTCGTTGGTTTGCGCGGACAGTAAAACAAACCATTATCACGATTCCTTTGTGGTGAGAAATACATGAACTATTCCAGAAAGAATGAAATTCTGTTAATTTTCAGGAGGGATCTATAAACTCCTTAAGAATTGGAATTTATACTTCTCCCCACCCCGAATAAGCATATTCTTCCAAGAAAAGGCAATGAAAAAAGAAATTAGCTTTCTTCTCGGACCTTAAAAATTTTTTAGTGTATAGAATAATTTTTCCATATGATAGACTGGGCTTTATGCACACAGGTGGACTGGGTGGTTATGGATCAGGAGACAGTGAAGATGAGAGGAGTGACAGAGGCTCTGAGTCATCTGACACTGATGATGAGGAATTACGGCACCGAATCCGGCAAAAACAGGAAGCTTTTTGGAGAAAAGAAAAGGAACAGCAGCTATTACATGATAAACAGATGGAAGGTACATCTTTAGACGCCCTTAATTTTTTGTCTAGTTCTGTTTGTGTGTGTGTGTTTTTTTTAAATAACCTAACAGTATCAGGGACAGAATTAAGGTTAGAGTATAGATAATATGTGCCATAACTGAAACTAAGGGTTTTTTGGCTTATTTGTGGTTTTTTTCAAAACTACAAAAGCTTGTAGTATTCAAAATATGTAGTTTGTAAAAGGTAAACTTTGTCTTGTTTTGTAAGACATTAATTTCAGTAGCTATAAGTTAGTGTATTTTCATTTCTAAAGTTCTCAAAGCTTTTGAAATAGAAATATATTTGTAAAACTAATGTAAAGTAATTTGTAGCTAGAATATTTAGTGTGTAGCTAGTATATTTAAGGAAATAGAGGGCTTTTAGAAGCTTTTCTATGCAAAATACTGTATATGTTCTTTATAGTTTATATAATGATATTAGGAATACTGAAAGAGTATTTTGAAGTTTTTGGAAAAATCATACTTGGACGATTGGGAAGGTAATTATTAAGAGTTAGCAGTTGAAAATTCCCTATAAAATTACTTACTTACCTTTAAGTTGCCTTATTGGACAAAAGGGAAATCTTTTTAGATTGCTTCAAATGTACCTTTACACTTCAGTACCCTCTTGCTGTATTGTCCAGGAGCATGGCTAACTACTTGCAGCTATTGAACATTTGAAATGTACCTAACCCTAAATTGAAATAATGCTGTAAGTATGTGTAAAATACATAATAGATTTGAGAGATTTTATGTGCCCCAAAAAAGCAGAATATCTTAGTACTCTTTTGGATTTATTACATGTTGAAATGATAATGTTTTTGATATATTGGGTTAACAAACTATTGAAATTAAGTTTATCTTTTTTTAATTTTTTAATGTAACTAGACAATTTTTAATTGCTTATGTGGCTTGTATCCTGTTTCTGTTGAAGAATGCTGTTTCACTGTTACGATCTAATAGCTTGAAATTTGGTAGTTTGGGAGTTTTTTTCATTATACATTGACATTTCATAGTATTTTTGTCTTTTTCTCTTTCAGAAGAAAAGCAGCAAACAGAAAGGGTTACAAAAGAGATGAATGAATTTATCCATAAAGAGCAAAATAGTTTATCACTACTAGAAGCAAGAGAAGCAGATGGTGATGTGGTTAATGAAAAGAAAAGAACTCCAAATGAAACTACATCAGTTTTAGAACCAAAAAAAGAGCATAAAGAAAAAGAGAAACAAGGAAGAAGTAGATCAGGAAGTTCTAGTAGTGGTAGTTCCAGTAGCAATAGCAGAACGAGTAGTACTAGTAGTACTGTCTCTAGCTCTTCATACAGTTCTAGCTCAGGTAGTAGTCGTACTTCTTCCCGATCTTCTTCTCCTAAAAGGAAAAAAAGACATAGTAGGAGTAGATCTCCAACAATTAAAGCTAGACGGAGTAGAAGTAGAAGTTACTCTCGCAGAATTAAAATAGAGAGCAATAGGGCTAGAGTAAAGATTAGAGATAGGAGGAGATCTAATAGGAATAGCATTGAAAGAGAAAGACGAAGAAATCGGAGTCCTTCTCGAGAGAGACGTAGAAGTAGAAGTCGCTCAAGGGATAGGCGAACCAATCGGTCCAGTCGCAGTAGGAGTCGAGATAGGCGTAAAATTGATGATCAACGTGGAAATCTTAGTGGGAGCAGTCATAAGCATAAAGGTGAGGCTAAAGAACAAGAGAGAAAAAAGGAGAGGAGCCGGAGTATAGATAAAGATAGGAAAAAGAAAGACAAAGAAAGGGAACGTGAACAGGATAAAAGAAAAGAGAAACAAAAAAGAGAAGAAAAAGATTTTAAGTTCAGTAGTCAGGATGATAGGTTAAAAAGGAAACGAGAAAGTGAAAGAACATTCTCTAGGAGTGGTTCTATATCTGTTAAAATTATCAGACATGATTCTAGACAGGATAGTAAGAAAAGTACTACCAAAGATAGCAAAAAACATTCAGGCTCTGATTCTAGTGGAAGGAGCAGTTCTGAATCTCCAGGAAGTAGCAAAGAAAAGAAGGCTAAGAAGCCTAAACATAGTCGATCGCGATCCATGGAGAAATCTCAAAGGTCTGGTAAGAAGGCAAGCCGCAAACACAAGTCTAAGTCCCGATCAAGGTAGTATACTTTTTAAAGTATTTTGTCTGATTTTTAAAAAAAAATTTGACTGAATTTATTCAAAGTTGAAAGTGTCCTTTCTCTCTCTCTCTTTAATAACAACTCAGTTTGGTACTTGATAAATGAACATAGTCTTAAGTAATTTTAGAAATCCTATATAATAATATTTATTTAAAAATTGCAGATTCTTTAGTTTAAAATACATTTTTATTTTTAAATTTGTCTTTTCCCTTTTTTTTTCAGATCAACAACCCCTCCCCGTCGTAAACGCTGAGGAATGATGTGGCAAGAATGCCATGATGTTTAAAAAATTCCATGAGTTTTAAGGGCTTGTCTCATTATAGAGGCACATTGTGGCTGTGTAGGTGAAACCAGAATTTTTTTTTTTTTAATCTGTAAATAGGTGTACTTTTTCCAAATGCTGCTCCAAGTTACTTAATAGGATTTCTTTGTATTACATTTTTTTCAAAAAATAGTGCTTAATAAGACTATAAACATGCCATTCTCTTTCAGCTGTAATGTTCTTAAAATTATTCTTGAATGTACTGTGATGTCAATAAAGCTCTTCAGTTCATTTTTGTTAACCTCTTGCACCTTAATTTTATGATTTTAATCTAAGGAACGTACTTTTATAAAAAGGCAGCTGGAATTTTGTATAACAGGTTTTAAAGGTACTTCCTCTCATCTTCCCCAAAGAAAATGGTTTTAACTTAATAGTTTGTCAAAGTTTGTAAATTGTACCCATGGATTTTTGTCAAATTCCAACTTTAAGGGTGTGGAAGAGGGCCAAAAATAGACCTTTACTTTTCATTTGGAAACATTTGACAGCTTTCTAAACTTTTTTTCCTATTTTGAGGATTTTCAAGTAATATATTCTCTGTGTATAAAGTATGGTTTTCTTCTGTACAGTGAAATTGCTGGAATCAATCAAGCCAGTGCACCATTAGAGTCATTTATAAGGAACAGTTGTGTTTGACACTAGTAGTCAAGTCTGGAATTATATTCTGCAATTATCCACTTCTGTTTTAAAAGCATATTTCAAACACTGGGGATATTACAGAAATAAGACTCACAATTCAGTATATTTATTTATATTTTTAAAGTATAATATGACCTCAACTCAGTGGAGGAATGCTATATTATGCAGGTTTGTGTCAATTTCATGACATTAAAATGGTCTGGTTTTGTCACTTTCTTAACAATTACGATCAGTGAGTGGTCTAGCTATTTAAGGCAGTCAAAACTTACAAGTAAAATGAGGCTCTGCAGGCATTTAAATGCCCAGCTGCTTTCAGGGTCTGTTTTTGTGTGATTATTGTCTTATGCCACAATCAGATACAACTCTGAAAAGAAATGCTTTTACATTTTAATTTAAAAAGGAAAAAAGCAGGTGCAGGTCACGGAAAAGTTTTAAAGTATGCCTTCTTACCAGCAATAGTTCATTTTAAAATAAGCCAGATTTTTGCCAAGATCAGTGTTTCTTCAAAATGAAGGTAGAAATAGATTTGTAAGTGTGCTCTTGTACCTCTACATAGGTTCCTAAATAATTTTGAACAGTTACGCATTTATCTAGAGGAAATAAATCAACTGTGAATAAATGCATGTTTACCAAAATGGTTGTTTTACAGTGCATTTAGTTCTGATATTTATAAAGTTGATATTCACAGAATAACTTTTAAATAGTTTGGAATTCCATATAGTTTAGACATCAGTCACGTGGAGACAAAATGAAAATGTGCAATATTTTTTATGTAGGTGAGCTAACACAATGTACCTAATTGCAGAATTATCAGATTAATTTGTAATAGATAAGTTGTATAACATTTTCATATCTTAAAATGTTTTTTAGATCAATCTTCAGGTTAAAATAATATTTTCAAAATAAAATTCTACAGAAAAGTTCTGTTGGCTATGATATGCACATTTTTGGGCAAGACAAATGACAAGAGCCAAAAATAATATTTGACAGTTTTATTTACTCTTCCATAATATGCAAGCTTCTTATCATTTAAATCTGTAGATATTTTTTAAAACACAGTCATGATATATGTGATTATTAGTAGATACATCAGTATTATAATTAGATATTTGGGTTTTTTAGGTTTTATGGATAATTTAGAGAATTCATCATTTCACTGACATGTAATTAAGTATGTTTACCTTAGTGGTAAGATTTTTATAAAATAGGGCTTCCATGATTTGGGATGTGAATGCTAACATGCATAAGTTAACTAGATACATAATTTGGTTATGAAATCTTCTAAAATGATACCACCAGAAAATCCGTAGATTCAATTTTTGAGACAATCATTGGTCTGAATTGGTTAATAAAACTGTCTTTGGGTTCTCTTTTAAAATATTTCTAGTGTATTAATCATACTTGTTTTTGTGCAGTGGGGGTAAACCACACCATTAAGAGAATAAAATGTAATTTGGAAGAGGTAATTATAAGATTTGTTTAATGAAGGCCCCAAAATATAAATAAAGACTGGTGTGGAATCTCAGTGTATATGTTTTCTGCCATTGTAAAATGTCTTTTTTTAGCATCTGTTTCGAATGGTATAATACACAATAGGTGAACTTCCCAAACATCTATTTTTTTTAGTGTCTAAGTTATTGTTTCTTCAAGGAAACACATAAAGTATAATTAATTAGTAGTTGAGGTTTTTTATTTTTGTGAGAATTTTTACAGAGGAATTGTATAAGGTTCAAGTTCCTGTAATACTGTCTTATGGAAACCTTTACATTTAAATGGAGTTTTTCTTATATACATTAAAGTCTATTTTCATTTATCGAAGTTTCTAAAATGTACTAATCATGGTTTAATGGAAATATTAGATCCACTGGATTGTCCTGATTCTGCTGCTTAATATATTTTGGGCAAATCACATAAACACTATGAGCCTCAATTTCTTTAACTATGGAAGGGTGGAATTTGATTCTTTCTAAGGTCTTTAATATTTCTAGCCCTTAAGTTTTTCAGTTTTAAATAGAATTTGGCTGTAATACCTAACACTAAAGAAAATAGTTTTTTTATTAGCCCTTAAAATAACTTGTGTGATGAACTACATTATATTCCATAAAGGTTTATCATGTACAGTTTTCCTCTAAGTACACAAAAAGATTAAATCTGCCACAATCTGATTATGTGAGTATAAGTTAAGGTGAAATTATCCTAAGTTACCCATTTATGTGGAATTCTGTAAGTATGAAAATTTACCAGTTAAACTCTGAATGCGTGTATATCATTTCAAAGTGATAAAACTGTTAGCTACAAGGGAGCACTTTGCCCTTAATTTGAGAAAAGTTTTTATACTTGAATTTCACAATACTAAATGGATTTTTAGTTTTACAGTAGAATAAATTGTAGGCACTGATTTACCACACATGGGTGAGACCATGCCAGTGGTCTAGGAAATACTCCCAACAATGGCCATATACCACATTACAACTGCCAGTCGTACCAACACAACTTGGAGTTTAAGCATCGTTGGGAAAGCCTTTGTTGATATTTGTAGAGTATAATGAGCTAGTTTTGCTTATCGGGGCCAAACTAGTGGCTATTAAAGAGGCTTTTGTGTCAGTATTAAGGCAAATCACTGTTTGCCTTTGTTGAATTGAAAAGGCAATGGGAAGACCCTGAAGCCCCGTGAAGGGGTACTTTCAAAGAAAGTACATTTAAATAAAGCTTTTAAAACTTTATTTAATCATACTTGCACTCTGCTTTTTCCTTGGATTTGTCATTCTAATAAATACAACACATGCTAAATGTCCTTCTGTCCCAGAGCTTTGTGTCTTTGGAGAGATGCCGTGTGTCCTGAGAGAGGAACTCTGAAAAGGACATTAAAAAAGTCAGCAGCCGGGCGCCTGGGTGGCTCAGTGGGTTAAGCCACTGCCTTCGGCTCAGGTCATGATCTCAGGGTCCTGGGATCGAGTCCCACATCGGGCTCTGCTCAGCGGGGAGCCTGCTTCCCTCTCTCTCTCTCTGCCTGCCTCTTTGTCTGCTTGTGATCTCTCTCTGTCAAATAAATAAATAAAAATCTTTAAAAAAAAAAAGTCTGCAGCCACTCTTAGGAGGAGGTCAATATTTTACTAAGAAGCCATAAGTGAAAGACTATTACTGAGCATTAAATTTCACTAATTCAAAGAACACTTTACCAATTTGACCGTGCCTATTGAAAATGTACAATGATTTTTTTTCCTTTAATCTTAAAAATGTATCATTGCTCTTATTCAAGGAAAGGCTTCTATACATTTAGAAGTAAAGTTAATACCGCTTTAGTTTTCAGTGAAGTTTGTCTGGCTAGAGTCTTACTACATAACGTATGCCCTGCCCAGAATATTATCAGGTCACTTGGAGAAACTGAATTTTCAGTTTGGACTTCTAGCCCCCTGACATTTGAGTTCCTTGAAAGGGGAAAAAATTCTACCTTTAGGAAAGAAGTGCTTCCATGCATTTGTGATTCTAAGGGTCAGTGGCATACAGAAGTATAAATATGGGAGACTTCTGTTAAATATTAAATAAGAGTTACATGAGAATAAAAGCTCGTTTACATAATATGAAGTGAGAGGATCCATGACTACGTTGGCCGTGAGGTTTGAGGTGGTCATACCGAAATAGGCTATAATAGACTTGAAGTTCTCTTATAACAAACATAGTTGCATGCGCAGTTTGACGGGTGTTGAGCGTGAAGAGTGTAGTCCCACGCTATTAACAGCCATTAATGCAGCCATGAGTAGACTGGCTCCCGACAGTGTGAGAGTGGATCTCGGAACCTTTCTGTTGGGGGTCTTTTGCTGGAGGGACCGGAAAGGAGGTGGATCCTTTCACGATGTGGGGAGGCCGGAAGCTGAGCTCCTGCGGGACTCGGTTTGTAGGAGGGCTTAGATCTAGGTGTTGGGGTACACAGGCTGAGGGTGCTCGCTTAAGCAGTTCGGCAGGTGAGTGTCGCTTAACCAAGTTGGCACTGTGAAGGTCCCTCACGCAACCCACCGAGGGTGGGGGTGGGGCCGGGGCCGCCGTTTTGCGCAGGCGCGGCAGAGGGTGGCGGGCTGTTCTGAGCTCCGCGCGGGGTCCGCGCAAATCTACCTTCGGTCTGGTCTCTGGCTGTCGATGATACTCCCGGCCTGGGCTCTCGCCTCCCGTTCCCGGAGACTGGGACTAGGGACTAGTGGTCCCGGCTGCGGAGCGCGCAGTCTCCCGGCCGTCGCCGTGTATCCAGAGACCTTTTTGGTTGAGTCCTTGCCGCTGGCGAGCACTCTGTGCCTGCAGGAATCGGAAGGTCATGTGCTTTCTTCCCTAGCCGCGCGAGAGGGCTCCGGCTGCGGTCTCAGAGTTCTTGATAGCGTTGCATTTGTTTGGTTTGCACATATCTTCTTTTTTTTCAGAAAGAATTTAAGGCAGCCATTCTACTTGTTTTGGTTAAATTCATCAAACTCTTGGCAAATAAGATCAAGGAAATAACTCACTGAACCTGAGACTTGCAGAAGACAGTTTGATTAACCAGAAAGTTAAGTTTACCCTTTATATGAAGCTCATTTAACAAATGCTGTGTGCCAGGCACTGGGAGTTTGTTTTTAAGATTTATTTATTTTTAGAGATTGAGAGCCAGCCTATAAGGGCGGGGGCGCGGAGGGAGAGAGAATTCAGGCCGACTCCCCTCTGAGCCCGTTGCTGGGCAGAGCTTGATCCGGAGACCTGGAGATCACGACCTGAGTCTAAACCAAGAGTTTGGACACCCAACCGAGCCACCTAGGCACTGGGAATTTTCTAATGAAGGACACCTCAGAGATCTCTTTAAAAAAAATGTTAGAACTGAAATTAGGATATAATGGGTGAAACGGGAAACTTAGAGGTCCAGCACAGAGTTGATAAGTTGGTGCTCTAATGCAATGAAAAATAGTGCAGCCAATAAAAATGATTTAAATCAGTGTGTGCCCCCATGGAAAAATGATTCAGATACAGCATTAAGAAAGTAAGTTACAAATCAGTATGTATTATGATTTTAGATCTATATATGGAGCTATATGAGAGAACAGAAATACATAGAAATTTTAGCAGTGATTATATGTGGCGGAGGTGGTTATCCATCGTTTTATCATTATATATTTTTGGAATTCATTTTTTCAGCAAACATGTCTTATAATCAGAAATTTAGAAAAATATAAATATTTTCAGATTTTGGGACTGAGTATAGAAGGAGTATCTAATACATATTTAAGATCAGGGAAAGTTTTTGAACAAAGTATTTAGGAAGCTGTCTTGAGGGAGTTGGGCAGTTTTGGAAGTCATTGGAGTGGCCAAAGGACTAACTTGAGTATCTGTGAGATTTCTGGGAAAGTGCAAAGTGTTCCTTGAAAAGGAAGGCTGGAAGTGAGGACTGGCAAGGGATGAGACAGACTTTTTAGGCCATGACAAGTCTGTGAAAGGCTACCTATACTCCTGAGAGTGACTTTACCTTGAGGACAGAGGGAAATTACTGAAGGAGCAATATAATCTGACCTGTATTTAAGAAAGAACACTTGGCAGCTGTGTGGAAAGTGGAATGGTGGCAGGAAAGACTAGGCCCAGGGAGGCCTTAAGAGTAATCTTGACAGTAAATTATGATTGCTGGAACCAAGGTATTGGTAGAGTAGAGGTTTTGTTCACTGTTGGCATGGTACATCATAGGCTCTGGATAAATGAAGTTTGGAATGCATTAAATGAAGTTTTCCTCTATGTCTTTAAAATCTCAAATACCAAAATGATCACACATTCAAAGTAGAGAAGGAGTTGGTAGGATTCTATTTATTAATACAAACTCAATTAGTTTCTCTCAGTTCTGGTATGGTGGTTTTTAAAGCTCTTGAGAATTCTGTCAATACTGATAACTGGGGGGCTAATTTTACAGAAGTAGAGGAGGAGTAGGGATGATAAGGGTCATTACTGAGTACAGAGCAGAGACTTTTAAAATCTCTGATGTGCAGTTTCATAATAATAACTTAGATTTTTTTTATCTACGTATCACAGTTTACATAATTCTCCAATAACACTTCCTTTATCTACCTGAAGTCATAAAGAAGGTGGTATTTGAACTAGGTCTTAAACGTAGTATAGGTGGAAATGGTGGAAGAGAGAGTAACATGAGCAAAGGCCTAGAAACACTAACTTGTGTGTGTGTGTGTGTGTGAGAATGTTGAAATGGCCTTGGGCCAGACTGTGAAGATCCTACTGAAAAACAAAACAAAATTTAAAAAACATAAAAAGCTCAAGAGAAAAATATTCAGAGACTATGAAAAGACAAGCCATGAAATATAAATGACCATTTGTCTTAGTCCATTTGACTACTGTAGCAACATACCACAGACTGGGTGGTTTATAAACAACAAGTCTATTTCTTACAGTTCTGGAGACTGGGAAATCCAAGATTCAGTGCTGGTAAAAGCCCATTTCCTGGTCCATAGATGGAGCCTTCTTGCTGTGTCCTCACATGATAGAAGAGGCAAACTTGCTCTCTGGGGTCTTTTATAAAGTCGCTAAACCAGTCGTGAGGGCTCTACTCTCATGATCTCATCACCTCCCAAAGGCCCCACCTTCTAATATCATCACTTTAGGGGTTAGGACTTCAAAGAATAAATTTGGGGAGAACACAAACATTCAGACCATAGCACCATTAAGTTAAGAAAGGACACTTAACCACACTTATGATAAACTCAGAAAACACTGAGATCCCATGTTCACCTATTGGATTATCAAAAAATAAAAAAAAAATTGATAATACACTGCATGAGTGACTGTCAGTGTATTATTGGTGTGGGGAAGCCAGCACTAGAAACTGGTTTTACCCTTGGTGTTGGGAACTGGTTCAACATCTGTGAGTGGCAATTACAAATTTATAAATTCACATGCCATTTAACACAGTCATTCTTGGGATTTCACCTACAAGTACTCTAAAATATATGAAATCACCTATGGAATTCGTTATACCAGGATGGTTAAATTTTTACCAACTTGATAGGTATGTAGTGGCTTTCATTTGTATTCTCCTAATGGTTATTGATATTTTATATCTCTTCATGTGCTTATTTGCATCTGTATATCCTCTTTGATGAATTGTCTGTTCATGTCTTTCTATACCCATTTTATAAGAACCAGACCCATTGCATAATTGGGTTGCTTGGTTTGTTGTTGTTTTATGGGAGTTGGGTTTTACTGTTGAGTTTAAAGAATATCCTCATGTAGTCCAGATATAGAAGTCCTTTGTGGGTTATGTGTTTTGCAAATATTTCCTCCCCGTCTATGATTTGTCTTTTCTTCTTCTTAACAGAGTCTTTTGCAGGATGAAAGGTTTCAAGTCTAAGTCCAACTTAATCACTATCTTCTATTTTGGATTGTGCTTTTGGTGTCAGATGTAAGAAGAACTCTGTGCCGAACCCTAAGTCATGAAGATCTGTGATAGTTTCTTCTAAAAGTATTATGGTTTTGCATTTAGATCAATGATCTATTTTAAGTTCATTTTTGTATAAGATGTGAGATTTAGGTTTAAGTTTTCTTTTCTGGTCTATTGGTATCCAGTTGTTTCAACACCATTATTGAAAAGACTATTTTTTCCTTCATTGGACTGCTTTTCAACCAGAGTCAAAAAATCTGTTGGGTGAGCTTTATAATGTCCGTAGTATTTTCTTTGCTCTAAGGTCTACTTTGTCTAAGTATTTATTGAACAATTGAATGTTCTGCTGCAGAGTAACTAGTTCATAAAACAGGTTTCTATGTAAGTTTGAACATGTAGACTGGATGAGTGATTATTTTAGGATAATATGTATACATACACACGTACATACAGGTTTTTCTTTTGGAAAGGGTTTTAAGTCTATGTATAAATCCATTTCAAGTAGCTAACGTGACAGAATTTGAACTTGTTTTGACAAATAATCTCAGAATTAATATCATCCTAGGTTAAAAGGTCACATAGTTTTATTTTAAATCTCATTTCTTATAATTATGGAGAATAATATTGGTAGAGAAACTGATGGTATGAAAAACTTTTACATATACATTACTTATTTTTGCCAATTAAAATTTCAGATATTTGATTAGAGTTAATTGGCAGAACGCAAGATATTTATTTTATATTTTACTATAAATCCAAAAGTAAGGGGAAAACCCTTTTGTATATCAATTGTAATATGAGATTGCCATGTAAAATAGTTTCTTCAAGTATATACGTATTAGGGATTTATACTGTGCAGTTTTCTCTAGGCATTTAATTTTTATTTTCAGAGGAACCTGGCTGACTCAGTTGGTTAGAGCATGTGACTTTTGATCTTGGGGTTGAACCCCCCATTGGGCACGGAGATTAATTAATAATGTTGTTTTCAATTTATTCAGAGAATCAGTTCAGTTGGACTCCACAAACTAACCCGTGGGTTTTCAGTGAATACAGCATCATGTGGTTCAAATCCTATAGAATAACTTTTGCCTGCTTGAATAGAATGAAAATTTACAGGTAAGTTTATTCATTACTGTGGCAAGTATTTACGTAATTATATATAATCATAACCTAGTATTCATTATGTTTAATAAACGCTGCTAGTATGAAAGAGCTTATGTGCTTTGATTAAGGTATCTTTTTATTTATCTAAATATTCTTACTCTTCCAACAACTTTTATATCTGGAAAGTTTCAAACCTACAGAAAAGTTGACAGTATCCATCTCTTGCATACCCTTTATCTATATTCAAAGGTAGCTTTTATTTTATTTTTAATGTAAGACTGTATTACCTGGAGAAATCCTTTTTGCTTCCACACTTGTGACAAGACACAAATAATGCAGTGCTTAAAATCGTAACTGATTTGGGTACAGCATAAATGTGATAAGGTAATTATACAATTCTAGGTGGTAAGATTGAATCAAAGTAATATCTTTCTGTAGTTGTATTTTATAAACTAATTTCTAACTTGTGAAAAATATTGCATAGAGTTAAGGTATGAACTTTGTTTTCTAAGTGCTTGCTCTACTTCTTGTAAATAAGTTAGCTCCTGTAAAATTGGGTGTATGTGAAATATATGGTAGTCAGCTGAGCACCCATCTACTGTTACCTATTGTATATTAGTCATTGATTATTGAAACTTTGCATGAAGCACAGAAAAAGATGGTAATATTCATAAGACAATATTAAAGAAGCATGATATTTAACTCTTAAAAGGATAATAAGTCATCAATGTAGAATGTACTCTATGTAGCTAAGAAAAACACACTAAAAATTTGAATGGTATTACCTATCCTAATGTAACGACCTTATTCTTTTTTTACCTAAGAAATTCTGGAGGATTTTCCTATGATATACTTTGACATGGAATTTGGTATAATGTCTGATCTATTTGGTCCCTGTTTGATCCCATTTGATTTTTTTTTTAATTAGGTGAATTATATACTTTTCTGTGCCTTTTTTTTTTTTTAAGATTTATTTATTTATTTATTTGACAGAGAGAGAGAGAGGTCACAGGTAGGCAGAGAGGCAGACAGGGGCGGGGGGAAGCAGGCTCCCTGCTGAGCAGAGAGCCCGACGTGGGCCTCGATCCCAGGACCCTGAGATCATGACCTGAGCTGAAGGCAGAGGCTTAACCCACTGAGCCACCCAGGCGCCCAGGGCCTTCTTTATTAGATTATCCATTTGACACGTTTCCCGAGTACCAACTGTGTTCTAGGAACTGTGCTAGTCACTAGGAATAAAATGGTAAATAACATAGTCCATACCCTGCCCTCATAGTGTTTAGTGGGGAGACATGATCAAATTGTCACATTGTTCCATGAAGAAATGCAAGGTGGGAATTAAAATAAGGGGCTATAACCCAGTTTTGAGAGTCAGGGAAGACTTCTTAGATGGCATTGAATTAGGTGTGCAGAGGAGGGAAGGGAATGTGAGAAGAATGGTCCAGGTAGAAGAAACAACCTGTACAAAGTTCCTGAGAAAAGGGCATGTGGGGTCAGTGCAAAGGAATGAAAGAAGGCCTGTGGGGCTGGAATGGGGAGGATGAGGAGAGTAGTTAAAAAGTGCATTTGAGGAGGGAAGAAATTGGGGACCAAATAATTCAGAGCATTGTAGGCCATGCTAAGGATTTTGAGTTTTTTTCCTAATATCAGTGGGAAACCGTGGAAGGATTTCAAGTGGGAAAATAGCATGATCATATTTATATTTTGGGACACTGTGGATGCATTGTAGGGAAAATAATTGAAGGGAGATGTGGTAGGAAGCAGGCAGACTAATTAGAAGGCTAGTGCAATAAATAGTTTAACCAAGAGATGATTGTAGCTTAGACTAGGATGATAGTAGTAGAAATGAAGAGAAGATGGGGGCACTTGGGTTCAAATCCTGGTTCTAGCATTTACTTAATCTAAGTCTCACTTTTGTTACTTGTGTAATAGGGATTGCGATATAACCTACTTTATAGAGTTGCCAGAACAATGAAATAAGATGACGCGTGACATATACGGAGTTCTTAAATAGTACCCACATTTAGTAAGTGCACAATAAGTGGTTACTATTACTATTTCTACTTCTACTACTACTGTTCCTATTATTATGTTATTATTTTCATTCCTATTAGATGTGACCCAGAAGGCCAAGTCTTGTAACATCCCATTTCTGTTGCAATTTACTTTGAAAGCAAATTAACTTTCTTAATGGAACTCTGTTCCATCTGTGAATATATATATTTGCAGTGTGATTATGAAAACCTGGTTTTAAAGCATCGAAAATGAGCCATTCATTTAGAATCTAATAAATTGTAAATTAGAGTATCTTTCTACATAAATAGATTCTATGTTACATTTTTTAAAATGTCTCTTTTTGCCTGGCTCTTCCTTTTGATCCCTTAGGTACCCTTGGACAAGACTGTACAGTACTTCTCAAACCACTGTAGACAGCAGTGAGATAAAAACATTCGTGGCCCTGGCTCATAGGTGGTGGGATGAACAAGGAGTATATGCACCTCTTCATTCTATGAATGACCTGAGGGTGCCATTTATTAGGTAACATTCCAGAAACTCTAAATATTTTAAAATGTAACTCTTCAATAATTTATCTTCTTTTGAGTTTATTTTTCTCTTGATTTATACCTAAGTTCAAAATGCTGCATTTTAAGTTTGCTTTAGAAATTAGAGAGATTCTGGGGCAGCTGGCTGGCTCAGTCAGTAGAGCATGTGACTCTTAATCTCAGGATCATGAGTTCAAGCCCCACATTGAATGTGAAGCCTCCTTAAAATAAAAATTAAAAAAAAAAAATTAGAAACTTTTTAATGTCCATTGTTTGAGCCATTAATTTTTAAATAACGCTATTCAAAATCTAGGCTGCTTTTATTAACTGATTTGAAGCATTTTTGGACAATTTTAGGCTACTTAGAACTAAATTCTTATGAAAAGGACCTAGGATCCTATGGCATCAAGGTCATTTCATACCCACTTTGACCTTCAGGCAGTCTTGATAAAGAGGCACCTGCTGGTTCAGTCACTAGAGCATGCAGATCTTAATCTCAGGGTCATAAATTCAAGCCCCACGATGGGCGTGGAGCCTACTTAAACAAACAAACAAAATATATCCTTAGGTATCCTTATTATATGTAATGTTTATTTTATTTTTGTTGCTTTTTAAAGAGTTTATTTGAGAGAGAGAGTGAGCATGGGTGTGAGGGGAAGAAGCAGGCTCCCCGACACGGGGCTTGATTCTGGAACCCTGGGATCATGACCTGAGCCAAAGCAGATGCTTAACTGACTGAGCCACCCAGGTGCCCCCATATAACATTTATTTTAATATAAATATAATTAAAATTCATATACAGTTCAACTTAAAAGTGTAGTATACAATGCTGTTAGGTATATATGTCTAGGTGTATATGTGTGTGCTTATGTTTGTGTATGTGGTAGAGTGTTACTATGATTATCTTAGAATTAAGTTAACTTGATTTGGATGCCTATTTACATGATCATGAAAACACCATTAACTTAGAAGATCAAAAGAGAATCAATTTAGAAGGGAATCTCGGCAAAATCTGAAAATATAGATCGCCAGTATGCTGCTTCTAAGCCCTGTAAAATAACTTATTTGTTGCTGACATGAAATGTGTCTATCAAGTACTGACAATGTAGCTAAGAGATTCCTCAGCTAACATGATATCTTAAGCAAACAAAATTAGGTGAATCTAAACTAGATTGTTTTTAAAGTTTTTCTTTAGATTATTACTGAAGTAATAGTTAACATATAATTATTACTAGTTTATTTTAGAAGCTTTACTTAAAACCTCCTTCCTGCTTTTGATTGTTAAAAAAAGTCTTTAATGCTGAAAAGAAAAGAGCTATTTACCCCCAAATATCAATAATCCATTTAAAATGAGAGTTTAGGGGCGCCTGGGTGGCTCAGTGGGTGAAAGCCTCTGCCTTCGGCTCGGGTCATGATTCCCAGGGTCTTGGGATCAAGCCCCGCATCGGGCTCTCTTCTCTGCAGGGAGCCTGCTTCCCCCTCTCTCTCTGCCTGCCTCTCTGCCTACTTGTGATCTCTGTCTGTCAAATAAATAAATAAAATCTAAAAAAAATAAAATAAAATGAGAGTTTAATATATCCTCAAAAATTATACACTTTTAAGATTTTATTAATATTTATTATATATTATTAAAATGTTTATATAAATAAAATAATAAAATAATAAATAAATAAAAATATTATATATATTATTAAAATTAATAATTTGTTTTTGTATGTTTTGGATTTTTAAAAAAGAGACAATCTTTTAAAAACAGTTGCTCATCACCAGCCAGGAAAACCTCTGTCTGGGATGAAGATTCTTGATGTTGGCTGTGGTGGTGGATTGTTAACTGAAGTAAGTGGTTTACAACTTTCCTGCCATTTTTAACTGTGAAAAAAATTTTGAAAAAGTAGGCCTACGACTCATTTATCCTTTTAACAAATAGTATTGTTTATTTAAAAAAAAAAAAAAGAAATGCCTAATGTTCTTATTATTTTTATCAGCATAAAACTAATAAATGATTTTTACTTTCTTAAGAAAATATATAAATATTTTAGAAAATTATAGAGGATTTTTTTTGGTGTTTTTTGTTTATTTTTGCACAAAATTGGGCACTGGTCTTTGAAATAGCTCGGAAAATTTTGTTGTCTCTTCTAAGAGATTGGGCCGTTTCCACTGGTTTAAATGCACTGATAAGCCATTCTTTTGCACTTGCTTCAGTACAAAAACCTAACCGAGTACTGCCTGCTTGTGGTGTTCTCCCTGGCCTAGGTACTTTAGAGTACTTAGAAAAATACTCATTCACCTTCTGCAAAAAATATTTGCCTCCACTTGTAGTATATTTATGACCTGCAGCTCTGTTTTATAGTCTTCTTTCAATAACTGCGTGGTAACTTTTGTGCACTTCAGAGATGTTAATACTCTATTGTGTGTGTGTAAGTGTACCTATAAAATACAGAACTCTCTCAAATAGTTCTTCATAAGTTTTTTGTTGTGACTATTGTTCACTCCTAAGTTTTTATTATGGTAATTGTAAAATGTGTACAAACTAGAGGAAATGATATAATGAACTTCGATGTACCCAATAAGTATCCAATAATTATCCTCTCATTATTAATCTTGTTTCCTTTTTAATAAGCTCTTTATTGCTAACATGTATTCTGTTTTCTTCTTGAGGATAACAATTATTTTATCCTATTAGCCTCTAGGGCGGCTTGGAGCTTCGGTTATTGGAATCGATCCTGTGGATGAGAACATTAAGACAGCACAGCACCATAAATCATTTGATCCAGTGCTAGAAAAGAGGATAGAGTACAGAGCATGTTCCCTGGAAGAGATTGTGGAAGAGACTGCAGAAACATTTGATGCTGTTGTAGCTTCTGAAGTTATAGAACATGTGATTGATCTAGAAACATTTATACAGTGCTGCTATCAAGTGTTAAAAGTAAGACTTACTGGTTTACTTGTTTGTTTGTTTCTTCTGAATGTGTGTATGTATCCACAGCAATAAGTGTTTCATAATACTTGCAATCAGTAAACTAGGATTAGGGGATAACATCTCTGCTGGGGATTATTTCTGCTTCTCAGCTTGCACTCAGTCCTGGGGTTTTCTTGATACAGTATCTTGATATCCAAGAATCTTGAAAAGTGTTGGTCCTGAACATAATTATAAACAATAGATTTAAAGGGGTTTTTTCCCCATTGGTGGACTCTGGATTAAATAGCTAATAAATATCAAATGACAATTACTAAGAAATTGATTTGGGGGGCGCCTGGTGGCTCAGTGGGTTAAAGCCTCTGCCTTCAGCTCAGGTCATGATCCCAGGGTCCTGGGATGGAGCCCCGCATTGGGCTTTCTGCTCTGCTGAGAGCCTGCTCCCTCCTCCCTCTCTGCCTGCCTCTCTGCCTACTTGTGATCTCTGTCAAATAAATAAATAAAAAATCTTAAAAAAAAAAAAAAAGAAATTAATTTGGATTGATACTTAAAAAACAATTAAAATCTTTATTAATTGTATAAATTGACTTAGGTAGCATTTCTTAAATAACTCTGTATGTAATATTTTTAACAGTTTTCAGCTTATAGAGAAATATTTCATATATATGATCTTACTGATTTTCCCTACAACCAGATGAGGAAGGTAAGCAGGTATCTGTCGTGACCAACTTGGCCCAAAGGAGATCAGAATTTGAGAGATGTCAAAGGTCACTTGGCCTTTTTTTTTAAGATTTATATATTTATTTTATGGGATGCCTGGGTGGCTCAGTGGGCCTCTGCCTTCGGCTCAGGTCATAATCTCCGGGTCCTAGGATCGAGCCCTGCATCGGGCTCTCTGCTTGGCAGGGAGCCTGCTTCCCCCTCTCTCTCTGCCTGCCTCTCTGCCTACTTGTGATCTCTTGCTGTCAAATAAATAAATAAAATCTTCGATCTCACAACACTGAGATCATGACCTGAGCTAAAACCAAGAGTCAGACTCTTAACTGACTGCGCCATGCAGGCACCCCTTTTTTGTTTTTTTTTTTTTTAATTGAGGTATAGTTGACATACAATATTGTATGAGTTTCAGACGTATAGCAGTGATCTGACAATTATCGAGTTATGAAATGTTCACCACAATAAGTGTACTTACCATCTGTCACTATAAAAAGTTATTACAATATTACTGACTACATTCTCTGTGCTGTATTTTTCATCTTCACGACTTGTTCTAAAACTGGAAATTTATACCTTTTAATCCTTTTTACCTATTTTGCCTCTTACCCCCCTCTCTTCTGGCAACCCCAGTTTGTTTTCTGTATTTATGAGTGTTTCTAGTTTTTGTTTATTTGTTTTTTTTTTTATTTCACATGGAAGTACAGTCATATGATACTTGTCTTTTTCTGACTTCTTTCACTTAGCATAATACCCTCTATGTCCATCCATGTTGTTGCAAATATTAAGATCTTATTCTTTTTTTTTAATAGCTAATATTCCATTGTCTATATATACCATATCTTTATTCATGTACTGATGGACACCTAGGTTGCTTCCATGTCTTGGCTATTGTAGATAATGCTGCAGTAAACATAGAGGTGTATATATATATATATATATATATATATATATATATATATATATTTATTTATTTTACAACCCCCCATGAGGTACATATCTTTTCAGATTAATGTTTCTTTTCTTTAGGTAAATACCCAAAAGTGGAATTGCTGGATTCTGTGGTATTTCTATTTTAATTTTTTGAGGAACCTCCATATTGTTTTTCATAGTGGCTGTACCAATTAACATTCTCGCCAAGAGTGCACATGGATTCCTTTTCCTCCACATCCTCACTTGTTATCTCTTGTCTTTTTGATACTAGCCATTCTGACAGGTGTGAGGTGAAATCTCATTTTGGTTTTGATTTGTATTTCTCTGATGATTAGTGATGTTAAGCATTTTCTCTTGGGTCGGGTGGCCATCTGTATGTCTTCTTTGGAAAATGTCTATTCAGGTCCTCTGGCCATTTTTTAATCAGTTTTTTTTTTTGTTTTTGTTTTTGTTTTTGTTTTTGTTTTTGGTGTTGTTGTAGGAGTTCTTTATATATTTTGCAGATTAACTTCTTATCAATTATATCATTTACAAATATTGTTTCCCATTTCGTATGTTGCCTTTTTGTTTTGTTGATGGTTTCCCTCGCTGTGCAAAAGGTTTTTGGTTTGATGTAATCATAATTGTTTATTGTTGCTTTCATTTCTTTTGTCTGAGGAAACAGATCCAGAGAAATATTGCTAAGGCTGGTGCCCAAGGGATTGCTGCCTATATTTTCTTTTAGGATGTTTATGGTTTCAGGTCTTAGATTTAGGTCTTTAATCCATTTTGAGTTTATTTTTATATATAGTGTAAGAAAGTGGTCCAGTTTCATTCTTTTACATGTAGCCGTCTAATTTTCCCTACACTACTTTCCATTGTATATCTTACCTCCTTTGTTGTAGATTAATTGACCATATAAGTGTGGGTTTATTTTTGGGCTTTCCATTCTGTTCTTTTGATCTGTTTTTGTACCTGTACCACACTGTTTTAATTACTGTAGTTTGTAGTACAAACTACAAGATCTTGGATTTGGATGTGATACTTCCAAATTAATTCTTTCTCAAGATTTGGGGTCTTTTGGGGTTCCATACAAATTTTAGAATTATTTCTTCTAGTTCTGTAACAAATACTATTGCAATGTATTAGAGATTGCATTGACTCTGTAGTGTAGACATTTTAACAGTATTCTTCCCATCCATTAAGTATGGTATATCTTTCCATTTATTTGTATCATCTTCAATTTCTTTCGTCAGTGTCTTATTCAGAATTTAGTCTTCAGTATTCAGTATTCAGAATTTAGGTCTTTTACCTCCTTGGTAAACTTTAATCCTAGGTATTTAATTCTTCTTGTTGATAAGATTGTAAATGGGAGTTACTTTCTTAATTTCTCTTTCTGCTAGCTCATTATTAGTGTATAGAAATGCAACATTTCTGGGTATTAATTTTGTATCCTGTACCTTTACTGAGTTTATTTCGTTCCTGATCTTAGAGGAAAAGCTTATAGCTTTCCACCATTGAGTATGATGTTAGCTGTGGATTTTTCATCTATGGCCTTTATTCCGTTGAAGTATTTCCCTCTTTACCCACTTTGTTGAGAGTTTTTACCATGAACAGATGTTGAATTTGGTCAAATACTTTTCCTGGATCTATTGAGATGGTCATATGATTTTTGTCCTTCATTTCATTAATGTCTTGTATCACGTTTGTTCATTTGCAGATACTGAACTATTCTTGCATCCCTGAAATAAATACCACTTGATCCTAGTGAATGGTCCTTTTAAAGTATTCTTGAATTTAGTTATTGGGATATTGGTTTATTTTCTAGCAGTGTTTTTTCTGGTTTTGGTATCAGGGTAATGCTGCCCCTTTTCAAGGAATTTGGAAGCATTTATTCCTCTTCTACTTTTGGGATAGTTTGAAAAAGATAGGTTTTAACTTTTTAAATATTTGGTAGAATTCACCTGTAAAGCCATCTGATCCTGGACTTTTGTTTATTGAGGGATTTTGGTGTTTTTTTTTAGATTATTTATTTATTTGACACAGAGAGAGAGATCACAAGTAGGCAGAGGCAGGCAGAGAGAGAGGGGGAAGCAGGCTTCCCACTGAGCAGAGAGCCCAGTGTGGGGCTTGATTCCAGGACCCTGAGATCATGACCTGAGCCAAAGGCAGAGGCTTAACCCACTGAGCCACCCAGACACCTCTATTGGGGGTTTTTGATTACCAATTCAGTTGTTACCAATAATTGATAATGTTCAGATTTTCTATTTCTTCCTGATTCAGTCTTAGAATATTGTGCACTTCTAGTATTGATCCATTTCTATGGGGTTGTCCAGTTTGTTGGCATTTAAATTTTCATAGTGGTCTCTTCTAATCCTTTCTATTTCTGTGTTGCTGGTTATAACTTTCCCTCCTTCATTTATCTGGGCCCTCTTTTTTCTTGGTGAGTCTGGGTAAAGGTTTATCAATTTAGTTTGTCTTTTCAAAGAACCACCTGTAGTTTCATTGATTTTTTTTTCTCTTGTTTCTTAGTCTCTAATTTATTTCTGGTCTGATCTTTATTATTTTCCTCCTTCTACTGATTTTAGGCTTTGTTTATTCTTTTCCTCTTTCCTTTAGGTGTAGGATTAGGTTGTCTTGTTTGAAATTTTTCTTGCTTCTTTGAGGTAAGCCATTGTCATAAACTTCCCTCTTAGAACTGCTTTTACCGGGACGCCTGGGTGGCTCAGTTGGTTAAGCAGCTGCCTTCGGCTCAGGTCATGATCCCAGCGTCCTGGGATCGAGTCCCGCATCGGGCTCCTTGCTCATCAGGGAGCCTGCTTCTCCCTCTGCCTGCCATTCTGTCTGCATGTGCTTGCTCTCTCTCCCTCTCTCTCTCTGACAAATAAATAAATAAAATCTTTAAAAAAAAAAAAGAACTGCTTTTACCTCATGCCAAAGATTTTGAACCATTGTGTTTCCATTTTCATGTCTCCAGGTATCTTTTAATTTGCTCTGATTTCTTTGTTGACCCATTGGTTGTTCAGTTGCATGTTATTTAGACTCCACATTTTTTCCAGTTTTTTTTTCTTGTAATTGATTTTTAGTTTCATTCTGTTATGGTCAGAAAAGATGTTTGATATGATTTCAGTATTCCGAAATGTATGGAATCTTGGGGCACTTGGGTGGCTTCATCTGTTAAGCATCTGCCTTTGGCCAAAGTAATGATCTCAGGGGTCCTGAGGTCAAGCCACTTGTGGGGCTCTCTGCTCAGGAGGAAGTCTGCTTCTCCCTCTCCTCCTGCCCTTCCCCCCAGCCCCGGCTTGCGCATTTATGATCTCTCTCAAATAAATAAATAGAATCTTAAAATAAATTATTGATTCTTGTTTTGTGGCCTAACAAGATTCATCCTGAAGAATGTTCCTTGAGTGCTTGAATGTGTTTTCTGCTGTTTTTATGTAAATGTTCTGTATCTCCCTGTTAAGTCTGTCTGGTCTAATATGTCAATCAAAGCAACTATTTCCTTATTGATTTTCTGTCTGGATGACTTAACCAATAATGTAAGTGGAATAGGTGTTAGAGTCTCCCCTCCCCTCTCCTCTCGTCAACTTAGGTGCTTTCTAGTATCCTGTATTCCCGATTGCTGACGTATTCTTCTGCATCTTCTAATGTGCAGTTGATTCCCTCGTGTATTTTTTCATTTCAGTTATTGTATTCTTCATGTCCTATTTGTTCTTTTTTATGTGTTCTGTCTCTTTCTTGATTTGAACTCTCAACTGAGTTCATCCACTCTTCTCAAATCTGGTGAGCATCTTTATTACCATTACTTTGAGCTCCTTATCAGGTAGATTGCTTATTTCCATTTTGTTTATTTTTTTGTGGGTTTTTTTTTTTTTTTTTTTTTTGCTAAAATTTTAGCTTGTTCTTTCATTTGGAACATATTCCTCTATCTCCCCATTTTCCGTGTTTGTTTCCATGTATGTCAGCTACGTATCTTGGTCTTGAAAGTAGTGGCCTTGTGTCAGGAGGCATCATGTGGGGCTCTAGGGTGCCATCTTCCCAGTCACCAGAACCAGACATTCTGCTCTATGGGCTGTGTGTGTCCTCCTGTTGTGACTGGGCACACGCTGGTGGGCAGGGCTGACCTTCAGCCCCGCTGTGACTTCTGCAGGTGTACTGGTGTACGGAGCCATGCTGTCAGAGTGGCTCAGCTGCAGCTGCTGCCCATGTGCTGGTGTGTGGGGCTGCCCATCCTCTCTCCAAGGAAGGAGTTGCTTTGGAGAGGCCCGAGTCCTGGCTGGGGCTGCCACTAGGTGTGGTAGGCAGTAGTTGCTTTGGGGCAATGCTGATCCTGACCAAGGCTCCCTGCTGGGTGTGGCAGGAGTTGCTTTACACGGGCAATTTCCAGGGCAGGTAGATCTACAGGGGAATGCCAGGACAAGGTGAGTGGTGTTAGCAAGATAGATGGAGAATGTCAGAACTAGTTCCCACAAATCTGACCAACTAGGCTGAAGAAGGACAAGAAAAGTGACGTCTTTCAGTATTTCCATGGCTGAAGAAATCTACAGATTCCTGACTTTCCAACACATGCCCTAAAGTTAGTCAGTAAATCTCCATGTAAAACCCTGGCGCTTTTTAAACTGCTTTCTCTGTGCTGGGTGTCAGCCTGAATGAGGTATTGTGCTTGCCCTTTAAGAGCAGAGTCTTGGTATCCGATAGCCTTCTGGCTCTCTGAAAAGTTAAACCCCTCTGAATTTCAAAGCCAGGCAGTATGAGGGCTCATCTTCCCAGTGTAGGTCCCTGGGACCAGGGGGGCCCAAGGTGGGGCTTGAGCCCCTGGCTCCTCCGGTAGACTTCTGTGCCTGTCATAGCCCTCCCAATTATAGGTTGCTGTGTCAGGAGTTTGGTTCCCTGCCGCATCTCTGCCCCTCCTACCTTTCTCCATGTGGCTTTTTCTTTATGTCTTCAGCTGTGGAAGAGCTTTTCTGCCAATCTTCATTCAGCCAACAATTATATGTAGTTGTTGCCTTGGTCTCTCCATGGGTAGATGTGAGCTCCAACTCTACCGTCTTCCGAACGAATCCAGAGGTCACTTGGTCTTTATGTCAAAGTTCACTAGGCACTTAAGTGGGGCTTAGGGTCACACCTTTTGATTTCAAGTCTCGTTCTTCCCATTATATTATAGACTTAGTCCTCTGAAAGTGGTTCCAATTTTTTTTTAATAAATCTCCTAAAGTATTATTGTTGTTGTTATCATTATTACTGTATTGACTGTGTTGTTAATGTAGAGGTAACACCCTGAGGTCAAGAGCTAGAAGAATGAAATGTTTAGCCCTAACCTAAATAGAGCTTTTTAGAAATACTTTTTCTGGGGCGCCTGGGTGGCTCAGTGGGTTAAGCCTCTGCCTTCGGCTCAGGTCATGATCTCAGGGTCCTGGGATCGAGCCCCACATTGGGCTCTCTGCTCAGCGGGGGGCCTGCTTCCCCCTCCCCCTCTGCCTGCTTCTCTGCCTACTTGTGATCTCTCTCTCTGTCAAATAAATAAATGGAATCTTTAAAAAAAAAAGAAAAAGAAAAAGAAATACTTTTTCTTTTTACATAAGTTTAGTTTTAGAGAAGATTACAAAGATAGTACAGAATGTTCCCACCTGTCCTTCCCCCAGTTTCTCCTACTGTTAACATTTCACATAGTAAAGATAGGAACTAGGGTGAGGCAAGTGAAGCATGTACGGCACAAACCTGAAGGAGACACTCAGGCTTAGGTGCCAACCATGCATTTACACAGTCCGGAAAGTGAGCACTTCCCTCAGTTTTGTTCCTTAGGCATCTCACTTGTCTCCTCATAGTCCTAGCCCTGTACATAACCCATTGTGCATTTCTTAAAACTGAGAAATTAACATTGACATTATGCTATTAACTACACTACAGACCTGATTAAATTTCATCAGTATTTCCACTAATGTCATTTTTCTGTTCAGGATCCAACCCTGGATTCTACATTGGATTTAGTTGTCATGTCTCCTTAAGTCTATAACAGTGTCTTGGTGTTTCCTTTTTTTTTTTTTTTTTTTTTTAAGATTTTATTTATTTATTTGACAGAGAGAGAGATCACAAGTAGGCAGAGAGGCAGGCAGAGAAAGAGGGGGAAGCAGGCTCCCCGCTGAGCAGAGAGCTCGACGAGGGGCTTGATCCCAGGACCCTGAGATCATGACCTGAGCCAAAGGCAGCGGCTTAATCCACTGAGCCACCCAGGCGCCCCTTGGTGTTTCCTTTTAAATGAGCTTTATTAGGCTTATCTTCTATTTGCCAAACAAAACTCCTTAATTTTTACTTTTTGTGTTATGTGTCAGTATGTATGAATGGAGGTTCTTTCACACATATTAGGAATGTGTGTGGCATTGTGGAATTTGAAACTAATTTTTGCATTGATGGAAAGCCTATTATTAAAACGACTGTTGCTCACCACTGTTTCCTTAAATTTTGTAGGACATAGATGAGATACCCATAAGTGATTTTTTTCCCCAAGCTCTATTGAGATATAATTGACATGTTACTGATTCTTAATAAGATATTTTAGAACACCAGAGTTTTAGAAAAGTTACAGTGTATCACAAAATAATACCTTATATTTCAGTTTTTAATTTAATGGCACATTGCAGTATTTCAGGGTCTCATCTTTCTTTTTGGTTTTGGGGTGGTATTTGAGATATAGTTTCTCTCTCCCTACACACACAAACACGTGCACGCGCAATTATTAGAAGGACTCTTAAGCATTTTATCCCCATCAGGCCGATGAGAATATGTAGAAGAGGGAGGAGACATTAATCTTTGCCATATGTGGGAGTAAATATAGGAAACACCATGAATGTAGCCACTAAAAAATGTCAGACTAGGGGCATCTGGGGTGGCTCAGTTTGTTGCATTGTCCACCTCTTGGTTTGCACTTGGGTCATGATCTCAGGGTCATGAGATCAAGCTCCACCACTAGCTCCGAACTTTGGGGAATCTGCTGGAAAATTCTCTCTCTTTCCCTTTACCTTTCCCCCAACTGGTGCTAGTGCTCGTGCATGTGCACTCTTTCTCAAATAAATAAGTAAATCTTAAAAAAAGACATGGCAGACTAAAGAGTCTCACAAGGGGTGCCTGGGTGGCTCAGTTGTTAAGCATCTGCCTTCGGCTCAGGTCATGGTCTCAGGTCCTGGGATTGAGTAGGAAGCCTGCTTCTCCCACTCCCACTCCTCAGGCTTGTGTTCCCTCTGTAGCTCGCTCGCTCTCTGTCAAATAAATAAATAAAATCTTTTTCAATAAATAGTCTCACAGATGGTTTGTATTCATGTAAGTGCTTATCTTGATCTCTTCATATTGTTTATACTAATGAAATCAAAACAAAATAAAAAAACATTCAAACCACAACCATTAATGTTTTTGTCAGACAACACTGATTAGCACAAGATGTGGCTCTGTATGCTGCACAGAACAAGTTAGACAGGCTCGCACCCAGAGAGAAAACAGTGTCAACACATGTGAGATTGGAAATGTGGCCATGTAACAAGGAGTAGCCCAATCCCATTTCTATATTTTTATTATAAAGTATCTGATATGTATCTGATATGTGCAAAAGCAAGTTTATAATATGTCACAGTAGTATGAGTTTAACAGTTGTAAGCACTGTTGCATAAACCCAGTGAGTACATCTGTAGTAGACTGCCTTTTTTTTTTTTAAGATTATTTATTTATTTGACAGAGAGAGATCACAAGTAGGCAGAGAGGCAGGCAGAGAGAGAGGGGGAAGCAGGCTCCCCGCTGAGCAGAGAGCCAGAGAGCGGAGATGCGGGGCATGATCCCAGGACCCTGAGATCATGACCTGAGCCGAAGGCAGTCTTAACCCACTGAGCCACCCAGGTGCCCCTGTAGGAGACTGCCTTTAGTAATGAATTTCCCAAAAGAAAAAAAAAACTATTTTGGTAAATTATACTTTATTTATATTCACGTATCTTAATTGCACTTAAATTATTTGGAAGGAAGGAGGAGGGTGGGGGAAGCCAATCCTTTACCTGATACTCCTGACATCTAAAATGGTACTTCTATCTGTATGGTTTTTTTTAGCCTGGTGGTTCTTTATTCGTTACTACAATCAACAAAACACAGCTATCTTATGCCTTGGGAATTGTCTTTTCAGAGCAAATTGCAGGTATTGTACCAAAAGGTACTCATACATGGGAGAAGTTCGTTTCACCCGAAAAGCTAGAGAGCATTCTGGAATCAAGTAAGTATTAAGAATGTTTCCAGTTTTCACAGCCTTACTGAACGTTTAATGTATCTACAATCATTAATCACACAACCTGGCACTTAATTAAATGGGCCACTATTTTCTGGATGTTGGTTTCATCTCTCAGCTAGATTATAAACTCCTTGAAGTTAGGCATGGGTATTAGGTACCACTTCTCTCTCTCACCTGTGGCCCCTAACCCAGGGCCATGCAAATCACAGATGATCAGTGAATACTGTTTGGCTGCTTAGTCATTATTTGCTTAAGGAGGAGGTGCAAATGTCTGTCACTTACACATCCCCACTTGGTCCTCTGGAGGCCCTGTGTGTATCAGCTTATCCTACATATTATTTTTTCTGATTCCTCCGTACTCAGGTACACTTTGAACTTCCTTGTCACTTTTTATGTATTTTATGCTACTTAGAGCACGTCTTGTATTACGGTTCTTTTGGTGTTTTTAAGCCCCTTTCTGGTCTGTCAGCTCTGTGGAGGCCAGACTGTCTCTTTTTTGTACTCCCTGCAGTGCCTGCCTGTGCTTCACATGTTGTGAGCTCTTGATTTATGTGGTGAGTTCCTGTCAGGTCATAACATGTAGTTGGTGTTTGGTACTCCTGCTGAGTACTTAACTCATGTGTGTCTCGGGCTTTTTTTCACATCACAGTATATCAGTAAACTTGATTTGGAGTATTGAAATAGTATCAATCCAAGGCAATGGAGGAGGTTCTGAAGATTTCTGCAAGTGATATTGCTGAAAACAGAGTAGGAGAAAGTACTGTAAGATGCTTGATAGGAATGATCACTTGTTGGCAGATAGTCTCTCTTTTTTTTCAGATTTAAATTTTTTTCAGATTTAAATATTTATTTTTTCAGATTTAAATATCTTGGGGGGGCAGATATTTCCTAATAAAAGCTTATATTTACTCAGTACTTACCAAATTCTAAGCATTGTGCTACTTTATACGCATATCTAATTCTAACAACTCTAGGACTGTATGTTCTGTACGTGTGAGAACATTGAGATTCAGACAGGTTAAGTGACTTGACTCTGATCACCATCTAATAGGTGCCAGGTTGGGATTTGAACCCAAGCAATTTGATTTAGAGTTTCTGTTCTGTGCCATAGTAAAGAATGATATGTACTTGGTTACACAGTATTTTTTTTCCATCGAGTCAGGAATCTTTTTTTTTTTTATTTAATTTATTTATTTGATAGAGAGAGGCATAGTGAGAGAGGGAGCACAAGCAGGGGGGGCTGGGAGAGGGAGAAGCAGGCTTCCCGCTGAGCAGGGAGCCCGATATGGGGCTCCATCCCAGAACCCTGGGATCATGACCTGAGCCAAAGGCAGACACCTGATGACTGAGCCACCCAGGTGCCCTGAGACAGGAATCCTGGTTTTTTTTTTGTTTTTTTTTTTTTAATTTTATTTTTTTTAAACATAAAATATATTTTTATCCCCAGGGGTACAGGTCTGTGAATCGCCAGGTTTACACATTTCACAGCACTCACCATAGCACATACCCTCCCCAGTGTCCATAACCCCACCTCCCTCTCCCAACCCCCCTCCCCCCATCAACCCTCAGTTTGTTTTGTGAGAATAAGAGTCACTTATGGTTTGTCTCCCTCTCAATCCCATCTTGTGTCATTTACTCTTCTCCTACCCCCTTTACCCACCATGTTGCTTAGGAATCCTGTTTTAAATATAGTCACATTAGAGTCTTGGCATTTGGAAAGTAATTACTTAACAAAATCTACTCTTTCTGATTGTTTTCTTCAGACGGTCTGTCAGTTCACACGGTGGCAGGAATGCTCTACAACCCCTTCTCAGGTTACTGGCGTTGGAGTGAAAATACAAGCCTGAACTATGCAGCTCATGCTGTGAAATCCATTGGACAGGAGCCCCCGGTGCCTGCTGGGTTTGTTTTCAGGGGGGAAACAGAGGAGCTCCATGATAAAGACTCCATCAACCCGGGTGTGCAGGAAGAGCTGAAGAAATGAATGGCTTCGAAGGACTATGTATAATACGGCTTGAAAGTCTCATGTTTACATATGTGAAAATACACACTTTGTCTTTTGTGAGTGGATTGTGAAGAAAAGAAAGTCAACAAAAAGGGCTAAAACCTTGGATAAAAGTTTTGGTTGTTTCATCTAATGGCCACTTTCAAAGGATGATTCTGTGGATAAAAACTTTTGGCAAGGTATTGTGTAATCTAGGCATTTAAATTCCTCAGCCTTTGTTTTATTAATAGGGTATATATACTTGACTTGACTTGACGGATTATATATATTCATCCAGCGTGTGTGCACATACGTATATGCTGAAATGGGTTTTCATTTAGAGGAATCTGCATTATCTATGTTCTTTATCGGGTTTTAGCTAAAGACAGGCTTCTGACATACGAAAACCAAATACAGTTTTATTCCTCTTATATATGGGAGAATAAAATGCATTTTTTCCTTTAAATTTTACTTTGTTGGAAAGCAAATGGATTGTTAAATATATACTACATTTGGATTCAGACATTAAAATCAAGAAGTCCGGATAATGTCGGGCATACTTCTATACAGTTCCATAAATGTTTTATTGTGACTTTTTTTTTTTTTTTTAAGTAGAAAGGACTTTTTAAAACTCAATTAAAAATTCGGTTATGGAAATTTCTTCTTCAGCTAACATTTTTATAATTGAAGGGACTGACTTGAAATGTACTTTTATGCTTCTTGAAGTATGTGAATCCCTGGCTTTTTCTGAAAGTCCAGATGCTCTCTATAGAGACATTCATAGAGGCCATTGACCCAGTGTGACAAACAAACACGGATTGAATACATGTGACCCAGGTTGAAGGTCAGCTTTTTACTTCTTATCATTTTTCCCATTTACACTCATGTTTGCTGTATTCCTTTGTCAGTGTCTGTTAGAGTTAGGTAGGCAAAGACTTCCCAGCCACCTTAGTTTGTCATGTACTTGTTCTCAGCAGCATTTCAGGGGAGGAAACTGAAATTTAAAGAATTAAGAAAGGAATTATAACTTCAGTTGCTATGGTGTGATTAGGGGGCTAAAAATTAGGAGCTTCCATTGGCCTCCATTTAAAAGTTAGACTCTTAGTCTGAATTCTAGTAGTTTTATTACCAAAACAAAGCTTCCTCATTCTATCTGTTAAAAAAATAAAGTGTTGGTGTAAAAGAGTAATCTAAGAACAATGTAATGGAATTGGTTAAAAAGTAGTCCCCCCAAACAAGTGTATTTATTTTAGAGAAAAAAAACACTTTCAGTTATTAAAAATACATTCTTAAGTGATGTAATTTCAGGGTGATTCAGTAATAACTACTGTGTTTCACTTGACTTCCAATGGAATGAAGAGATGAAAATTTCATGCCTCTGTGTATAATCTAATTTGATCTTTCAGGCCAATTTCAACTAAATTTCAGGAGAAATAGGTTCAAAAAGATACTACAAATTGTTTTAAGTGTGTACTTGTGGAATGAGGATTGCCCAGCCGAAAACTTTTAATTCTGAGAACTAACAGCTTTTGAAAAGCGGTAATCTAGCGAGTAGGGCTATGCTGGGGAGTTTCATCTGCAAACCTTCCCTCAGGAACTCCGGGTTCTTAAGACTGCCCTGCAAGAGATAATGATGGAGACTTTATGACTAATGGTCCAGCAAACAAATGTAAGCCTGCCTTAGAATGGAAAAGAACAAGGCTCAGAGAGCAAGAAGGTGAATTTGCAGGCAGTCTTAATTTGGGGTGAGGGGAACAACCATGGGAAGCTGGGCAGTGACCTTGACCGCCTTGCTATAGTCATGAAGGAAGTCAGATTGCTCAGTGGGACTGTAATTCTAAAAACTGCTTGACCATTTAAGGTTGGCTCAAAGGGCTACAGATTAGGAGAGCAAAACTTTCAGCACTTAGCAGTAGCTATGAATGATGGTAGGAAGGGTCACTGGCAAGGCTGGTGGTGATGAGAGAGATCAAGGGGTATAGCTTTCCCCAAAATTTTTGCAAGGAACAGTAGGATCTAGCACCCAGCACAAACACGCAAAACCCCCCTGGGAACCTGGAGGAACCTTCTGGAAGCAGGATTCTAGAAACTAGCCTGATTAAGAGACTAGAATAAAAAGCAACGGCAGTTGTTACGAAAGCGTTGATTTTTTCCCAAAGTTGCTATGTTCTGGGGAAAATCAGTGCCATCCAGGTGTATAAAACATCGCTGTGTTTGTGTGTTCTATATTTTTCCTGAAGACAAAGCAACACAAAAGAATTGTCTTTAAATCTTTTATTTTACGGAGCACCTGGGTGGCTCAGTGGGTTGAGCGTCTGCATCCGGCTCAGGTCATGATCCCAGGACCCTGGGATGGAGCCCCAGGTCAGGCTCCCTGCTCAGTGGGGAGCCCTTTTCTCCCTCTCCCTGCCACTCCCTCTGCTTATGCTCTCTCTGTCTGTCAAATGAATAAAATCTTTAAAAACTTTTATTTTATGTCTAGACATATACTTGAGGCACTAGAAATGCTATCACATTTTCTTTCCCCTAAATCAGGCCTTAGTGCTCTCAAATGAAAATGTCAAAAATCATTGCAACTTGTGACCTTAAGAAACTTTCTGGTTTTTTGGTCAACATGTTTGGATTTGGAAAACAGGTGCTGTTTGGGCACTAAGGTTGAACATTTTTGTTTGATTATGATTTGTTAACTGAGTCATTTTATAGATAAACATAAAACCCACGAAGAGCCGTTCTTTGTAGTTGTATTGCTTTGGAGAATTTGTTAAAGGCGTTCCCATGGTTCCACCTGATTTCACAGTGGATAATTGGAAATTATCTTAGAGATATGTTGATATCTTAGAGATATCTTAGAGAATGATGTGTGTCCTACGTTTCCCTTCCACACCACAGCCAAACATATCAAAAGGGTTTTCTCTGTTTTGTCATTATCTCTCAGTCTGGTGGGCCCCTCTCCATTACTGTTTCATTGAGACCATTTTCACCAAAGTCACAGATTGACCACGTGACTATACCCAAAGACCATTTTTCAGCTCTAATCTCATTCGTGGACATTGTTAATTACCTCCCTCCTTTATTCTCTTATTTCCATGATTTTACCCTCTTTGACTAACCACTCGTTGTCAGCCTGAGTTCCCTTTTCTTGCTCTACCCACGCACCTGTTGGCTTTAATTGGATGGTTCCCTATACCCATACTTTTATAGTCTCCTGTAAATAAATCTGCCTCAAATTATCATATTTCGGGTGGGCCATCTGCTTCCTGCTGGGACCCTCACTGATAAACTCACCCACTCCCAACCACTTCTTAAAACCCTCCAGTCATTTCTCATTGCTCTGAAGATTAAAGTCCTAAATCCCTTACCATGGCTATGGAGTCCTGACGTGATTTGACCCTGCCTACTCCTCAAGCTTCGTCATTTACTCTTGACAAGTTTGCTGGATTATTTTTTAACTATCTTATTTATTTATTTTAGAGCTATACAGAGGGTGTGTGTGTAAGCACGATGAGGAGCAGAGGGAGGGGGACGAGCAGACTCAGTGCTGAGCACCAAGACTGGCAGAGGGCTGGATCCCAGCCGCCCTGAGATCATGACCTGAGCAGAAATCAAGAGTCAGACACTTAACTGATTGAGCCACCCAGGCGCCCCAAGCATGCTGGATTTTAATAACAAAAGTGTTCATCATAGTACTTTTGCACTATATTAAACTTTACCTTTAAAAATAATTATAAAATAGGGGCGCCTGGGTGGCTCAGTGGGTTAAAGCCTCTGCCTTCAGCTCAGGTTGTGATCCCGGGGTCCTAGGATCGAGCCCCGCATCCGGCTCTCTGCTCAGCAGGGAGCCTGCTTCCTCCTCTCTCTCTGCCTGCCTCTCTGCCTACTTGTGATCTCCGTCTGTCAAATAAATAAAATATTTTAAAAATTTATAAAAATAATTATAATTTCAGATTCACAAAAAAAGTGTCAAAAGTAATCCAAAGGGTTCCCATATACCCTTCATTCAGCTTCCCAAATGTTACCTTTGACCACAATACAATGATAAAACCCAGAAAATTAACTTTGATAATCTACAAACCTCATTTAAGTTTTTTTTTTTAAAGATTTTATTTATTAATTTGACACAGAGAGAGAGAGAGAGATATCACAAGTAGGCAGAGAGGCAGGCAGAAAGAGGGGGAAGCAGGCTCCCTGCTGAGCAGAGAACCCCATGCGGGGCTCCATCCCAGGACCCTGGGATCATGACCTGAGCTGAAGGCAGAGGCTTTAACCCACTGAGCCACCCAGGCGCCCCCCATTAGTGTTTTTTTAAGGGGGAAGCAAGATCCCACATTGCATTAAGTTGCCATGTCTTAGTGTCCTTTAATTTGGGACATTTCCTCATTCTGTCTTTGTCATTTGTGACTTCGACAGAGCACTGGACATTTGTTTTAAATGCACCTCACTTTGTATTTTTTTTTCTTATTTTTCTTCACAATTAAATCCGGGTAATGCCTCTTTGGCAAGAATACCACAGAAGTGATGTTGTGCCCTCCTCGGTGCGTCCTGTCAGGAGACTCCTGATGTCGGTATGGCTTGTTACTGGGGATGCTGAGTTTGGTCACATGGCTAAGGTGGGGTCAACCAGATTTCTTCACTGTAAGTTACCATATTTTTCCCTTTATACTGAATAACTACCTTAAAGTAAGATACTGTGAGAGTATGTAAGTGCTGTGGTTTTCATACTCTTGCCCACTAGTTTTATCATCCATTCATGGTTATTGCTTGAAGCAATTATGACTGTGGTGTTTGTCTAGTGGTAATTCTCGTCTTTCTTTCCACACTATTTATGGAATTCCGAAAGGAAGAACTGTCCCTTCTCCCCGATTAACTCATTTATTTAATTATTTATTTTCATTAGAACGGACTCACGGACATTATCTTCTATGGGTTACAACCCACTGCTATCATTTTTCATTACTCAGGTTGTTCCATATTTGGCCATTGGGAACCCTTCCTGTGGCCTTTCATGTCCCTGTGGCTTTTCATGCACTTCTTTACTTTCTAGCATCACAGGGGGTCTCCAGGCTCAACTTGATTTGTCTTGATCCAGCCCAGGAATTCAAGGAACCCCAATTCCTTTTATTGGAGAATAGTATTTAGAACCCAAGGTCTGAGCACTAAGTATCCTTCTACTGCTGGGGCCTCGGTGCTTCTGGGGCATCGGTGCCTCTAGGGCATCTCTGCAGACGGAGCTAGGAGGTATATGCAGGCACACACCTGCCCACGTGAGAATGACCATGAATTCATACCGATACCTCTGATTGCAGGCCAGTGTCACAGTGTTTATCCCACCAGTCCCGCTTGCTTTATTTTACTTATTCAATCCTCGCATACTCATAGTTTCACAATTGCTAAACAAATATAATTTAATCTTAGTATATATAGTTAAAATACTGTGTTCCAAAGTTATATTGACTTTGTTCTTTTTTTCCTTATCCGCTTCAATCGGTTGTATTGTTCATTGTAATTAGTTTGTGATTTGTAGTTCATTTGCATTCAGTTAGGTTCATAGTTACCGCTTGTATTTCTTTTGGGGTTCTTCCCCCCCCAACATCCTGGCTGATTTAAATTACTAAATTTAAATTATAATCTTATATATCGTTATAATTATAACTTAAATTATTACTTTTAGAGTATGTATCACTAAACATGGTTCTAAAAGTCAGAGCTAGGGGCGCCTGGGTGGCTCAGTGGATTAAGCCTCTGCCTTCAGCTCAGGTCAGGATCTCAGGGTCCTGGGATCGACCCCCACATCTGGCTCTCTGTTCAGTATGGAGCCTGCTTCCCCTTCTCTCTCTGCCTGCCTCTCTACCTACTTGTGATCTCTGTCAAATAAATAAATAAAATCTTTAAAAAATAAAATTAAAGTCAGAACTATATAAAAAATTATACTTCGAGACCTATCGCTCCCCCACATCTCTTCCACTCCCATATTCCCTACAGCCTATTCTTTCCACTCCATTCCTCCTGACTCACTGTAGGTAACCAGTCTCATTATTCTTCCAGTTTCTCACATATGTGTGTGTGTGTGGGGGGTGCGTTTGTGCAAATAAACAGATGCGGGCATAGTTCCTTATTTCCTGTCTTGCTTTCAAGAAAGGTAGCCAGCCATAGTACCATTTCACACTTTGTTTCAAGTCTTGTGTTGTTACATTCTGCTACTGCGGCTTGCACAGTTCCCCCTCCACTCAAGAACATTCGAACCCCCTATTAGCCAGCATCCTCTCTCCCCCCACCTAGTTCCCCTGTACCTCTCCTTCAGACCGAAGCCCAAGCATCATCTCCTCTGGGAACGTTATCTTTGACTGTCTGGCCTAGGGCAAATGCCGCTTTTAACTTTATGCCATATTTCCCCTATCACTTATTATTACAGATTTAGATTTGTTTGTGTGAATAGTTGATCAGGATCCATCTCAAACACTATGTGGGCTGGACCATTGTTCTGTTTCACTCATTATTATATCCCCTGACCCAGCTCAGTGCCTGGCACTTGATATTTGTTTGTTGAATGGGAAAACAAGTGAATGAAATGCTGGTAACATATTTGTGACATTTCAATAAAGTCAAGTAATTTGGATAATCCAACAGGTTATTACAGGTTATTTTGAAATAATAGGCCACTTACATTTGCTTCACTATGGGACTTCTACCTTCATAAAAACCCAAAGAAATAAATTCAGTTTTTCTTGAGGTTCTGTAAAGTATTTAATCTGTTTGTCTTTATTCTCAGTTACCCTTTTTCTAAGACTATGGTCTGTTTTCATCTTTTTGAACAGTAAGCCATGCCATTTCTAATGCCTGAAGAGCCCCCCCCCCTTTTTTGTTCCCTAATAATGACCTCTCAGTGACCCTCTTGACTACCTGCCTATTAATAGACTTGGCCAAGCTGGTGGATGTCCCCTTAATCTCTTCTTCCCTTCTGTAGCAACCAAACCCCTTATTTTAGCTACATTTCTTGACCTTCCTGGAAGCTAGATGTGGCCATATAACTTAATTATGGCCAATGAGATGTGAGTGGAAATGGTATGTGTACCTTCCAGGATGTGTCAGTAGGGAGCATGCTCTTTTCCTTCCCGTTCCTCCCTCCTGCTGGCTGAAAGGGAGACATGGTGGCTCGAGTTGGGACAGTCAGCTGAGACTTAGAGCTGGAGCAACAAGATAGCAGAGCCCTATATCAGGGTTATAGAATGAGGGAGGGCAGGAGGAAGAGAGAAAATGCATGACTATCCGCTTGCTTTAGCTACTGCTGTTTGGGTTTTCTATCACAGCCAGATCAAATTTTAACTTATTGTGGTTTGCCTAACCATAACATCCAGACCTAGCGTCAATTATTACCATTTGGTGGATGGGGGTAAATAACCTAAACAAACATCTGTTGAAGGGAAGATCCCACACATAGGAAAGCAGTGATTTAGGGATCCTCCCAAGAGTGACCCTCTTTAGCTGTAGGAAGTCAGGACTGTGTGGGAAAGGGGAAGAAGCTAAAAGAAACTTCCTCTAGGGAAAAGTCAGACAAATCCAAAATGGGAGACATATACAAGTGAACAGACCCAAACTGTGATGAGATCGGTACAGAGCAAGAACTTAGATGCGGTTCTGGCTAGAACAGCAACAGCAAAACAGCTATAAAATATTTTTGAGACAATTGTATAAATTTGAACATAGACTAGATCTGAGTTAACTTTATGGAATTATTAGGAACATTCTTGTGTGTGATAACATGGTGTTTGTGAAAGCCAATGTCCTCATTCTTAGGAACTACAGAGTTGGGAATATAGGTAGTGAAAAACAAGATATCTCAACTCACATTCAAAGGGTTTAAAAATGAAAACAGGCCATGTTGTTAGAAAAGGATAAGGGGGAAGCGGGAACAGTGAGATAAAGACAGATTAAATACTTCTCAGGACTTTGTGAAAACTATATTTATTTAGGTTCTGGGAGTGTGTGTGTGCTTCCACATAAACATAGAAAGTATGCAGTAACGTTACTAACTGGTGAATTTTGGTGAAGTGTGTACATGCGTTGTACTATTCCATCAATTTTTCTGTAAGTTTGAAACTCTCAGAATAAAAAGAGAAAATATTAGTGATATTGTGATATTGAATTGGTCTAGAAAAGAAATTCTGCATGAATTAATGTAAATTCTGTCTCATGCTGTTTTTTAAAAAGAATTCGTAAGTCATATTGGCCACTTGCTGTAATCCTTTGCTTTTATGGAATGCCAGACCCTGTGTGAAGGGCTCTGCATGGATTATCTCATTTAAACCTCACAGCAGCCCCTGGAGGTAGGGATGATTGTCCACTCCACTTCCACAGGGCCGTTAAATGTTTTCAGCGTCACACAACTAGTAAGATTCAACCAGGATTTGAGCCCAGGCAGTGTGATTTGTGACCCTGTGCATTTTGCTACTTTTATCCTTGTACCCCGTGTCTGTGCCATCATGGGTCGGAGTAGTAGCCTGACCTCACACAACGACCTATCACATCTCTGAGTTGTCTGAATGCAAGGGAACGTCTTCAAACCATTAAACCCAACAAAGCTTCACAAGGTTTATAGACTGTGCTATTTGCCTCTGTTCTCTTAGAGTGTCATTACTGTTCTTCAGCTAAACCAACTACGTGCTGCTCATTGTAATTTGATAAAATGCTTTAAAGACCCAGAATAAAGTGATATCCTTACTTTCTATAGTATAGTCCTAGGTTTTGCTATTGTATTAATGATAAATTGAGGATAAGTATTAAAATCCTACACATCAATAGTATCTTAGTCAAGCAAAAAAATCAGAGTGTTGGACAGCGTACTGATGTACGCTGGGGACGCTCATGAGGGCTTCTGTGCTGTGGTTGACCTGGACCCTCAGCATTGAGAGGAATCAAATAGAGATTTAGAGAGATTGCTTGGTAACCAGGCACAGGGACAATTATGCTTCCTGGAATTATTTTTCAAACTTGGACTGGAGATGTCCCTGCAATTCCATAACACATATTTTTATCATTACAGACTTAACAGAAATGGGCTGAAAATGTAAGAATCCTAAGAAAATATCGATAGAACAATAAAGATGGAAACAAGACCAATGCAAGGAAGTGTTAGTATAACCAACACATAATTGCTTTCATTAACTGACAATGTGACTTTATTAGAAAGGAGATTCTTTGTTGATTATTACTAATGAGATGCATGTTAGCCTTCTCTGTATCAAAAAATTTAAAAAATATATAAATAAGTAAAAAGTTCTGACCCTGGGGGGGTGCCTGGGTGGCTCAGGTGGTCAAGTGACTGCCTTCAGCTCAGGTCATGATCCTGGAGTCCCGGGATCGAGTCCTGCATCAGGCTCCCGGCTCCATGGGGAATCTGCTTCTCCCTCTGACCTTCTCCCCTCTCATGCTCTCTCTCTCTTTCTCAAATAAATAAATAAAATCTTTAAAAAAAAAAAGTTCTGACACTGAAGGTTTGCATGGAAATCAAACAAAAGAATTTATTGTGAATTCTTGTATTCTTATATCAGTAAACCTCTTGTATTTCAGCAAGAAAAGGATGAGCACTTATAAATGAGCCACTGTTTAGGAGCTGAGAGGCACCAGTTGGACCATGTATGGAAACAACATGTTCTCAAGATGATATGGCAGAGCTGAGAATGGGGTGTGTAAATATGGTAAATATGGACACCAGACATTTCCATTTTGCTCAATTTGAATTTTCGTTTCTTTTTTCTCTCTAATTTTTTAAAAGTAGGCTCCACCCCAAGGTGGGGCTTGAACTCATGGCCCTGAGATCAAGAGTCCTACACTTTGTCAACTGAGCCAGCCAGGCACCCCCTTGGATTGTTGACAGGCAGAACCTAATGGACATAGAACTCACAGACATCATGTGAGATCTCCATTCATATTATAAAGAAAGTAAAGTTATTTTCTTTACTCTGTAACAGACCCTAGGGGCGCTTGGGTGGCTCAGTTTGTTAAAACAGTCCCTGTAGTATCTGGGGTCTACAGACAGGCTTCTGAGGTTCCAGAAACCCTCTGAAATAGGGAACAAAATTATTAGGGGGGGGCACCTGGGTAGCTCTCGATCTTGGGGTCATGAGTTCAAGCTCCATTTGGGCATGGAACCTTTTTTCTTTTACCCTAAAAGAAAGAAAAGTGTGTGCACGCATGTTTGTTTGTTTTTTTTTTTTTTTTTGCTGAGAACGTCCCATAGCTCTCATCAGAGTCTCAAAGGGATTTTTGACCACACAAAAAGGTTAAAAATTACTGTACTAAAATGCTGCAGTGAGAAATATAGTCTTTACTTGGCAGAGTATGTCAGGAAAAGAAAAATATGGTCACTCTATATTTTGCCTATAATTTGTAAAAGTGAATATGAAGGCTGTCAAGAGTTGTGAAAGGCAAAAACTGGGATATTTAAATTGCCTCTTTTAGGTTTTTTTGTTTTGTTTTGTTTTGTTTTTGTAGGCTCTATACCCAAGTGGGGCTTGAACTCATAATCCCTAGATCAAGAGTCATAGGCTCTACTGACTGAGCCAGCCAAGTGCCCCATTTTTGGTCATTCTTTTTATATTGAATTGGAGAGATGTTCTGGAATTCTGTTCTTAGACTTAGTTTTATCAGGATGGCATGGTGGAAGGCCAGCCTGAATTAATTAACTATGAGATTTATACAATATTTAAAGAATTTCAACTCATAGGGGTGCCTGGGTGTCTCAGTCCATTAAGCATCTGGTTGTGATCTCTGGGCCGTGGGATTGAGCCCCATGTTAGGCTTGGCACTCAGCTCAGAGTCTGCTTGAGATTCTCTCTCCCTCTCCCTCGGCCCTCCTCCCTGCTCTCTCTCTCTCTCAAATAAATACATAAAATCTTTAAGAGAAAGAATTTTAATTCCCAATGCTACTTTTATTTTTTTATTCTTTTTAAAAAGATTTTATTTATTTGGCAGAGATCACAAGTAGGCAGAGAGGCAGGCTGAGAGAGAGGAGGAAGCAGGCTCCCTGCTGAGCAGAGAGCCCAATGTGGGCCTCGATCCCAGGACCCTGGGATCATGACCTGAGCTGAAGGCAAAGGCTTAACCCACTGAGCCACCCGGGTGCTTCTCAATGCTACTTTTAAATAGAGATATATAGATTAATAGGTAGATGGCTGGGTAGATGATGGATGGATGGATGGGTGGGTGGATTCATGATAAATACTCAGCTATGTTAGCAGAGAACTTAAGGGGACGGCTTTAGTCCAGTGGGATATCTAAGCAGCTTACCTCCCTGCCCTCAGCTACCCCCTCCTTCACACATACCACGAGGTGGCACCCAGACCCACCTCAGAGTGACCAGGCCTCTACCTTTACTGGCCTTTTCTTACTACTTGAACACCCACAGACCTGGCAGTTTTGCACCCAGAACTTTCCCTGAGAACCCAGAACCTCCTCAAAGGAGGCTGGAACTTAGCTCTTCTATAGGCAGATCTCTCTGTGCTCCTGAGATGACATCTTCCTTTGAAATCAATTGGTGCAGGCCCAGATGACTGGGGCTCCAGGGACCTGCAGGGGCCCAATGCTTTTGACGTTCTTGTAGCCCAGTAAGGATCCCTGTGAACCATAGTAACTGACCAGGATTTGGATACCCCATACTGATTCTTTTCTACAATCTCTCCTTGAGACTCTTTCTTGAGTTCTTCTTGTGTGATTCTATCTCCCACTGCTCCCTTCTACACTTCCTGAGGCAACCTCTAGAAGCCCCATTTCACGATTTATCAATTACACTCCTTCTCAAGTCTTCATTGAAGTTTTCTTTACCTGCTGCTTTAACTGGCTTGTCCTCTGAGGATATAATTTCATCTGGAGCCATTTTGAGAGGAAGTTTCACATTCTCGGAATTGAGAGATGTAGTTTGTGTCCTTTTTACTTGTGGCCATAACTCTTGTGTAAGAGCTCTCCTGTCTCCAAGCCTCAAGTCTGGCTGTCCTGTCCTCTCCTTCTCTATAGCTAACCCCCTACTTCTGATCACTCCCCTCAGTCACAGCATCTCTTTTGTTCTTCCCCCTCTCGCGTTCTCCCATCTTCCTGAGGAGCTCCAGTGTCTATGCAAATGGTTTGTGTCTACCTCATCAGCAACAGGACCTTGTCTCTAGAGGTTTCTACCTTTATGGACACTCCTAGCACTTGAGGTGCTAAGAACATCTGAAATTGAAACCCCCACTCAGAGGAGGGAGCCTCTCTGAAACAAGGATAGAAAACCAAGAAGCCATAGAAGAAAAAAAACTGAAAAATAACAAGCTGGGGAAAATATTTGCAAATCAATTCACAGAAAAAAAGCTGTTTTTCTCAATTAGAAGCTCCTATAAATCAATAAAAAGTACTTGTACCCAGTAAAAAATGAACAGTTCACAGAAAAGTCAGTACAAATGCATTTTAAAGAAATGCACCCAAGTTCACACATAACAAGAGAAGCACAAATTTAAAACTACAGTGAGACACTTCCTCACCAAATTAGTAAAGATCAAACATTTAATATGTGTGGTAAGGGTATGTGTGAAGAAACAGACACTTTCAAAACTACTGAGGATGTAAATTGCCCTCTATGACGGGCAATATGGCGATATATGTCATAATTAAAATTCATGGTTCCTTTGGCCCTGAAATTCCACTTCTAGAAATGTGTGTGTGTGTGTGTGTGTAAGTGTGTAACCACTATTTTCTGTGCTGCTATAAAAAAATTCAGGAATCTTGGAAGTTCTACATTTAAGATAAGAAAGAAAGGAAACTAATATACAGGACAGGCATTTAATGATAGAATTTTGTGTAAAAATAATCTAAAACAATATATACATACATATATACAGGTACATGTATATATAGAAAATGCTTTCATAATGCATAGAATATCTCTGGGAATAAACACAGAAGTTGTGTTTGGCTCTGTTTGTCTCAGGGAGGGGAACTGGGCTACGAGAACAAAGTTAGGAGGGAGACTGTGTCTCTTAGAGTCCCAGCAAGAAACTGAAGACGCACTTAAGGTGGTTATTTTGAAGAGGGGCAAAAAAAGACTATTTACAAAACTGCAGTGCCCCAGGGCTGACAGCAGCAATAAGTCATTACCACCGCTCCTGCTGAAGGAAAGGGGTATGGGCTTGGTTCCTGAAACCCACGGAAGGTGGCAATGTGGAGAGAGCTGCCTGATTGGAGCTATGGCCCAGGTGACTGCAGGAGAAGACCCTACGGCTTAGTCATCCCTTCCTGTTCTCCTCTTGTCCTCCAACCTCCGTCATGGGGCAAACTGCATGGGGACGTTCCAGTGCACACAACCAGAAGCCATGGTGTGAAGAACTCATTGATGTCATTCATGCGGTTCAGCCTCGGGGGCGAGGAGTGGGGTGGCAAAGAGCACATCTGGAGGCTAGGGGAGAGTATCTGGCTCAGAGATCTACTTTTCATTGCATTCTTCTTTGTAGCCGCTAAATTTTGTACTGTGTTTATGTATTTATATTAAAAATAAATTACACAATCTCTTTTTTAAAGAATGGACGACTGTTTACTTCCCCCTCCAACTATCTGTCACCTTTGCTTTCCTTTTCCCAGCCAAATCCAAATTCATGGTGGGCATCGTCAACACTTACCATCCTTCCCTTCATTTTTCAAGCCTTGCTTATGACCCCTTGACACTTGAATGTGCTCAGCCACCAAAGGTCAGTAATGCTGGCTAAATATATTTTACTCTCCTAAATGAAACAAGATGGGATTGGGAGGGAGACAAACCATAAGTGACTCTTAATCTCACAAAACAAACTGAGGGTTAATGGGGGGAGGGGGGTTGGGGGGGTGGGTTATGGACACTGGGGAGGGTATGTGCTATGGTGAGTGCTGTGAAGTGTGTAAACCTGGCGATTCACAGACCTGTACCCCTGGAGATAAAAAGATATTATATGTTTATAAAAAATAAAATTTAAAAACAAAAAAATATATATATATATTTTACTCTCCTTTTTGGGAGCATGTCACACTACTGATCCCACTTCACACTTTCTTAAGAAATCTTGGTTTCTGTAGCCCCAACACCCATCTGGCTTACCTCCTGGTTCCCTCTCCTTCTTAATTTCCTAGGTGGGTGCCTCTCTTCCTTTGGCCACCCTCTAGATGTGGTGTTCTCAGCATTCTGTCCTTGGCCCATTCCCCTCTCACATAGCATTGACTCTCACATTCTCATGCCTATTCCCTTGTCTTTAATGACTCCCAGCCATCTCAATCCTGGGCCCAGATCTCTGCTCTAAACCTCACACTTGGAGACATCTCCACTTGGGCCTTCTGTCAGCTGTCTGTTAGGGGCTGAATTGTGTCCTCCTAAAATCCATATGTTGAAGTATTTCAAAATGTGACGATATTGGGAGAGAGGCCTTCAAAGAAGTAATTAAGGTGAAATGAGGTCACTAGGGGGGAGCCAATCCACTCTGACTGGTGTTCTTATAAGAAGATATACTAGCTTCCAGCTCTACTGTCGGTGAGGATTTGGGATGCCTGGGTAGGGTAGTGTTCGGTCTTTTCTCCACAAGTCATGCCAAGAAAGCAGAAGCCTTACAATAAAATCCAGGGTAACATTATCAATTAAATTTTCTACTCTTTGAGTAGCAGTTTATTTTTTAATATTTTAGAGCTATTTTAATAAAATGGCATCTTAAATTTTACAGTGTAAAACCAGCGATAGTACCAACCTCACATCCACTTATTCTTACCACAGCAGCAAGGTCTTAAATCTTTTAAACTGTATTTTGAAACATGAAGTATAATACAAATTTTTTCCAAGTATCAATGAAATTTATAAAAGAATCCTATTCATTTAGTTATGCTCTTTGTGTTGGCACTTGAAAAAGTTCTGTACTAGCAGTAATCTCCCAGGATCCTCTGTCTTCTCCCCATTTCCATCCCCCCACCTCCCCCGCAACTCGCCTGCCCTATGGCTTCCTCTGTCAGCTCCTAGCACTTAGACTAGGACCTCTCAAAAGGCATATCCATTCCTGTCTCTTCTAATTGCTCCTCTTGAGTCTTGATTCATTTTCTCTCCATGTCTAATTCTGCTGCACCAACTCTTTTATCTGTATGTCTGGTGTTCAAACTCAAGAACTGTGACTTGATTGGGCTGGTTAAGAACCATTGAACATGGAGTGTGTATGGCGGTGGGTGGGGAGAGTTCCTTTTGGACAGAGTTTTTGGTCCTTTTCAGAAGCTGGTGGTCTAGACCACTTTTATTTTTTATTTTTTTATTGTTTTATTTAAACTCAATTATTAACATGTAGCATATCATTAGTTTCAGATGTAGAGTTCAAGTGATCTAGACCACTTTTTAAAAAAATTTTTATTTATTTATTTGACAGGCAGAGATCACAAGTAGGCAGAAAGGCAGGCAGAGAGAGAGGGGGAAGCAGGCTCCCCGCAAGCAGCCTGATGTGGGGCCCGATCCCAGGACCCCAGGACCATGACCTGAGCCAAAGGCAGAGGCCCCAACCCACTGAGCAACCCAGGTGCCCCTGACCTAGACCACTTTTTTTTTTTTAAAGATTTTATTTATTTATTTGACAGAGAGAGAGAGAGATCACAAGTAGGCAGAGAGGCAGGCAGAGAGAGAGAGGGGGAAGCAGACTCCCTGCTCAGCAGAGAGCCCAATGCGGGACTCAACCCCAGGACCCTGAGATCATGACCTGAGCGGAAGGCAGAGGCTCAACCCACTGAGCCACCCAGGTGCCCCTGATCTAGACCACTTTTAATCAAAGTATGGTTTCATCTTACCAGGAAGCTTGTTAGAAATGCAGAATTTCAGACCTCACACCAGAACTACTGAGTTAGAATTTGTATGTTAAAAAGATCCCAGGTGATTCATATGCAAACTAATGTTTGAGAAGAACTGATCTAATTGTACCTTATTTGGTCGTCATGGCAGAGCTGCACCTGAAACACAAGTTTGGGAAGCACTGATTTCCTTGTCCCTTGTCATATCATCATAGCCAGGGATAAATAGGCATAGCAGTATTAGCATAAGGAACTGTCTGAACCCACCTTTCTCCAAAGGTGACAGTATAACTGGTAGGTATTTGAGGCTTGATAGCCATCGGATTTAGACATTGTTCAGAATAGAATGGTGTAAAGATGGGATACCATGGACAGCGCTCCAGCCTTGGTGCATGAGAGATACTGTAGATGGTGGGAAGCTCAAAGAGCTGTTGGTGTAAGACACGGTGGGTTTGAATCCTGCTCTGGGAATTGAACTTGTTAACTTACCTTCCTTAGCTTCACCTTCCTCATTTGTAAATGGGATGGCAATACTTATCTATCACAGGTTGTTTTGAAGCATTATTGAAAAAAATATCACTAGACAGGCAGGTCTCATGTACAATAAATATTAGTCCCTTCCCTTTTCTTGTGTAAAACCTCAATTAGAGTTAATAAATAAATCAATAAATAAAAAATCTTGCAAAAGGAAAATAACAAGATCCCTCTAGCTTGGGGCTAATATCCCTGGTTATGACACCAAGGCTATCAGGATTTGTGGCAGTGGTGGAAGAGGTGGACATCTGGCACCCATAGTCTTCATACCATTTCAATAGCTGAAGGAGAACTGGGAGGGGAGCTGGAGGGCAGATATACTTAGCTCCCTCCACCTTCACCCTGTAGGGCAGGGGTCCTGCACAGCCAGTGGGGGTTCAATCTGGGATCTGGCTCTACATATGGGATGATGAGGAGCCATTCTTGGAAGAGTCAGTTGTTGACCCAGTTCTGTTTGGTTCCCCTCTGGCTGTTAATTACACCGCCACCATCCTCTGGAGCTGAGCCCCTGCCTCTGAGCCTTAGTCTTCCTTCTCTTTGTGGCTGGATTGCATCCCTTTGTGGAGCAGCGTGGCTGTGAAGGGCTCACCCGATCTTGCACAAAGGTTGATTAAAGCTGCTGTGCCTTTGTAACTGGAGCTGCTTCTCTTGTTCACCGTAGCTTTGCTCTGACATTCTCATACCAAACTTCTGTCCACTTCTTATGTCTACTGACTCCTCAGAGATTACTCTGCTTCCTTTCACTATTATACAAGCTGACTTATAATACTCTTTCTTCCATGCCACAGGTCTAAAGGCTAAATTTTAATCTGCATCACATTAGGATTATAGTTTAGCTTTTTTCGTGAAATTTTCTCTTACATGGGCATCTAAAAGATGTTCCCTTCAGGGCATCTCTGGAAATTTAAACCACATCTGAACTAAAGACCAAGTAATGCTCAAAGATGGTCTGCTGGGACCAGGAAGCAGCAGTTGGCTGGGCTTCCATGAGTGGGTGGGGCAGGTCCACCTGCCAGAGGAGCTGTGAGGGTAACATGCAGCCAGTGGCTCTCTGGGATCAAAACATTAAATTCATCTGGTTTCTAACTTGTTTCCTGGACATCGAGTTTGCCAGTATTGATTCTCCCTTTTGTCTTCCATATTGCTTCACTGCAGGTAATTTATGCTCATCTTCATGACTGAACCTGAACTCTCAGGAAAATTATTCAGTACCAAATAACAAATGGTCACTCTTTAAATACTGGCTCAACATTTAATGAGAGCAAAAGCTTAGTGCTATGTGGGAAGGGCGCAGAATAAGAAGGAAGAAGAATCGCTGGTGCAGAGCTCCTTGTCCCATCTCTGCACAGAGCATTCTTTTTCTTTCTTTCCTTTTTTTTTTAAAGGTTATTTATTTAAAAAATAAAAATTTTTAAATAAAAAAATAAAATTTTTTAAATAAAAAAAAAAAAGTTCATTTAAGCAATCACTACACCCAACGTGGGGATCGAACTCACCAATTGGAGATCAAGAACCATATGCTCTGGCCACTGAGCCAGCCAGGCATGCCAGCACCAAGCATCTCTGTTCTGATCCCAAACTTGCGCACTCTGCTTCCTGAGACTAAGGCCCGGAAGCCTTCTGGTCCTGCTCCCTGGAAGAATCTGGTGACTGCCTGTCACTCCAACAGGCTCTTGGGTTCCATTCCTCGCAACCGGCTCAGGAGAATTTCTTTTCCAAGCGCACACACTACTTCTCCCAGACAGGTCACGTGTGCGGACACAGCGGTGAATGAGACCCCGCAAGTGCGGGTGCGTGGCTAGCTCCTTCCGCATCTTCCTCGTGATGGCAAAAACCCCACAGTTTAGGGCCTTGACAGCATTCACTGGGGTTCTAAGGCGCTGATGTGGTAGCGGAAGTAGAAAAGGAGTTCCCCTTTAACCCAGGGTCGCCTTCCTCACGCAAAAGCCTAGACGGTTCCTATACCATCCTTTCACCTTTCGAGTGATAGATAAATCCCCTACTTGATTTTTTTTTTTTTTTTTAGTTCCTTCTAACAACCTTAAGCTATTCATGCTCTTGCTAAAATTTGTGTGTGTATCCTAAAACTATGAAACATGGCCCTATTGTTTGGACTAATCAACTTTTCAAAATTAAATTAACAAAATGAAGTTAAAGGGAAAAAAATTGAACACACACAGGCGCGCGCGCGCGCGCGCACACACACACACACACACACACACACACACACACACACACACGTTTGCCAGATTTTTTGCATCGAAAAGAAAAGGAAAACAAACCCAAACACCCCACATCTACGAGTTCCCTGATAAAGATTTCAAACGGGAAGGACTCGAGCTGGGTCTGTCAGAGGGGTGCTCTCTCTAGAGCACATTTTTGTTGTTATTTGTCAAACCAGACATCTCTCCATGGGCACACGGCCAAGACCCAGGTAACTGTGTACTGTAACAAGAGTGTTTTGATAAATTATGCAAATCCACAGCGCTTTCCCGCCGGCCAGAACTATTTAATTGCCGACCTTAGTCCGGGCCCTCGTTCCCAGCCCCCGCCGGGCGGCGTTTCCAGCCTGCCACTCGCCGCGGCCTCAGGTGAGCTCCGCGCGCTCCGCGATCCCCGGCCTGCGGGAGGGGCTGGAGCGACAGCAGAGGGCGGGCCGGGGCTCGGGGCGGGGTGGCGGGGGAGACGGAGATCCGGGCCCTGACTGCGGCTTCCTCCCGGTGGAGCCGCATTTCCAGGCACCTCCGCAGCCCTAGCCCTAGCGTGCCGAGCCGTTCCCGGCCGTGCCGCCTGGAGGCGCGGAGCCCGCGGGGCGCACCCAGCCCCGCAGCTCCGGCCCGGGCGGAGGCCGCCGGACCGCGGAGATGCGGGGCGGGGGCAGGGCGCGGGGTAGGTGACTTTATCCCGCCTCTGTTTCCCTGCCCCGGGGAGCAATGACATCACGCGGCCTTCTCCAGGCGCCGACACAAAGAGCGGCGCGGAGAGGCCGCTGCGGGGGGAGCCGGCGGCCGCCGCTGCCGCCGCCCCGGGCCCTGGGGCCCCGCCGGCCAGGCCCGCCGCCCGCGGCCCGCGCCCTTCCTGCTCCTCCTCCGCTGCCGCCGCCGCCGCCGCCGCCGCCGCCTCCTCGGTCGCCGCCGCCCGCGCCGCCCCTGTCCGCGGCGCGCCGTTGAGCCCGCGCCGGGCCCCTCCGGCCCCCTTCCCATGCGGGCGGCGCGGGCCCTGGGAGGGGCGCCCGCAGCCAGCCGCGCAGCATGCACTGGGGGGTTGGCTTTGCCTCGTCCAGGCCGTGCGTGGTGGATCTGAGCTGGAACCAGAGCGTCTCCTTCTTCGGCTGGTGGGCCGGGTCCGAGGAGCCCTTCTCCTTTTATGGGGACATCATCGCTTTCCCTTTGCAGGATTACGGTGGGATCATGGCAGGGCTGGGCTCCGATCCCTGGTGGAAGAAAACACTTTACTTGACCGGGGGAGCTTTGCTGGCCGCAGCTGCGTATCTGCTCCACGAACTCCTGGTCATTAGGTGAGCCGGAGAGAGGGCCCCGCGCAGGGGCGCCGAGTGGGGCACCTGGCCAGGGCAGGGCTGGCGCGAGGGGGGACCATGCCAGCCTCTCGGTCACGCCGCGCAAATGCCCAAGAATCCTATCCTTACCTTTCCCTAGAGGCAGTCCGTGGTCACCCGGCCTGAGGGGCAGTTTCGAGTTGACAGGAGAATTTAAACTGGTTGTGGGAGGGGAAAACATTTATCTCGCAGTCCTTTGGTGCTAAAAAGCAAAAATTCTCCGGGATGTTGTGGAGCAAAATGGTCTATTAGGAAATGCCCTTAGCAAGATCCAAGTGCAATGTTTGCAACAATAGAATGAGGCCTGGTGGAGATACTAAGTTACACTTTTAGGGAATGCCTTATTTGTTTATAGGTAATAATTATGCTAGAATATTAACCACTAACCTTACCTTTTACTTAAAGGTTAGTTCTCCACTATCCCTCCCCAAATTTCAACATCATTAAAAAGCTGAAATGCAAAAGCTCCAGAGCCCTCTGGGTCCCTGTTAAGGGGCATGGCCAAGTAGAGGGGTGTGCGTTTTGGTGCAGCCCTTAACCTGGTTATGGGCTGCTCAGGTATTTCAAGCTAAGCACCATCGCGGGGATTTCGATGTCGTTGTTGTGTGAGCAGTAGGAGATCCGAGGACAGGACTAGCACATGGGCGTGTTTGACAAGAACACGGGAGTCACCCAGTGCCGTAAACAGTTGCATAGCCTGCCTGCCGCAGAATGTTTACAGGACTGATTTGGAAATGCCAGAAAATGGAGGCCCCTACTGTTGGTACATCCAGAAGGACAGGAGATCTTTGTCTGAGTAGGACAATACTAAAGGCTCCTGGGGTGGTCCTTTGGCTCATTGACAACATCAATTTATGGTTAAAATCTCCATGCGTTGGAGTCCTCTGTCCCTGGGAGATGACCAGAAGCGGGCAGTTTTCAATATCTCAGAATATCCCTGTTGACCAGTATTTTTAAAGTAGTGACAAATGTGTTCACACTGCCTTTTTTCAGGGGGAAATCTTACACAATAGCTTGTAAACAAAGACAGTGATCGGTGACCTTTAACAGGTCTACAGGGATTCCAGGAGATTGTGACAGGGTAACTTGGGTATTTTGAATATTTCTAATCTCGGAGAGGGTGGGAAATCATTTAAGTCTGAGGAAATATATTGGCTTTCACTATTATTTAGCCATAATTGAGAAGTTTTATTTTAACCTTATTATGTACCGTGAATTCTCTCACTTAGCAGGTGCCTTGAATCATCTAGTTGAACCATGTAAAGATTTTTGAAGTGAATTTAAGGTGCATTTCCCTAGATTATTTCCTTTTTTTTGCTAGTTTTAGAACTCGATTTCGAGTTAGATTTCAAGCTGTATGAAAATACCCAAAACATTTGTGCAGTACGTTAAATGGTAACCCAGCTGTTTCTCAATTATATTCCAGTCCAGAACCTTTTCAGGATCCAGAACCCTGTGGCTTCTCACCGGTTTAACACTTTGTGGAGGGAGTGAAGGCACGCGGCTTCATAGGACCAGCTCTAAACCTTGCTTAAATGACCTTGCAGAAATAGCAAGGAGCCCAGAGCTCATCCTGGGAACAGGCCACACCCTGGCAGGTGTGGTCGTTAGACACAGAAGAGCCTTCTGCCCGCAGATGTGTCCTTCACTGCTTAGCAGATTACTTGGATACTTACGTGGATTGAGACGTTTTAAATCTTTGTTATATTCACTTTTTGTTTCTTCACAGATGTCTAAAGCCTGGGTAGGAAATGTGTTATAATGGAAGAGAAAGTCCTGTTATAATGCAAATAATAAAAATGGCCACCCATATTTGATCCCTTAGTAGGGACTCTGCCCATCTAGAAGTGCTTTACTTGGATTTATCCCTCTCAGCTGTGGCTGGATGCTTGGTTCCGAATTCATAGTTAAGGCAATTACAGCGGGGAGAGAGAGAGAGAGAGAGAGAGGTAAAACCACTTGCCTAAGATCACACAGCAGGAGTAGTAGGATCCAGACCTGGGAGTGTGTGTGTGTGTGTGTGTGTGTGTGTGTGTGTGTGTGTGTGTGTGTAGTCTGCACTTTTTCCCGCTGCCTCCTAGAAAGTACCAAAGACGACATAAGCCCGGCTGGGGGGAGAAGAAGAGAAATGTAAAGAATTGGGATATGGCCCAAGGAAGACAGGCCTGTGATTAGGGACTGGAGTTTTTGACAGCCTCTAGGGGCACAGAAAGGGGGGAAAGACTGAGCAAGGTCTGGGACTGCCAGACAGAGGTGACATGACAGACTTACATTTAGGGCGAAATCTCACTGTCAGTTGTCTCCATAGTTTAGGCAAGACGAAACAGTCCAGAATCTGCAAGGTGGAAGACACATCTTGAAATGATCACCGTGTCTGAGGTCACGGACAACGGTAAAGTCATCATCACTCGACTTGGATTTTCTGCCGGAGAGACTTAACCTGAGTGTGTGGCCGTGTGTCTAGCACGTAAAGTTGACTGGTGAGAAGTACTTAGGAAGTTGCATTAAGGAGTATAACCCAAGGAACTGTTTTGGATTTTATGCCTGCTTCTCCCACGACAGTATTTTTAACCAAATACTGTCTCAGCCCTCTACTTTACCTCCCCTGAGTGGTGACAGTGTAGCAGCTATCTTAAAGTTTGAGAATGTGTTGTTTGTAAATTAAATGAACTAAATAATGATTGTGTTGTTGGTAGCTCTTTTGCACTTTAGGCGTTAGGGTTCAGCCTGTCCTAGAGAACTTAGGGAATCAGAGCAGCCCCCAGGTCAACCAGTATCTGACCTCCATAAACTAACAGCTTGTCAGTGGCACACAGAGGCACAGTCCCCTGAGATATCCTTCATGATGGGAGGAGGGGCCAGTCTTGCAGCTCCGTACATGTTCTCTTCTGTAACCCTCATTATAAAGCCACTTTGGGAGGTACAGCTGTCCAGGTATTTTAAAAAATAACCTGCTCCTCTGATCCTAAGGGAGTAGTTTCTGATGTGTGGAAGGAGGACTCTGGAACCAGAGGGGGTTCACATTCACTTCGCTTTTAACCAAGTAACCTTGGAGATGAGAATAAATTTCTTGGCTCCTTGGTTTTCTCATCTGTAAAATGGGTCAATAATAGCAGCCTGCCTTACGGAGTTGATTCAGTTAGCACGTGTGAACTGCTTAGAACAATTTCACATATAAGTGAGCATTTAATAGAAGTTGGCCGACATTGGCTACTAAAACTTCCGTAGGAAGGTTCCAGGCTTGAGTGACCCAAGTCAAACTGGCCGTTTTGATAGAATTAATTGAGAAATTGCCCATTTCAGTGTCAATGAAGGGCTTAAGAGCTTGGGATCTGGAGCAGCTAATGGCCTGATGTTAGAGTGATGTTCTTTGGACAAATTATTGAGCCTCTCTGAGCTTCCGTTTCCTTATCTGCTGTGTAATATAATATACACTAAATTTAAACTATAACAATATCCACTCTATGGTATTACTTCAGAGTGAAATAAGTTAGTATGCATCATGTATACAAAGTCATTGGCCCATGCTTGTCACATCCGTTCTTATTATGATATGGCGGCCAAGTTAACCATTAGAATTAGATGTTTCTGGCCAGTGGAGCAAAAGATTTTATATTTATCTCCTCCCTTTCCAGTCTTAAATTTTTGCCTAGCAGAAAATACCACTCTGTGACTTGAATTATTTGACTGGACAACATCAGTTAACTGTCAAATGTAGTTTGTGCTCTCTGGGAACAGTTTAAGAGGCTTCTTGATTTTAATATCTGACCTCCCCGACATTTCATCTAAATGAAAGTCTTCATTTTATATAGCAAATTTTGCCAGAAAACAGCAAATATTTTATTCTTTTGACTTGAGCAGTGTTTTCCAAGTGAGTCATTCTGAGCTCTTTAAGTGGAATGGGCACTCTGGTCATGAACTTCTCTGGAAGAGTTGGTTTTACTGAAGGCAGATGCTGCAGGGGGTGTGCTCTGTGGGCCGAGGATGTAAAGAGGTTGCCCTTGCTTGGGGGGAAGTAGGTACGGGATTAAACTGGGAGCGATGTGAGGAGCCAGAGGCTCGGGGAAGGCCCCGGGGAAGAGTGACGTCTATGTGACTGGGAAGTGGTTGGGCCAAGCTAAAGGTGGGGAGTTGTAGATGGTTCCTGAGGGTGGTGTAGGAGCGAAGCTGTGGAGGATGGTGAGATAGTGTCATTTAAGGGGATAAGACCGTATCTCTGTGCATGAGAATGGATTCTAACCATTCTTATAGGATGCTTGGGAGCTCCACAGATGTTTACAGATTTTTAAAATTTAATCATGCTCCCTGATGCATAATCGGTACTGCCCTCACTTTCTGTGAGTGGGAAGAAGAGAGGCCTAGGGTAACGTGGCCAGTAGGAAGCAGGGCTTGGATTTGACCTGTGTCCACACTTGGAATCTAGCATTTTCTCTATTATACGGTGTCCATTGCAAAGCCGTACCAGGGAAATCCTCCTACCCAAAAAAGTAGCCAAGGGAAAGCTAGATGTGTGTCTGAGATAGAAGAAAGGGAAGAGGCAGGGATATGAAGTTATGTACTGTGTGCTGGGAAGCTAGAGAAGATGAGAGAGAGCCCAGAAGCTGGCTTTCTTGGTGTCATGCAATGAAGGGCCTGGCGAGGGCACACCTAGTTTGGAAGGGGGACCAGATTCAGGGTCTCAGATTCCCAGCAGACTTGGTTCCTAGCAAAGTAAACTTACGCTGTGATTCCTGGGTTCTAGGGACAGTTTCATGGTACAGTCCAGGGATCAAGAACATAGATTCTGCTTGCCTTGATCAGTCCCTGGTCTGCCGTTTACTAGCAAAGGGACCTTGGGCAGGGTAATCCTCTCTGCCTCAGTTTCTTCATCTGTCACTCATGGATAACAGTCGTAGCTCCCTCAAAGTTATTGTGAAGATTCAATGAAATGATACCTGTGAATCCCTTAGAACAAGGCCTGACACCCGGGAGGCACACACTGTCATGTTTATGCCTCAGTTTGTGCCGAGCGGCTAAGCATAGCCCGCCAGGGAAGAGGGGGGCACTCTTCCTGCCCCATGGGCTATAGTTAGCCAAAGGAGGTTGATACGCAGCTACTCTCTAAGCCCTTGGGGTCACCATGATCACTTGTAAGGTTCTCTCGTGTTTTGGCCAAGCTTCCACTCTGCTTCTGGGTGAGGTGAGCCCCCGTGACAAACAGATCTGCGTGTTCATGAAGGAGCCACAATCCACCGGGGGCCTCCGGGGAACTCAGGGCATTGAATGTACAACATGTGGTTTGTTCTTTATTTCTGTTTTGGTTTTGGCAGGAAACAGCAAGAGATCGACTCCAAAGATGCTATTATTTTGCATCAGTTTGCAAGACCTAACAATGGTGTCCCCAGTTTGTCTCCTTTCTGTTTGAAAATGGAAACTTATTTAAGGATGGCTGACTTACCCTACCAGGTACTTGTGTACGAACGGGTCTCACTGTCCCGACAGGAACATCAGAGGGGTGGTCCTCATCTCACACGGTGGGAAGGGCTGGCTCTCGGTGCCGGAGGGGTGGGTGTGAAATTAGCACTGCCTGCTTCTTAGCAGCTGCTTCTGAGAGACTGGGTTGTAAGGTCTGTTGATGTTCACACCCAGGTTAATGGGGGATCCAAAGGTTTTGAATTTCTGTAGGTTTCAGGGTCATAGTATTTTTTTCCTGACATGCAATAGGCCTTGGTTAAGCTTGGCAAGGCCTCCTGGGCAGTGGTTAATTAAGGTGGGTGTACCATTGCTGTATGTGGTTTTTTCCTTGAGATTTCTGTTTGACAGCATTATATTTTGTCTCTTGTGAGTCTTGGGGGGCAGAGCACCTGGCAGGCCACCAGGGAGATAGTAAGATAGCTGTAGATTTTGGGAGAGCATGTCCACAGTGCTCCACCTTCCATTTAGGTGACTTTCGGGGAAACATTCGCTCATTTCAGCATCAGAGAATGAACATGGGAATGTATTTAATGGTATCCATTTCTCTGTGAGTTGTGTCTCACAAATTTGGCAAGTTGTGTTTTCATTGTTACTCAGTTCTAAGTATTTTTACAAAAAATTTTCCCGTCTCTTTTTCTTTTTCATGTAATATCCAGCTATACACATATTTTTTAAGCTTTGATTTTTGTCATTTTTTTTTTAAAGATTTTATTTATTTGTCAGAGAGAGAGGGAGAGAGAGCGAGCACGGGTAGACAGAATGGCAGGCAGAGGCAGATGGAGAAGCAGGCTCCCTGCTGAGCAAGGAGCCCGATGCGGGACTCGATCCCAGGACGCTGGGATCATGACCTGAGCCGAAGGCAGCTGCTTAACCAACTGAGCCACCCAGGCGTCCCTTGTCATTTTTTTTTAAAGTTTTTTTTTTTAAATTTAATTTAATTTTTTTTTTATTTGACAGACAGAGATCACAAGCAGGCAGAGAGAGAGGAGAAAGCAGGCTTCCCTCGGAGCAGAGAGCCCGATGCGGGGCTGGATCCCAGGACCCTGGGATCATGACCTGAGCCGAAGGCAGAGGCTTTAACCCATTGAGCCACCCAGGCGCCCTGTCATTGTTTTTTAATTATGTGATCAGAACAGATAGTCTCTATCTTGATTCCTTGAAATTTACAGAGGCTGTCGCCTAGTGTGGCTAGTTTTTATGAATGTGGAAGATCATCCCATGTTCTCCATTTAGGTGAAGAGCTCTCTAGATTTACTTACTTGAGCATTTGTTTAGTGGATTATTTAGATCTTGGACATCTCTGCATATTTTCTGTTTGCCTGTTCTAGTATTTCTTAAAGGATTGGATTAAAATATCCATGGGTATTTGTTGACTTCTCTTTTCTTCCTGCCATCGTCTGGGTTCTTGCTTTATGTAAGAGATCATATGGTTAGGTACATGCAATGTGAAAGATCACATTTGTCCTCTTTTGCTTCTTTTCCCAGTATATACAGCACCTGGCTATGTCTCCTGCTTCTTTTTTTTACCTCTTGAATTTTATATCATCAAATAATGAGATTGGTTCTCCAGCTCTCTTTTGGTTCGTATTTGCTTGGGATGTCCTTCTCCATCCTCTTTCTCTATGTTTTTTGAATCTGTCTTTCATAGACAGTGTATTACTTGTGGCCAATCTAAGAGTCCTTAATTGGTGCGTTTTATTCATTTATACTTGTAATTATTGTTTAACTATGAGATATCTCTAACATCTTTCTCCCTCCCTCCCTCTTTCCTTTCCCTCCTGTCCTTTCTTTCTTTCTTTCTTTCTTTCTTTCTTCCTTTCTTCTTTCTGATGTCTTAGTGTTTTTTTTCCCATTATACTTGGCTTTTTAAATTTTTTTTCTTGTTTTCTGCATTCTAGTGGGTAGATAAGAACTTTCTTATCACTTAGAACAAATTCTATTTTTGTTCTCGTGGCGGTTGCGTCTAAGATCCAACTTTGAGTTTATTTATCCCATTATCATTTCTCAAGTGCAGGTTGGTCCTTTGATGATACAAGGATTGTACAGGTTCATGTGAACTTTGAGTCTCTCTTTTCCAAGCCCTGATCCCAAGCGTGTTGTTGTTGTCTAATGTTTTAATTATGGAATTTTGGAAATCCTTTCCTTTTTTCCTGGTTCTTTTTTAGGCAACAGGGCTTACTAAGTCTGACTAGCCTTATTTCCCATGTATCTTCTCCTCTGGGATTATTTATCCTCTTATTTGAGGACTTTCTTGGTGCATATTTTCAGATTGAGCCTTTATGCAGCAAACCTCCAGTGGCTTTGCACACTTGATGATGCCTTTATTTCTCCCTCATGTTTGAAATGTCTGCGTTCCAAATTCTTTGCCTTCAGGGCTTTAAAAATATTACTCCCTTGTCTTTCTGCATTGGTATTGCTATTGAAAAACCTGATGTTTTACTCTCTTTCTCTGTGGAAGCTTTTAGAATTTGAACTTAATCTCAGTAACTTACATTTCACTAATATGTGCCTTCACTAATGTATATCTTGTTCAGTCCTTTCTAAACTCTTGTAGTATAAAGTCTTGAATCTTTTTTAAATTCTGGGGAATTATTAGTTTTCTTCAAATACTTTCTTTTCTTTTTGATTTGTTTTAGCCTTCTTCTTTCTTGTTCCCTATTATCCGAATACCGAAATCTCTGCTTTTATTTTCTCTATCTCTGAATATACTCCTTCATCTTTTCTTCTTTCTTCTGGATGGATTTCTCTTCCCAACATTCCATTGCCTCTCTCTGTTCTCTTCTTGCATCTATCATACTGCTTATCTATTGTGTTCAACGTCTGTATTTTTCTCCTTCATATTTCCCCTTGGTTTGTATTACAGTTTCTTCTTTTATGCCTTAGAGGATCTCTATTATGCTAATTAAAATCTGTCTGTCCCCGAGATCCCGCTTCATGGTGCAGAATGTCCAATGCTCTTCTGTGACAGCAGTTGCGTGCGTTCTGTGTCGGCTTTGGTTTGAGATTCCCTTTTTGCCAGAGATGTCCGCTCTCCTGCCTGGGGATTTGTACGGGGCAAGGGCCAGAGCTCAGGCTACAGGTTGTGTGCCTCTGAGGGGATGTAAGAAAAGTAAGAGGTGAGCCCCAGGCAGCCCCAAAGCACTTTGGTCCCGCTGGTTTGCTGCCTTTCCTCCAGGGAAGGTGGCTCCGACTGGTCAGGGGCTCAGCTGTGAGCTCCGACAAAGTGGCAGCACCGGGAGGAGGGGTCTCCGTTGCAGGTAACAGAGCAGCTGGACCAGGCTCTTGGCTGCTAGGATGATGTTAGCTCGGCAGCTCCCAATGCCCCCACCGACCCCCCAAACCTGTGCTTTCTGAGCCAGTTTCTTTGCAGAGGAAGGGTTGGGGTGGCAGGGACCCTCCTAAGGTGGCGCTGAGATGAGATGAGTGGCAGCCCCTTGGCTCAGCAAGTACCATTACGGAGGCCCCACTGGGAAAGTGACGGAGTGACACCTAACTGGACTGCTGGACTGTGGGTGCAGCGCTCTGGGAGGGCACAGCCTGTCTGGGGACTGGAAGGAGGTTGCTTAAGACTGGGACCTGGAAGGCAAGGGCTGAGTCTAGAGAGAGGAACGGGGAGATCATTCAGGACTTTGTAAACCAGGAGTAGAGCAGAAATCAGCACTGAGGACAGACAAAGCTTGAAGCCTCTAGATGCAGTGGGTCAGATTTGAAAGATTGCTGTTGAGCTTGGCATGGGCAGCCAGCACTGGAAGACACGTGTCATGGAGGGGCTCCGGTTGAAGGAAGAGGCCAGCTGTGCTACCCTTTCCTGTCTTGCCTTCAAGCCTGCAAGTGCTGGACCAGCAGCCAGACTGCCTCCATCCCTGTCGCAGAGCGGCTGCTTTTAGTGAGTGTGACGGGGGCAGCAGGACACATGTCTCACCGGGAAGCCTGAAGCTAGTGCTGAGGCCGTCGAGGAGGTGGCCACCTACCCCCTTGCAAAATTATTATTTCTTGTTAAGTATATATGTATGTATTTTAACAGAAAGGTGTAGGCATGTTTTTCCTTCTGCAAGGTCTCTGTGGAAAATAAATGGAGGGTCAGAAATTTAGGGCAGAGAGCTCAGGGCAGAGATTTAGGCAAGAGAAAATGGTTCTGTGGTTGAGAAGGCTGCTCTGTGCCTGCCGTGGGTGCCTTGGGACCTGTGTGCCCTCAGTGAGGGGCTGGGTTGATGCAGGTGGTGCCTGGGAAGTGCTTGGCGGGGTGGGGGTGGCATCGCCTGTGCTCATTGGTCCAGAGGCATTTTGTCAAGAGATCCAGGAAGCTCTACACTCTGCCCCTTCTTTGCTCTGTGCCTTGAAAAAGAAAAGATTAAAATGTCATATTCCTAAGAGCACGACTTTATATTTGAAACTTTTTTTTAAATGTTTTAACCAGAGAGAGACTGAAATAAATATTTAATGGCCATTAGTAGAAACTCAAAGGCTTTTTTTTTTTTTTAAACCTTGATCTATTGGTCATAGTCACTTATCTTTCCATCTTTTAAAAAAAAAGATTACACATATTGGTAGGTCAATTTCAACAACTTTTCATTGTGTAATAATTATAGATTTGTAAGAAGATGCAGAAAAGTTATAAGGAAGTCCTGCAGATATGGTTAATTTTTTTTTTTCAAAATGAAAATAGCTTTAGCTTTTTTTTCCTGATTACATAGAGATGACATATGGTCCTTATAAGAATTTCAAGCAATACACAGAGTGTGAATGAAAATCGCCTCTCATCTTACTAGCTAGAGATCACCATCACTAAAACTTCGGGCCACCCTTCCATACATTTCTACACATACACACAAAGATGCCTACATTGTTTGCTGTAACTGATTGTATAAGAAGCCTGTATTTCACACAGTAACTTTTTTTAAGTATAGGAAAGAAAAAGAAAGAAATTGACTCCTTTGGAACTCTCTGCTCTGGCTTTCAGCCCTAACTTTATTATTTTTTTAAGATTTTATTTATTTATTTATGAGAGCAAGAGCAAGTATGAATGGGGAGCAGAGGAAGAGGGAGAGGCAGGCTTTCTGCTGAGCCGGGATCCCGATGTGGGGCTCGATCCCAGGACCCCAGGATCATGACTTGGGCTAAAGGCAGACGCCTAACGACTGAGCCACCCAGGCACCCCCAGCCTTAACTTTTGATTGCTCTCTTTATTTGCTGATCTTGTCTGTACCCACCCACCTTCTATCCTTTTGTGTTGAAATTTTGTGTCTGTAAGCTACAGACAAGTTAAAAGCCTAGCACTCTGAATACCCATATGCCTTTCACCTAGATTCACCAATTATTGCCTTTTTTTGCTTTGTTTCTCTTTGTATAAACCTTTGTAAACAACTTTTTATGAACCATTTGTAAGTAAGCTGCAGAAATCATGACACTTTACCCCTTAATACTTCAGTATGCATCTCCAAAAAACAAGGACTTTTTTTACTACAAAACTACGATACATAGTTGTAAAGGGAAGTACTCCGTTTTTTCCTTTCTATGAGGGAGAAAACCCAGTTTTTCCCTGCTGTGTGTTTCCTTCCTCTGAGTTTCCTTTCCTACTAATGTAGAACACTTCACTGCTGACACTTCTGGTCACCAAATGTGTGGATGTCCCGTCCCTGCCCCCCACCAGGCAACTCTCTGTGATATGATCTGGGTGTCCTATAATTTATTTCAATTCTAACACTCTCTACCCAGAGACAGTGTCATAACTCTGGGTAGGCTTAGTCCCACAGACTGTATCCTCCCCCCACCTACAGAATTCAGGGAAATACCTATGTTTATTAGTTTATTAAATATATGTTAAAAGATATAAATGAGCAGCCAGATGCAGCGGTATGTAGGGTGAGGTCTGGGAGGCTCTGAGTGCAGGAGCTTCTGTTCTGTGGGGTTGGGGGCATGTCCCCCTCCCCATATGGATGTATCTGCCCATCTGGAAGCTCTCTGAACCCCATACTTTTGGGATTTTATGGAGACTTCCTCACATCGGCATGATCTAGTATTCAGTCCATTTCCAGCCCCTCCTTTCTCTCTGGAGGATGGGGAGGGGCTGAATGTTCCTGGCTGCTAATCCAGGTTCAATCTTTCTGGTAACCAGCCATCCAAGGAGCCCACCCAGAGTCACCTCATTAAGACAAAAGATGCTCCTACTGCTCTTATCACTTAGGAATTTTTTTTTTTTAAGATTTTATTTATTTGACAGAGAGAAATCACAAGTAGGCAGAGAGGCAGGCAGAGAGAGAGGAGGAAGCAGGCTCCCCGCGGAGCAGAGAGCCCGACGCGGGGCTCTATTCCAGGACCCTGAGATCATGACCCGAGCCGAAGGCAGAGGCTTTAACCCACTGAGCCACCCAGGCGCCCCTCACTTAGGAATTTTTATAAGGCTTTGAGGGGCTCTGTGTGGGGAACTGGAGGCAGAGACCAACATATACATTTCTTATTATTTCATAGCAGGGGATGCCTGGATTTTTTGGCCAATGTGTTATAATCCACACAAGTTGCTCAAATTATCTCAAATGTAGCCAGTGGGAGACCTTTCAAGATGGCTCCAGGGCGCAGTGAACGTAATGGATATATATTTAGTTGAAAAGTGAGGGACCATGACGAGTGTAGCAAGTCAATGTCCCATTTCATGTGCATTTTCTCACTTAATCCTACAACTATTGTTATCCCCATTCTGTGGACGAGGAAACTGAGGCCCAGGAAGGAGCAAGGGAGACCCAGGGAGGACCAGGGTCACACTGAATAAATGATGGAATGAGATTTTAAAACTCAAAGCCTATAGTTTTTGTGGCTACGCTGATAATACAGTGTTAAGTGTAAATTAATCTCTCCTAGGGCAGACTTGCAGGGGGAAACTTCAGCTCAGAAAAAATAAAGAGGATTTATCTCCTCATGTTTCTTCTCAGAATTACTTTCAGAAAACTACCCTCAGGGGCGCCGGGTGGCTCAGTGGGTTAAAGCCTCTGCCTTCGGCTCAGGTCGTGATCCCAGGATTCTGGGATCAAGCCCCGCATCGGGCTCTCTGCTCAGCGGGGAGCCTGCTTCCTCCTCTCTCTCTGCCTGCTTCTCTGCCTGCTTGTGATCTCTGTCTGTCAAATAAATAAATAAAATCTAAAAAAAAAAAAAAAAGAAAAAAAAAAAGAGGGAAAAAAAAAAGAGAAAAAAAAAAAAGAAAACTACCCTCAGTGGGCCAGTCAGACTCCAACTGCTTAAATAAAACAGGCCAGGAGTTCTTGAATATATTTAAGGAAGTTAAGGAAAATTAAGTATTATTTTTAAAAGATATGTTTTTATTTCAACAGTCATATAACCAGTTCTGAAAAATTGAAGTTCATGGAAAGCTCATCTGCCCCTCATGGTCTTGCCATTGACTTTCAACATTTTTGTGCTTCTCTTTTAAATATTTCTTGAATTCATCTAATTTTTAGTTATATATAATCATAGTTTCTCTAAAATGTTGTCTTCTACTTTTTTGTCCAGGAAGCAAAATACATTTTTTTCAGTTGATCTTTTTTTATGTTTATTTTTATTAGAGTATAGTTGACAGACAATGTTATATTAGTTTCAGGTACACAACAATGATTTGACAATTATATACATTACAAAGTATTCACCGCAATAAGTGTAGCTATCATCTGTCCCTGTCCCCATACAAAATTATTACAATATTATTGACTGTATTCCCCATGCTGTACTTTTCATCCCTGTGATTCATTTATTTTATAATTGGAAGTTTGTACCTCTGAATCCCCTTCACCTATTTCGCCTAACCCCTATATCCCTTCACTCTGGCGGCCACCACTTTATTTTCTGTATTAATGAGTCTGTTTCTGTTTCTTTGGTTGTTTTTTAAGATTCCACATATAATATTCCATATATAAATGATTTGATATTTGTCTTTTCTGTCTGATTTATTTAACTTAGCATAACATACTCTAGGTCTCTCCATATTGTTGCAAATGGCAAAATTTCATGCTTTTTTATGGCTGAGTAATATTCCATTCTGTCTGTCTGTCTCTCTATCTCTCTATCCATCCCATATCTTACTTATTCACCTATTGATGGACACTTGGATTGCTTCTATAGCTTGGCTATTATAAAATAATGCTGCAGTAAACATAGGGGTGCATATATTTTTTCAAATTAGTGTTTTGTTTTCTTTGTATAAACACGTAGTAGTGGAATCACTGGATTGTATCGTGTTTCTGCTTTTAATTTTTTAAAAAAGATTTATTATTTATTTGAGAGAGAGAGGGTGCATGCACACATGGGGGGAGGACAAAGGGAGAGAAAAACTCAAACAGACTCTGCACAGAGCGTGGAGCTCGATGCGGGGCTTGATCTCACAACCCTGAGATCACTACTGAGCTGAAACCAAGAGTCAGACACATAACTGACCATGCTGCCAGGTGCCCCTGTTTTTAATTTTTGCTGTTTTAATTCATACTGTTTTCCATTGCGGTTGCACCAATTAACATTCCCACCAACAGAGCATGAGGGTTTCCTTTTTCCTACATTCTTGCCAACACTTGTTTCTTGACTTTTTGATACTCTTCTGGCTGGTGTAAAGTGATACCTCATTGTGGTTTTGATTTGCATTTCCCGATGATTAGTGATGTTGCACATCTTTTCATGCATCTTTTGGCTATCTATATGTCTTTTTTGGAAAAATGCCTGTGCTCGTCCTCTGATCTTGTAAAAATCAGATGATGATGATGATGATGATGATTTTAGGGTTGAGTTGTAGGAGTTTTTTATATATTTTGGACATTAACTCCTTATTGGATATATCACTTGCAAATATTTTTTTCCATTTGGCAGGGAGCCCTTTTGTTTTATTGATGGTTTCCTTTGTTGTGCAAAAGCCTTTTAGTTTGATATAGTCCCAGTTGGTTTTTTGGCTTTTTTGTTTTGTTTTGTATTTTTTTTTTTTTTTTTTGCTTTTGTTTCCCTTGCCTGAGGAAACAGATCCAGAAAAATGTTGTTAATGCTGATGTCTAAGAGACTACTGTGTATGTTTTCTTTTAGAAATTTTATGGTCTCAGGTCTTACATTTAGGTATGTAATCTATTTTGAGTTTGTTTTCGTGTGTAGTATAAGTAAGTTGTCCAGTTTCATTCTTTTGCATGTAGCTCTCTAGGTTTCCCAACACCATTTACTGAAGAGACTGTTTTTTTCCGTTGTATATTCTTGCCTCCTTTCTCGTAGATTAATTGGCCATATAAGCATGGGTTTATTTCTGTTCTCTATTCTGTTCCCTTGATCAATGTGTCTGTTTTTATGCCGGTATCCATACTGTTTTGATTACTGTAACCAGGGAGAATGATACATCTAGCTTCCTTCTTCTTTCTCGATGGCTTTGGCTATTCGGGTCTTTTATAGTTCTATACAAATTAGGATTATTCATTCTAGTTCTTTGAAAAATATTAATAGGATTTTGGAAGGATTGAATTGAATCTGTAGATTTTTATGGGTAGTATTTACATTTAAATAATTTTAATTCTTCCAATCCATGAGCATGGTGTATTTTTCTATTGTGTTGTCTTCAGTTTCTTTCATCAGTGTGTTATAGTTTTCAGAGTTTTGGTCTTTAATCTCCTTGGTTAAATTTATTCCTAGGTATTTTTTTCTCTTTCGATGCAATTGTAAATGGGATTATTTTCTTAAGATCTCTTTCTGCTAGTTCATTATTAATGTATAGAAATGCAACAGATTTCTGTATATTAATGTATTCTGCAACTTTACTGAATTAATTTGTTCTAATAAACTTTTGGTGGAAACTTTAGGGTTTTTTATATATAGTAACATGTCATCTACTAATAATGACAGTTTTTCTTCTTCTTGCCAATTTGGAAGCCCTTTATTTCTTTTCCTTGTTTGATTGCTGTGGCTAGGACTTCTAGTACTATGTTAAATAAAAGTGGCAAGAGTGGACATCCTTATCTTGTTCCTAATCTTAGAGGAAAAGCTTTCAGCTTTTCACCATTGAGTATGACGTTAGCTGTGGGTTTTTTTACTTATGACCTTTAATCTCTTGAGGTATGTTCCCTCTCTACTCACTTTGTTGAGAGTTTTCATTATGAATGGATGTTGAATTTTGTCAAATACTTTTTCTGAATCTAAAAAATAAAATTTTTGGTAACAAAAACCTACTAGGACTTTCATTTCCATAAGAATCAATCATTAATTTTGTTACTCCAGTTTTTAAAAGGGGTCTAGATAAAAATGTACCAAATATTCAGGGAGGTGGGTGTTCTAGAGGAAAAGGCAAAGGTACCAACAATAGTAATAAGTAATAAGAAGTAATAAGAAGTAATAAGAAGAGGGGAATATACACTGTACAGTGGAAGCACAGAGGAATGGAGGTGATGGTTGTACTTTGGGGAAATAGTTCACTGACCAGGTGAACTAAATATTTAAATTTTGATTAATTTGAACTAAATATTTTAGGATGGATATGACTTGGCAGAAGTTGGGGAAAAGGATTCTTATAAAAGGTAAAGTGTGTACAAAGTCAGAGAGGTGGCAAAGACCTTGATGTGTTTGGGTGTGGGCAGTTGGAATTCAGAAGCCTGGAGGACTTGATAGCAAGGAGTCTGGGCAGGTAGGCAGCGGCTAGATGGTATAGGCCTAGACTGCTATGTGGAAGGGATTAGAATAGGCCCGTTAAAAACCACTGGATAATTTTGAGCAGCAGAGATCTTGGATCTCATTTGCATCGCACACAGTTTTTTCTGATGTCAGTGTGCAGGGTAGAATCTGTCTGCAAATGACAGGAGTCCTGAAGGGGATGTGTTAGGATGATACGGGCGGTATCAAGAATTCACCTGAAGCAGGTGCTATGGTCTATGATAAATTTACATCCTTAGTGTACAAATTACAAGAATGTCTGATGTACTAGCAGCTTTTAGAGGTATGTGACATTTCTCTTGGTCAACATCAGGGGGAAAGTCTAGTGCCTGGCCAAGGAGTGGGGGCAGCAAATGCCACTCTAACTCCTAGTGTTCATAAAGTGTGTGACTCCCTCACCCCTACTCCGCTCCATCTGGGACCATGTCTTCTGAGATGCTGTAAGATTCTAGTATGGTTGTGAGTCAGAGGGAAACTTATAACAGATACAGAGCTCTGGGCACCATTCCCACGATTCTGATGCAGAGGTCTGGGCTGGGGCTCAGGAATCTACATTTTAACCGGCCCTGGATTGGAGTCTGTTGGATGCACTTTCTTACTCTTAAGTGTTATAATTTCTGGGGCCACTTGTTTGCAGTGTAGTGGTATTAAGCATTATTCAGGCGTAAGTTGCTGGGTTTCAGATGAGGTCTTTGGTTAGTAGCCTGGTCCGTGCAAGCCTTATTATGGTTTATTTTCACTGTTCTGCGTCTGTGGGTTGTTCTTACGTTGTAACTAGACCAGCTGTTGCCTGGATCATTTCAACACTACCTCTCCTCTCTGGTCTTTTTTTGTAACAATATACCAGAGCTCAAGATGATATCTATGGGAATAAAGTAATGTCTTTATCTGAGGTAAATCCTTTTTTTTTTTTCCTCCAAGAGTAGCTATTTGTTGTCTTAAAGAGTTTATGTGCTGAGTTCATTCACTTGCACAGTGCAGTCGCTATCAAATATAGAGTTGGAATGTTTGTTTCTTTTACCCATCCAGTGAAATTTAAATAAAACATTGCTTTTCTCTTTTTAAAATTTACTCTGCTTAGAATTATTTTGGTGGAAAACTTTCTGCTCAAGGGAAAATGCCTTGGATCGAATATAATCATGAAAAAGTTTCTGGCACCGAATTCATAATTGACTTTCTGGAAGAGAAACTTGGAGTGAATTTAAACAAAAACCTTGGCCCGCATGAAAGAGCCATTTCCAGAGCAGTGACCAAGATGGTGGAGGAGCACTTCTACTGGTGAGTCCTGCGGGCACGCTGGGCGAGTGCCCAGGGCCTTTCCGGGCCTTTGGAATAAGCCCAAGTCCGGTTTCACTTTTCAGACTCTCCCCAACCTTTTTAAAGTTTTCTACATTCTGACCGACCTCGGGGTTGAAGTTATGACCATGAATTTCCAGGTGTCTAGCTAGACCAAGGGTAGACAGGCATTTTCTGTAGAGGTCCGGCTAGCACATATTTTAGATTTTATGGGCCATGGCTCTGCCGCCACTCCTTAAACTTGGCCATGGTCATGCCAAAGCAGCATGCTTGCCAAAGCAGGGAATGATGAGCAGGACTCTGTTTCAGTGAACCGATAAAAACACTGACATTTGAATTTCATTTAATACTAAATATTATTCTTCTGAGTTTTTCCCCCAACCACTTAAAAATGTATTTTTTTGTTAAAAATGTATTTTTAAAAGTTTTTTACCTTTTAAAATTTTGATTGATTATTTATTTATTTTAGAGAAAGAGAGAGAGTGAGCGAGCACGAGAGCAAGGAGGCAGAGGGAGAGGGAGAGAGAGAGAATCCTGAGCAGACTCCACTCCAAGCTCAGAGCCCAACCTGAGGCTCTAACTCATGACCTTGATATTATGACCTGAGCCAAAATCAAGAGTTGGACACTTAATTGACTGAGCCATCCCGGTGGCTCCCCCCCACCCAACCATTTAGCAATGTGGAAACTTCTTAGCCTTCGGGCTGTGTTTCACTGACCCCTGATCTAGACTGTAGCTCGCTGAGGTGAGGAAGGTGTTTCAACTGACTCTGCTCTTTACCAGTAGAAACTGCTGAAGTAAAATACTGTTACATCAGACACCCAGAGGAGGGAATGGAGTCCAAGTCAGGATAGAAGTCTCACATGAGGGCACCTGGGTGGCTCAGTGGTTAAAGCCTCTGCCTTCAGCTCAGGTCATGATCTCAGGGTCCTAGGATCGAGTCCCGCATCGGGCTCTCTGCTCAGCAGGGAGCCTGCCTCCTCCTCTCTCTCTGCCTGCCTCTCTGCCTACTCGTGATCTGTCTGTCAAATAAATAAATAAAAAAAAAAAAAAAGAAGTCTCACATGAAAGGAATCATTCAGGCTTTGTAAAATTATCGTCAGTTTTCCTTAGACGACGAGAGCTTCTCTGTGTTCCAGAAGGCAGGTGTCCTAATGCTCTCCGAGCGTCTTTGCCCACGCCTGGCTGACTCCTGGGTACGTCCCTTGTCTGTGTGGGGAGTTGCCCGAGTTCTGTGAGTGGCCTGGTGCTGGCTAGGACCTCTGACTTCAACAGGCACAGGTATTCTTGGTTTACAAACTCATCATCATGTCGGTTTTTTTCTTTGCCTTTCATCCGTTTTCTGGAGTTTTAGTGCCTTTCTGGACACCCCAGTAGATAAGAGAAATTTTCTCCCTGATGTGTCTAAACTTATCTTGTTCCAAAGATTTAATTAAGAGTCATGAAACCACTGTTCTGGCATTTGGTGTCACTCCTGGGCCAGGTGCTCACCGATAGCCTTCACCTCCCCCACTGAGAGATACCCACTTAGTGTAGACGGTTCTTCCCCGCCACCTTCCGATCTCATCAGTTCGGCTCTCTTTCTCCATGGAAACTTGCTTGTTCTTTCTAAGGAAAACTTGCTGTTCCCTCTCTTGGATCTTAAGGGACTCTCTGTTTCTCTTTTCCTCTTTCTGCCTGTGGTTCGTGCCTCCAGGGCAGACCTGAAGTGCCGCTTCCTCTTCCCCCTCCCACTGTAGGGGTGAGGGGGTGGGAGCAAGGAGGGAACCCGGCAGAGAGTGGCAGCAGGGGTGCAGATTAGCCTGGAAGTCAGCATAGACTCCGTGTTCCTGGAATGAACCCAGGTCTCTTCTGGAGGACACCCGCGGAGAACAGTCGTGACCCCCATCTTCTGGAGTGCAGGGCTTCACTGTGGAACACTGCACGTGATGTGCTGAGCCTCAGGGAAAAGCCCACGGGACAGAGCCCATCTCACCTCTTGCCATGTTCGGGTCCCCACTTTGCAGCAATTGAGCAAAATGCAGAACCAGCACAGGGCCACCCTGACCCTCTGTACCTTCTTTGGATGCAGCCCTCCAAAGAGCTACCTTGTTTGATGGGCCCATTAATGCCGAGAGCTCTTGCTTTGTGAGCTGCCTGAAAAGCAGCCAAAAGTCACCATAATTTCCCTTAGTACTTGTGCTCCAGCTCCTTGACTTTTGTAGTGGTTCATAAAATGTATATTCCAGTCAGAAAGACTTTGATCGAGCAAGACTCCCAAGTACCACCTGTCCCTGCTTTTGGCTCTGGGTGTGCAGACGTTCTGTATGTTTACTTCCTGGTGGAAGTTCATCTGTTCTTTCCCTCCCCTTCTCTCCTGGCACCAGCCCCAGCTAATACTTGAAGGGAGGCAGCTCTTGGTGGGGGTGGGCGGGTGGAGGGTGAGTGGGAGAGTTGTGGTACTCTGGTGGGGAAGAATCTCAATTCTATGGACCATAAACACCCACGTGCTTGGGGAAGTTGCTTAGGTCACACATAGACTCTTCTAAGGATAATTTTGTTTCTCTAATCTGCTTTTTAATTACAAAATACATTTTCTGGGAGGGGGGAGGGGATTAGCTACTATTTCTCATGTGTGTCTCCTCAAAGGTTAATTTGAGAAAGAATTAGTGAAGGTGGGAGGTCAGGTCTTGATAGAGATACAAATATCCAGGGAACTTTCAAAGAAAAATTCCCCAATTCCTTCAATTCCCTTTGGTCCCTAGCAGCAGAAGGAAAAACAAACCTTCCTCTGTTTCATAAAGCTCCCTAAACTTTAGTCATGTTGTTGCTTTGGGGAGACCTTGAACGGGCTTTCCCCAGAGCTCTAAATCCTAAAGGAGTAAAGAGCCCTGTCCCTCCGGTAAGAAAATGCCCAAGACAGAGAGTCTGTAGACGCTCTCCGTCAGGTTCCTCTTCTGCTCCCCCTTTCCTTGTCTCAGAGGCCACACACAAAATGTGCAAGCATGGAAACGGTGGCCAGCATGAGGAATGGACCACTGTCTGTAGGAAAATATTACAAGGATGAGCTTTTCTTTTTTTTTTTTTAAAGATTTTATTTATTTATTTGTCAGAGAGAGAGAGAGGGAGAGAGAGCAAGCACAGGCAGACAGAATGGCAGGCAGAGGCAGAGGGAGAAGCAGGCTCCCTGATGAGCAAGGAGCCCGATGTGGGACTTGATCCCAGGACGCTGGGATCATGACCTGAGCCGAAGGCAGCTGCTTAACCAACTGAGCCACCCAGGCGTCCCAAGGATGAGCTTTTCATGAGAGCTTGTTAAATTCCAACAATGTGTGAGCTCCAAGGTTGGGTCTGTGTTCACAGCGGTGGAGATGAAATCCGTTGTTTGACTCAATGGAGTGGAATCATTTGGAGTTTTCAGATATGTTTATTTGATCTGAAACTGTAAAAACACTCCAGGTATGATTTTCTAAAAAGCAAAGACAACGGATAGCTGGCATTGTTACATAAATCCCATCCTGTCATCCCAAGGCTCTGATTCTGGTTTGTTCAAATAAGCACACTAAGTAGAAAGAGGTTTTTCTTGAACTTAAAATCCACACCAGCATGTCCCACTTGCATAACTATTATTGAACATGAAGAAGACAAGTTTTTATCCTCTTTCTTCCACTGAGTGCTTAAGTTAGATCCAATGCAGGCAAGTTAGTATGAAGGTCAGTACGAGAGACATGGAGTCAGATTAGTGGAACAAAATTGCTTTGGGAATAGACACTATGATTTCTGTATGACAGGCTAGTGTAGTAAGAGTCTTGTAGCCCTTGGGGCGCCTGGGTGGCTCAGTGGGTTAAAGCCTCTGCCTTAGGCTTAGGTCATGATCCCAGGGTTCTGGGATCGAGCCCCATATCACACATCGAGGTCTCTGCTCAGCAGGGAGCCTGCTTCCCACCCCGCCCCCCGCCCCGCCTGTCTCTCTGCCTACTTGTGATCTCTCCCTCTCTGTCAAATAAATAAATAAAATCTTAAAAAAAAAAAGAGAGAGAGTCTTGTAGCCCTGCAGGGAGGCGTGAGGGCAGCATGGGCGAGCCATCTGGTCATACCACTTTGACCCATTAAAATATAGGCGTTAGAACCGGGAATTCAAATTTGCTTTTAGGTTGGCCATGATTTTTAAATTTTGAGTTGGGCTTTTGGTGTAGTTTCACTGAAAGGGGAGGTAGGATCCTTACTAAAATGACTTACCCAAGATCTCGTCTAAAAGCCAGCAGTCTCTCTCTCTCCTTGATTACAACTGGGTTAATGTGTGCCCCTCTTCTCTGCTGCCCCTGCCCCCAATTTCAGATGTAGTGAGAAGTCCTCTTTGGAGGGGCTGTTCTGGGGCCTGTGCCATTCAGGGAAATCGCAGAAGCTTATCATACACTCTTGCATTGTTAGAAGACAAGCATACGATGACAGTGATGGAGCAGGACATGGAGAAAGGTGTCCATGGTCAGGAAGGCCTCATGCTAAGGCTCACTCCTCAAACAGTTGATTGCCATGGTCTGTACTTTCCCAATGTTACTGTCATCTCTGCTGTGCGCCAGGCCTCCTGTTAGGTTATAACGAGGGAGATCTTCGTTGAAACATCAGGGGTCGGCTCTTTTTTCCTGTCCTCTTGATCTCCTTTAAAAATGTTGAACAGTATTTATTCTTGTTCTAAGGTAATCAATCTTTAAGAGAGGCCTTGACCCCATTTTGCAGAACAGATCAGGAACATCAGTTGTTTAAAGGAAATGAGTATCAATTTTCTGAAAGAGGTTCTCAGAATGATGACTGAATTGTTCAGCCTCATCTAGCTTCCAGACTGGCCCTCCCTGCCCTTGCCAGGTCATGATTCACAAGTCCTTGCGCAGTGGGTCTTTTCCCAGTAGAGAGTGACGTGGATCTCAGAAGCGAATGGGCAGCCCCTTCTTCATTCTTCAGAGGCATTTCTCTTTCTCCTTCATTCCATTTAAATATTGTCAGCCTTTAGAAACACTACTTAGCCATCGCTGGCTCAGAAGTGAAGCTTTTCTACATTTCAATCAATAATTCATTCTTTCAGTAAACTTAATGTGTGACTGACGCCTAGTGGCCAGGTTCCATGCTGGATGGGGGGAAGCCAGGCGATAAGATGCTATCTCGGTCCTCTGGTGACTCACAGGCGGAGGGAGACGTCGGGCCATCATAATGGTGGGTGCTGGGGGAGAATTGAAGAACTGAGGAAAGGCAGCCAGCACCTGCTGGAGTGATAAGGGAAAGGCATTCCCAGAGGAGATGGTATCACAACCAAAGTGAGGGACCGTCAGTTGTGGGTGAAGGGGCTGGGCGCCTGGGGCAGATTAGGGTGTCTAGGCAGAGGGGGCAGCATCTGCAAGAGTTCCGAGGCAAGACTGAGGAGCCTGGGCAGGCACATGGAATTCTGTGTGGCGGGTGCACAGGAGGCAGTGTGGGGGATGGGGACGGAGAATGGCCAGCCCTGCGTGGGTCAGATTGGAGGGAGTGGGGCAGCTCACTGAGCTCAGCAGCTGGGGGGTTCGTGAATGACTCCGAGAAATAGGCTGATGGGACTAGATTTGTGTTTTAGGAGCTCTTTGTAGCTGCCTTGGGACAACTGGATTTCTGAAGGACCTTGAGGGGATGTCAGGAGACCTGCTAGGAGACTACTGTGCTCAGGGTTGAGAAATGATGAAGGGCTGAGCTACCTGCTGATTGAATTGGAGAAAAGGGCAACTTCATAGGGTGACTGGCTGTCAGGAGCGAGGGATAGAGAGCAGTGAAGAATGGGTCCCAAGATTCTTTCTGGCTTGGGTGGGGAGACGCCGATTTGAAGGGAAGGAAGATCATGAGTGCAAGTTTGGAAATATGGGTTTGTAGAGGATCCCTCAGGTCCTCTACAAAGGTGTTAGGACAAAGGTCTGGGCTGGGTATGGGTTTAGGAGTCATCAGTTTGAAGTCGTGGGTGTGAATTAGATCATACCACAAGTGTGGCGTGAGAGGTAGAAAGAATAGCAATGAAAATCTTGGGAACCTGCATGAGGTGGTGGGAAAAGCAGTAGAGATGTAAGCTAAGGGAGAGCTCTTCTATGAAAGACATGGCCAGTGTCACATGTTGCAGACTGTTCAAGAAAGAGAAAACTATGCAAAGAATGTTTTAGGGGTGCCTGGGTGGTTCAGTCAGTTAAGCATCTGACTCTTGATCTCAGCTCAGGTCTTGATCTCGGGGTCATGAGTTCAAGCCCCGTGTTGGGCTCCATACTCAGCATAAAGCCTACTTAAAAAAAAAAAAGAAGAAGAAGAAGAGAAGGTATGTTTATTGGATTTTGCAACAAGGAGGTATTTTGATTTGGATGAGAGTAGTTTCCGTCAAATGTTAATAGTTTGCTGGGAGCTTGGTTATGGAAGGAGGTGGATTCTTGGTTGTAAGGATTGGGAAGCATGTGTAAATGAGGTTTGCTGCTTATAGCGATTGAGTTAGGAGCCCATGAATCACCCATTTTCTTTGGAATTTAAAGTTTGTACCCACTTCATAGGGGTTGACCCTTACAGAGCCTAGCTGGCCCTCATTTGCTTCTCTTCACTGACACTGGGCAGTAGTATTAGGCTCAGGGAGGGAAGGAGGAAAGAAATCAAGAGCAGTGTGGGAAAGAGAAGAGAGGAAGACCAGTTTCTCAGGTTACCTCTAGATGCGAAATTCCAGATCAACCCAGTATTCCTCCTTCTGTGCCCTCCATTCAACCTATTAACGAAGATGGAGAACCTGATGCCATTGCGTTGGTGGGGTTTCCTCCAGCTTAGCTGTATGACCCAGAACAGCCACCTCTTCCATTCCCATCTGCTACTTGAACCCATTAGCGCTCTGTCCATCACTACAACCTCATCCTGGGCACATGCCCCCACTTCCTGCTCTACGGAGGAAACAGAAGTCACTAAGCAGGAATCCTGAACCCCTCACCTCTTGTGACACGCTCCTCCTCTCTATCTCAGAGCAAGTGGTTTCTTTGCTTCTCTCTAAGATGGCCCTTCCAGCTTGGCCTTCTCACCTTCTAACTTGCCCTTGACCTGTGGACTTTCTAATACCACTCCTTACCCTAGAAACTTCTCCTCTGACAGCTTTAGCACTCTTGCTGACATGCCATCAGCTACAAGTCCTCTATCTTGAGTCTAAATGTATCTCCGGAGTTCTCAGCCTTCTGCACGTTCTCACTTGGGGGTTCCATGGGACCTTCAAACGCAATAGCTCGATGTGTCTTTCATCATTTAAACCTGTGGTACCTGGTGTGTGCCCACCCATATTTGTTAATGGCACTATCATCCACTCAAGTCATTGGCCTGAGAGAGAAGACTTAATCTCTCCTTATACCTAATCCATCAGTCAATAGACTCTTTTTTTCATACCCCAGAGTTTCTCCTCTGCATTCCCTGTACACCCTCCCTCCCATTGCCCTAGCCCTTAGGTCTTGCCAGAGTCTTCTAGCCAGCCTCCCTACTGGTGGTTTCTCCCTTTCCAACCCTTCCTTCACATTGCCACAAACCCGATTATGTTTCTTGTCTGCTTAAAACCTTTCAGTGGTTCAACTTTGCTTCCAAAATAGAGTTCAGCACCCTTTGTCTCAGGCCCAGCCAGATCTGGTCCTGGCCCACCCTTCGGGTCTCTGCACAGGCGTCCCATGCCACCCAGCTGGTGTTCTTCATGCACACCCTTCCCCCTCTGCTCTGGTTGGTGAGCTTCTGCCCATCCCTCAGGATCACTTATGCTTATGGTGAAACCTGTGTCATTCGTCTACCAAGAATGTCTCTTTTTTCACATCAACCTGTCAGTTTAGAGCCACCACATTCCTCATTTTTACTCTTTAGTCACTTTCTGGATGCTCTTATGACCTGGTCATGCTTATTTTGGGAGATTTTAGTTTTATTCTTGGTTCTTGGACTTGTGAAATAATCAAGGATGGCCTAGCTCTTCTACTATGCCTTTTAATCCAGTACAATTCAAATCAAAGTACTAAATTATTCTAATGGAATGTGAAAACTGTTACCTTAATTGCTGCAGGTATAAAAAGAAGAGCAAATAGGAAAGTATTTAGTTTGCATGTTTATAAAGAATTTACTAGAGTAAATATGAGATCTTTTACATCAAAGGATCCATTGACTTCTCTGACTGTACGTAGTAGTTACATCGTGATGTACTTTTTCCTATTTTCAGCAAAATCCATTTCTTGACTCAATACTTTATTTTGAGAGATTTAGAAAGAAGTATACAAAACTTTCTAACGAGATTTGTAGGCATTATTTTAAAAAGGTAATAAAGAGTTATGGGTATAGTGCAGAGAATTGTGTTGAATTGGTTGTAGGATTTTTCAGTAAAAGTCAGGAATGCCTAAAAACTTTCAGAGAAATCTTCTCTTTCTTCTTTTCTTTTTCTTTTTTTTTTTTAATAGAAGAAAGAACAGAGGAGAGAGTAGAACCATATAAAATGATCAACATTTCAGGGACTTTTTTTTCTTTAAAGAATTGTGGTGGAAAATAGCTATAATTTATTATAATTCCTTGTGTTTTCTCTGTAAAAATATTTTTCACTCTTCTAATTTTTTTGAAGTGGCCATTTTGCTCTATGAACTAACACTAGGAGGCGAGACGACTGCCAGTACATCTTTTATGGCTCGTTATGGGGAAAAACGAAAATATCTTCTTTAGGCACTCCCACAGCTACATTCTTCTCAGCCTTCAGTAGGACACCCTTTTAATTTCTGCCCGCCAGCACAACCAGCACTATCAGGAAACACAGGAACATTCCTGCAATTGTATATGTTCCGAGCCCCAAATCGGCCAAGGCCCGAGGGTGGTAGCCGGCAGCCCACATGCACCCGGTCGCTGCTCAGCTTCTCTGCAAGTCCCATGGCAACATCTGGACCAGAGAGGTGGCCACAAGCATCGCCCAGATGGGAAGAGTGACTCAACGGAGTTCCTTCCGTCTTTGTATTCACTTCAGAGTCCTGGAGCACAAACTGAAACCATCCTCCAGGCTTTCTGGAGAGCAAATCAAATATATAATATTTTTATATTTTATAATTTATAATAGTTTATAATTTATATAGTTTATACTAACCTTGGACAGGTATATCTACTCCCTAATCCTCTGTCAAATAGGCAAAAGTTTTCTTTTTTAAACTACCCTTTGATATGGTAAAATCTAAAATGCATACACAAATTGTACAAAAAACCCCCCAAAAGGTGCAGCTTAATTAATGAACACAGAGCATATCCCTGCATAAGCATTCCTCAGATCAAGCAAGAGAATGAAGCCAGTCCCGCAGTCACTGTGCCTCCTTCCTGGTGTCCCCATAGACCTGCACAGTCCTGCCTCAGAACCTCTGGAAGGTTTTCTGTGGGGTTGTTTTCTGTGGGGTTGCCTAAGATGATCCAGAAGCCAGCCTTGGGAGGTGGGGGGCAGTGTGGATCTGAGGGAGGGGTCCAGGAGAGGTTTGGTGGAATTGTGGCATGGCATCGGTATCTGGATTTGTTCTAGTTTCTCTTACAGACCCAGAGTCTAGGCATTGGCCAGAAGCTGTTGTGACATCTGCCATGCAGAGACCGCTCTTTGTAAAAGCCGCTCTTGCTCATTTCCTCCCGTGTGCCCGCTTCGGACGCACTCTCTGGAAATGGACTCAGGAGCTGATGTGTACCTAATGCCCAGTAGTAACCTGTTTCCACACAATTCCAGGACGTTAGCTTATTGCCAGTGGGTGGACAATCTCAATGAGACCCGGAAGATGCTCTCTCTTAGTGGTGGCGGTCCCTTCAGTAACCTGCTGAGGTGGGTCGTGTGCCACATAACGAAAGGAATTGTGAAGCGCGAGATGCACGGCCACGGCATTGGCCGCTTCTCAGAGGAGGAGATTTACATGCTGATGGAGAAGGACATGCGGTCCTTGGCAGGGCTTTTGGGTAACGTACCACACCTTCTATTCTCTATTTTCTGTCCGCACCTTTTTTGCATGATCCTTAAAGCGCTCTTAGTTGGCTGATTTGAAGTCTTATTTTGGTTGGTTTCTTTGCTTCCACGTGTAGGTGGCGGCCCCACCATTTAACCCGACCCCCTAACTTTCAGGAGCAAGTGTCCGTGTCCTCCGTCACTAGCGCCAGCCCGGCCCGTGTGGCGAGGCGGCGCGGAGAGGACGCGGGCGGGCTGCGGGCTCACCGCCACCGGCAGCGCTGCCGGCCGCTGGGGAGGCCGTGGGAGCCGCGGGTGGTTCTTAGCCGGGAAGCTCTTCGGATTATGACAGGCCTGGGTGGAAGGGCTGCTTGTGAACGCCTCTGCTGGAGGAGTCCCGGGGTCTCCGTGGCCATCAGGCTGCTGCGAGCGCGGGCAGCGCCGCTTCTGACCCGCTCGGCGGGCACCTGCCGCGTGTCATTTCTCACGCCTGTTTCCGTTGGTGATCTCAGTGCTCTCCTTCCGAGCGCGTTGTAACGCTTCTGATTTTGCATTTACGGCACACAGTGGGTTTCGCTGTGCCTGGAAGCCCCTCGAGGGGGAGGAGGAGGAGTCCCGGAGCGGCGTATGTGTGGGCTGGTGAGTGGAGAGCGGTGTCCTTGCTCCCCTCGTTGGCTGGGCTGATGTGACTCTGTGCCCGGCAGAGCGCGAGTCTCAACTATGTCAATTCATAAACACATCGTTTGAATTCAGGAGCTTTGGTGTGGGAAATGATGGTTTCTCCTGGGGACATCTAAGCCCTCTGTGTGACCAGCTGTGTGACCCGGTCCCTTGGGACCGCGTATTTTGGGGTTTCACTAACTTTCTTTTGGCGTTCTCATCTCCATTCTAGGGCACATCATGTTCCTTACCTTCTCCAGGAGCGGGGGTTGGGGGTCTGTTTTGTTGAAAACCATGGGGCCTCCAGGAACTGTGGGCTGTGCTAGGTAGACCCTGCCCCCTCTCCTCCATGGTGACTTGCTCTGACTGGCTCCTTTCCTTTTCTGCACTTCAGGTGCTTCCTGGACCTGGAGTTACCACCCCCCCCAACCCCCCTCCCCTGGCCTGCAGGAGGAGAGCCAGCCCAACAGCATATCCATCTCTCTGCCAGCTTTGTTTGGGGGAGGGGGTTGATGCTGTCCAGACCGTCTGGTGCTTTCTAGGCCCTGCCTGACATAGATATGGAATTGGCCTTAAGTTCGCCTCGTTCCCATGGAAACAGCCCTGGACTTGCAGCCTCTTGGAGCAGGCCTGCCATGGGCCGTTTTCTCCTTCGTAACTGTTCTACCTGCTCGCAGCTTTCTTTCCAGCTCACGCTGTGGGGAGCCCCAGCAAGCCAGGCACGGAGCCCTCAAAGTTAAGCCAGAGGTTATGCAGTAAAGTCCTGCCCGTCTCCAAAAAGTTCACAATGTTGTTTCCTTAACCAGGAGGGGGTGAGAATCAATGTCCTGGAGCACTTCCGGTCGGGAGAACTGGGGAGCACGGGGTAGCGATTCTCTGATTCTTAATGACTTAGCAAAGTGCTTCTTTCCCAGTTGTGGGGAGATGGGAGGTAGAGCTATTATTGGCAGCTGGGTTGGAGACCTGGCAAGTATTCCAAATACCATCAAGTCTAAATCATTTCCTGAGATAAGAAATTGATTCAGCTATTTGAAAAGCAGGAGTCCACTGGAGTTCTCTTCCATGCGGGAGCTCAGGGAACAGTCTAGGCTCTCATGAGAAGCACTTTTGCTGCCTTTGGGGAGGGAGAGGCTCTTCAGCTGAACATCAGAGGTTTTCTTACTAAATGAGATAAAAGCGTTACCTCCCCCCTCACCGGGAGATGTAGCTTAACTTTTAAGGCCCAGATGCCTGAGAGACTCAAAATGCATAATAACTTTTTGTTAAGTATTTCAAGATTTGGGGAAATTGTCTAGGGAGGTATTTGAGTCATCAGGGTAAATTAATTATTGCTGTTTCAGTTCAATTGACTTCAAGGATTGAAGACCTTCTTTGGGGCCAGCGCTGGGGAATACAAAAGTGAATAAGAGATGGTCCCCACTCTCAGGCAGCTTCCTCTCCAGCGGGAGAGACAAACTTATAAGCCAGGAATAGGCAAATTGTGGCCCATAGCTGGTGGCCTGTTTTTTCTGTTTGTTGTTGTTGTTTTGTTTTTTTAATGGCTTATGAGCTAAGAATCATTTTTATATTATTAAACTGTAGGGAAAAAAATGCAACAGAGATGAAATATGGCCCAGAAAGCCTAAAATATTTACCATCTGAAGCTCCACAGAACTTTGTGGACCTCTGCTCTAAACGAGTACCCATGTTCAAGTTGGACTGTGATAGGTGGTCTATGCTTGGTGCCCTGGAGACACAACAGGGTAGGGGTGAAATGGCAGGGAGAGCTTGGGAGGGCCAGAGAAGAGGCCACAGGCGTTTTGGCTCCAGAAAATAAGCAGTTGTCCCAAGGAAGAAAATAGGGAAGAACCATCTGGGCAAGTCATGAGAAAAATGGTCACAAGTGAGGGACATTTTGGAATCACGGTTGAAATGAAGGTTAAAAGGTAGTTTGGGACCGTATTATAAAAGGTAATAATAATGCTAAGATACTTCGTCATACAGAAAATATGGAGAGGGTGCAGACTTTTGAGTATTACAGAGAAAGAGGCATGTTTGTGATTTAGAAAAGTGGCTCTGTTGGTGTCATAGCAGATGACTTGGGCCTGAAGGGGTGGGTGTTAAGAGAGACTGAAGATAGGCAGCCCATATCTTTGGATGTAGTTTAAAAAAATTGTGATGAAATTCAAATCAAAAAATTAAATTAAAAAAAATAAAAATTAGTTGAGAAAGATGATACCTTCATGTTGGAAAGGAGGAGACAAAATTATTATTTATAGAAATTAAGAGATTATGTAGCTAAAATAGGGACACCTTGGTGGCTCAGTCAGTTAAGCGTCGGCCTTTGGCACAGGTCATGATCCCAGGGTCCTAGGATTGAGCCCCCACGATGGGCTCAGCAGGGAGCCTGCTTCTCTCTCTCCCTCTGCCTGCTTCTTCCCATGCTTCTGCGCTCTCTCTCTGTCAAATAAACAAAATCTCAAAAAAAAAAAAGAGATTATGTAGCTAAAATAATAGAGAATCAAAATTACGGTTAATGAGGGAGTTCAGTAATTTTACAAAGTTACAGACATCCAGATGGCCACCAAACACATGAAAAGATGCTCAACATCACTCAGCATCAGGGAAATGCAAATCAAAACCACAATGAGATATCACCTCACACCTGTCAGAATGGCTAAAATTAACAACACCGGAAACGGCAGGTGTTGGTGAGGATGTGGAGAAAGAGAAACCTTCTTGTACTGTTGGGAATACAAATTGGTGTAGCAATTGTGGAAATCTGTATGGAGGCTCCTCAAAAAATTAAAAATAGAACTACCCTTTTTTTAAAAAGAAAAGATTTATTTGAGAGAGAGAGAGAATGAGCAGTGGAGAGGGGCAGAGGAAGAGAGAGAGAAAGAGAGAAGCAGACTTCTCAGCAGAAGACAGATGTAGGGCTTGATCCCAGCACCCCAGGATCATGATCTGAGCCAAAGACGGACACTTAACCAACTAAGCCACCCACACACCCCCAAGTAGAACTACTTTATGATCTAGGAATTGCACTACTGGGTATTTACCCCCAAAATACAAAACCACTAATTTGAGGGGATACATGCACCCTTATGTTTATTGTAGCATTATTATAAAGCCAAACTCTAGAATCAGCCCCAGGATGAATGGATAAAGAAGATAAATATATTATAAATAGTGGAATATTATTCAGCCATAAAAAAGAATGAAATCTTGCCATTTGCAACCCATCAATAATAGAGAGTATTATGGTAAGTGAAATAAGTTAGTCAGAGAAAGACAAATACCATAGGATCTCACTCACATGTGGAATTTAAGAAACAAAACAAACAAGCAAAGGAAACAAAAGAGAGAGAAAGACAAACAAAGAAACAGACTCTTAACTATAGGGAACAAACTTATGTTACCAGACAGAAGGTGGGTGGGGGGGATGGAGAACATAGGGGATGGGGATTAAAGATAAATTCATCCTGGGACACCTGGGTGGCTCAGTGGGTTAAGCCTCTGCCTTAGGCTCGGGTCATGATCTCAGGGTCCTGGGATCGAGCCCCGCATTGGGCTCTCTGCTCAGCAGGGAGCCTGCTTCCTCCTCTCTCTCTGCCTGCCTCTCTGCCTACTTGTGATCTGTGTCCGTCAAATAAATAAATAAAATCTTTAAAAAAAAAAAAAGAAATTCATCCTGATGAAATAAACCAAAATAAAATGGCAAGAAGTTTACAAAGTTACAAACATGTAAATCTCGATATCTCAAATAACTGATTAGGAAATATTAAAAGTTTCCATTTATAATAATAAAAAATCAAAATATTAGAAATATTTATGAGAAATATTCAGGTCCTACAGAAATAAAATTGGATAGTTCTAATAAGAGATAGAAGGTTTTCTAGAAAATGGGGCGTATACCCTCGTTTATCCATTGGAGAGTGATTCGAAAGTATACCCTTGTTTATTCATTCAAGAGCCAGAGGTCTAACGTAGCTCCATCACTTCCTAGTTCTGCGACCTTGGGCAAGTTTCTGAACTTCTCTAGGCCTTAGTTTCCTTATGTGTAAAATGGAGACAATACTGGTGAAAAGAAGAGTAGCACATGTGAAGTGCTCAGAATAGTGCCTGGCAGGTAGTAAGCAATCTAATAACAGGCAAGTGTAAAACACAACTGTGATGAGGGCAGGAAGCAGAGGTTCACGGTGCTGTGGGTGCTGATAATGCGGGGAGGGCTGCCCAGTGGTCAGTGCTAGCCCCTCTTCAGTTCGGCATGTTTCCATGTCCCCTTGGGGTAGGTGTATACATTGGAAGCAGAAGCAATGACCAGTAGTGGATGCCTGACTTTCACCTTGTGCAAGAAGTGTGTAGACTATTTCTATCCCCTCCCAGCAAGGTGAGAATCAGAAAAGCATGAAAAAAAAAAAAAAAAGAAAGAAAAAAAAAGAAAAGCATGATGTAAAAATTCAGTACAGAAAGGCCAGATTTTGGGGAGGCAGTGTGGTGGCTGGAGTGGCCCTGTGAGGGAGGCATTTCACATCTTGGGCTCCACTGCTTAAGTTATCCTAACTTATGTTGTTAGGATAACCACAGTTGCCCTTTTGGTACACATCTTTCTAATATTTTTATGTGTAATTTTAAATCATATAGTTGTATAAATATACACATACATATAATTTTCCAACCTGTCTTTTCCTTAATATATTGCAAGTATTTTTTCCTAGACCATATGTTGCCCTGTGCCTGGTCTCACACTTGAGGCCATAAAAACTGACATAAAACTCATCAGCCTTCTGCCTCTTTTGTATTTCTGTGCTACCATTAATCCTGCGTCTACAGGTATGAACTTGAAGTGGAAGGGAAATAAGACAGAATGAATATAAGAAAAGAATGTAGCTGGGTCCCGCCTTAGCACAGAGATCCCTGGCTGTGATCATGTGATAGGAGATTAAAGTAAGAAAGAAGATGTAATCTGGTACCCAGTCAGAGTAATGCCACCCATTTGGCAGATGAGGAAATTGAGGCACAGAAAGGTTGAGTGACTTGCCCACAGTTACACAAACAGTAGAAAGAGATGTTGGTGAGCAAGTAGGGCACAGGCCTGAGCTGCTGCCTGATGGAGATACTGTTGCAAACGTTTATAAAATGACAAGATTTGGGGGCGCCTGGGTGGCTCAGCGGGTTAAAGCCTCTGCCTTCGGCTCAGGTCATGATTCTAGGGTCCTGGGATCGAGCCCCGCATCGGGCTCTCTGCTCAGCGGGAGCCTGCTTCTCTGCCTACTTGTGATCTCTGTCTCTCAAATAAATAATAAAAAAAAAAAAATAAAAATAAAAAATAAAATGGCAAGATTTGTGAGAATTACCACCCGGAGAAGTACTAGGTGCAACGAGGGCCCTTTTGAGGGGGAGACTAATGTGGTCACAGGGGTTATGCAGGACTTCTTTGAGGACATGGCACTTCCGGACTCTGAAAGATAAGTGGAAGTGAGACCAGCATGGAACATAGAAGGGACGTCACCTGTGAGGGCTCTGACATGAAAGGCAGCTGGAAGCCTTCAAGGAATGAAATGATGGCTAGTGTGTGAGTAACTTTGTGTGAACCGAAGTGTGGCATGAGGTAGAGGTAGGCAGGGGCTAGATCACACAAGTCTTCTGTATCACCTAAATAATCTTGGTCTTTCTTCTAACAATAACGGAATCTGTCAGAAGTTGAAATTAGGGAAGCGACATGACTTTATTTATATATAATGCGCTAGAGGGGCCACGGGTGAGTTTGGGGGCCCAGTGAGGAGGCTGTTGAAAGGTAAGATGGTGTTGTGGATTACAGTCCTGGTGATAGAGTTGGACCTACGATGATGGTTTAGAGCTATATTCTAGAGACAGAGTTGACTGCAGTTTGGTGACTTGATATATGTGCGGGGTGGGGGGGGGAGAGGCAGTGATGGAGAGGGCAGGGGTAAGGAATAACCAAGTTCTTGACATGAACAGTTAGTACACAAAGTAGCCATTCATAGTTGGAGAATGCTGGAGTAGAGGTGAACATCATGAATTTCAGGTGTGGGTCTGCTGAGTCTCAGATCCCTGTGAGACAGACACGAGTGGAGACAAAGTGTATGATTAAGGGCACCCTTTTTTTTTCTTAACTCATTAAATTTTTTAAAAAGATTTTATTTGAGAGAGAGAGAGCGCAAGAGCACATGCAGGGAGAGGGGCAGAAGGAAGAGGAGAAGCAGGCTTTCTGCTTAGCAGGGAGCCCAGGTGCAGGGCTCAATCCCAGGATCCGGGCATCAGGACCTGAGCCAAAGGCAGATGCTTAATTGACTGAGCCACCTAGGTGCTCCATTAAAAAAATTTTTTTGGAAGATTTTATTCATTTATTTGAGAGAGAGAGAGAGCATGAGTGAGGGGAGGAAAGGTGCTTTTTGAACTGGTATAGAAAAGGCAAATTAATTTAGTAAATGGTGTTGGGACACGTGACTAACCATTTGGAACAAAATATGTACAGCCCTCCTGACTTTATGTCATACATCTGAATAAATTCCAAATGGATTAAGCATTTAAATGTAAAATATAAAACCATAAGGGTGTCAGGATAAAATATGGGAAAACTTTTATATAATCTTGAACTTGGTAAAGTTTTTCTAAATATGGTACCAAAGGGAGAAGTGACAAAAGAAAAGTTGAATTGCTAGATTTCTTGAGACAAAACCACCTGGATGTCAGTAGTTACCATAAATAAGGTTAAAATAGAAATGGAAAGCTGGAAAAATGTTTGCAATCTGTGACAAAAGAATTAATGTTACTATATGAAGAACTATAAAAATCTAACAAAGTGAATACTTGGAGAAAACTGGACAAAAGACATAAAAAGAGAATTTGCAAAAATGACACACATGATGAGTAAATATATGAAAAATATTCAACCTCTTTAGTAATCAGAGCAGTGCAAATTAAGAAATGAGGCACTACTCTGTCAATCAGATGGGCAAAGTTGTTTTTTTTTTTTTTTTTTTTTTTTTTTTTAATGTGATGTATTGGTGGGGTTATGAAGGAGGCACTGGCATTCTCTACTGATGGGAATAAAAACTAGGACATACTTTCTGGAGTTGAGTTCCACAGTTCTAAAAGTCATAACATTTTACATATTTACTTATTAAATAATTTAAAAAATCAGGAATCAAAGCTTTGAACCTTAACAAGAACAAATAGGGAGAAATGTCAAATTCTGTACTTAGGTCCCCCAATTGAATTGCACAAATACAGGGTGGGGGAGGGACATGTGAAAAAGAGACTTCAGGATTTTAGTGGTTTTCAGTCTCTGAATGTCACCAAGTGTGATAAGCTGTCAAAGAAGCTAATCAAAACCTAACCTGTTTAACGCAGCGTCCTGTCTATAGATCTATCTATAAGAAGGATTATAATACTGAAACATTGCGATCTTAGCAGTTATAAATAGTATGGGTTTTCTAACCGGAGTCCCTGGTTTTTGTTTACGATGATAATGAAAACCGAAGTTATTTTAGGCACTTGCTGCTCTCTTTCCCACCCTTTTCTCCCCACTTCTGTTGTTAACTTTCACTTTTTTCATCTGGTGGGGGCGGTCTGAAGGTTTAACCAAGGCAGAATACATATAAATTAGTATATTTTTAGGTGCCCACTTGCAGATTGTTTGTGAGTAATTTGCATTCTCTAGAATGGTATTTCATCAATTCTCTTTGGTACAGACATACCTAAAGAAATTATTACTACTTCAAAGGATGTTCTAAAGGGCTAAGCCTTGAGCTCTGGTATCAAGAGTTGGTAGTCCAGTAGACTGGATTCCTAGTTTGTACAAAGCTTGGGACAAAGAAAGGACTTTTTAAAGGGCACAAAGTTAAATGACAGCAAGGAGAAAATCAAAACACTCGACTCATAGTTTGCTTCTAAATAGGTAAGAATTGATATCTAAACTAGATGAGAAGGTCTCAAGAGAGCACTACAGTATTTTCACACAACTAAAAGACTAACAAGCAAAATAATTATTTGAACGTGATTTTTGTATTAGTTACACACAAAGGGTAATGTTAGGGTCTTAGGAACCAAAGATGAGTAAGAATGGTGTCTGCCTTGAAGAACCTTATAAACCAGCAGCACTCAGGTCTCTAGGTCCAAGCAGTGTCCTAGGACATGAAAAATTTTCCATGCGATCTTGGAATTTTGAGTATAATCCTTCAGAAATGGGCAGAATCGGAACGTGTCAGAAGATAGAGATAGGAGATTGTCCCTATTTCCAAAAGGGGAGGGAGAGGTAGTTTCCGATAGTGAAATAAAATACTAGAGTGAATTATTAAATAGATGGGTACTTTTCACCAAGAATGATCTTCGTTCATTGTGAATAAATCATACCAGAAAGTGACTACTTTGTCTTCTTGAGTTGTTGGACTTACTAATTGGATAGACCATGTCTTGATTTATTCAAACCATTGGATACCATCTCTCAGGATATTTTTGTGGGCAAGATGGCTGGTTTTCAGAGGGGGGCTTCCATGGGTGCATACGGTGGTACCAGGGTTCGTTGAGTGCTCTGGTGAGGAGGAGAGGAAGCCTTAGCAGGTTGGACTCTCTTCACTCCTGTTTTACTGAGAACAGCTCCCTTGTTATCTGTTTATATATTGGAAATCTGTTGCATTTTGGTTCGATAGAGAACTTTCCCTACCGAAGAAAAAAAATTAAAAGCCCCCAGATTAGCTAGTGGATTTGTAGCTGATTGAGTGACTCTATCTTTACAGTGCGGATCGAGGGCTTGATGTCACTTAAAGAGAGCTCTCTAGGGACTCTGTTCTTGACTTTTCTCAATGACCAGTTGACAACTTCAAAGACATGCTTAGTGGTTTTTTCAATGACTCTAGGTGGAAGGATAACTAAAAACCTGGTTGGGAAAATTAGGATTCTAAGCTTTGAACCTTAACAGGAAGAAACCTAATAGAGAGAAATGTCAAATTCTGCACCTAGCCTGTTTAATGCAGTGTAGCGTTTCAGTTGAAAAGTTGGTTCCTTAAGGAAACCTTTCTGGACCTTTCTCCAGGTGCGTCAGTCAAACCTGTTCCTTGCCCCCAGGCACTTGGTGCTTTCTTCCCCCAGCACTCCTTGCACCTTCTTTTTATGGTTTGGTTTGACTGTCTCCTCAGTGGGACTGTGCCAGGCCTGGTGCTTTCGTTTCTATCTCTAGAGCGTGACGCAGTGCCTGGCACACATTAGGCACCCAGCAAGTGTTTGTGGGACAAAGGAGTTCAATGTTAAGTTCTGGGATCCATTTTTTAAAGGAACTTGATCAAACTAGGGTGTATCCAGAGAACAGTGGTTAGGAAGGTGGTTCGTCTTAAAATAGTTTCATGCAAGGAAGCTGAGGATCCCCGGGGGAGGGTGGTCTGCAGAAGTGAATCTGTATGGGTCATATACCCACGTTTTGCAAATACTGGGAGTGGGTACTGACTTAGGTGTGGAGGCAGCTGATGGACATATTTGGGGAAGAGGGAGGGGAACAGAGGAGAGGGTGGGGTGTATATGTGGGGGAATGACAATGGATTACAACTCAGGGTAAGGCAGCACTTTAAAACAGACCAGTCCTAGGGGCGCCTGGGTGGCTCAGTGGGTTAAAGCCTCTGCCTTCGGCTTGGGTCATGATCCCAGAGTCCTGGGATCGAGCCCCGCATCGGGCTCTCTGCTCGGCGGAGAGCCTGCTTCCTCCTCTCTCTCTCTGCCTGCCTCTCTGCCTACTTGTGATCTCTGTCTGTCTAATAAATAAATAAAATCTTTAAAAAAAAACAAAAAACAAAATAAACCCAGACCAGTCCTAAATGGGAAGGGCTTGTCTTGTGATGTGTGGTAGGAGTAGTTGTTCTTTGGAATTACTCCAAGGTGAGGTTCATGAGCACCACCAGCCATCATCAACCATCATCACAGGTGGTGAGATCTTTAGTTAGAGATGGTCGGTCTCTGGGGAGGGGAGGTTCTTCCAGTTCTGATGGTTTCATGATTTTATATTCATTCTCTAGAGAGGAGATCAGAGATGTTTCCAAGTTACGAAACAAGGCCGAGGCCAAAGTAGAGATCATTTGAGTTCCGGTTGGGTGTCTTGGATTGTGATTTGTATTTGGCTTCCGCTCCTGCCTTCTGCAGCCCCCGTGCTTTAAATGATCTGTGTTCACATCTCCTGTTATCGAATCTACTTTCTGAACAATGGTTGGTTCCCAATAAACCTCTCTTCGAATTTCTACTTTTTTTTTTGAAGTTGTTTTGATTTGAAGGCTCTTGGACAGGGGATTTGTTTTGTTTTGTTTTGAAGCAAGCTTGGCAGTAGGCTATTTTAATAGCTGTTCTTCCTACCCTGTTCAAATATGTTCTGCAAACAGCTCTGCAGCACAGTAGGTGCTGAGGCCTAGGCTGGGAGCCCACTGGGCCAGACACAGCAACCACACACCTCGCCTCCCAGTGAAAGGGACAGGGTAGGGCAGGCAAGTCTTCAGGACTAGGTGCTGGAAAACGGTGGGAAGCGTCAGGTTTTATCTACCACGTTAAGAACACGTTCAGCATATGTTGAGTAACTGAACAGAGGGCAGAGGAATAAAGACAGAGAAGTAATTTTGCCTGTCAATCTAGCTAGAAAGATAAATGCGCAGATAAAAGATGAAAATAACAGACACTAAAAAGGGAATGTTTTGGAGCCTCAAAGCAGTGTTTCCTAATGGGGGTTCTATGCCCTTTCCAAATGACTGGCACTGCCTAGCATGATGGTGGTTCTCAGCCCTGATTGCTCATTAGAGCACCTCAGGGGCTGATAGAACACAGCTGCACAGGCCCTATGCCAGGCCAAATAATTCACATCTCTGGGAGTGGGGTCTGGGGAAAGGTGTTTTTAAAACTGAACAGGTGATTCAACTGTGTCTGTAATCTGATATATAGGGCAGCTGGGGAGGTGAGAAGGGCTGGCCTGGGTGCTGGGGGGTGCTGGGAGGAGGACTGGGGAGAGGGGTAAGGACCGTGGAAGGGCCTCAAGAGGGCATTGGGCCTTGGTCTGGGCAAGTATCAAAAGGGAAAAATCCAGAATAAGCCAAGCCTGCTGGATTTTTGTCTCGAGGGTAACCCTGATTGGGTCTATGGGCACAGGCTTTCCTTCTTTCCATGTCAAAAACCTAGTAGGTTGATTTTTCATAGGGATACATTTCAGACATTTAGATACATTTGAAATTTGTAACAGCATCCTTGAGACACTGTATTTTGCAACACCCCCTAGGGCTAATTATTTCACAGATGAGAAAGCCCGGCCAGGGTCAGAGAGGTGAGGGGGTGGGTCTTGGGTCTCTCAGCTAATGGGACACTCTTCTTTGGCTCTAGTACAACTTCTGTGTGTTTGCATTGGTGGCTTGTTAAGATCACACGCAGGGAGAGTAATAATTTGACTTGGAAACCATAAATTCGATTTTTACCTGTACTGATTAGATTCCAAGGAGTGTCTAAGCTTTTTACACATTCCTCCTGGAGTCCTATACTGACCTCCTGAAGGGGAAGTGATTTCCTTTATACGTATTATCCAATAACTCTCAGTTGCTTGCAGCCCACTATTGGGCATCAACTCTTCTTTTCAGGTATCTCTCTAGTCTAGATTTCCAGGATGAGGGCGGAGGAGTGGCTGGCCAGGGGCTGGTGGGGCCAGACCCTGCTCATGGGGGTTTGTGTCCTCATGGGATCTAGGCAGTTGGGACCCAGATTGTGGCTTGTTCCTTTTCCAATCTCATTGTGGCTATCTCAGTGGGTATAAATATGTTGGTTATTCATGAAAACAACAACAAAAAAGGACTTCTAGCACAACACAATTAAATGGCTAATGAGCACCAAGTGTTTAGAAATCTTTGTGGCTTATTTCGCAGCACAGATTGGTTGGTATAAATCTGACGGAAGCAACCTGATCTCTATCCTGGAGGCATTCTGTCTGTTTCTTCCTCTGAGAGAGGTCTTTGACTTTGTGTTTAAAATATCAGGGTTCCAGTTCCTGAATGATTAGAATAAAAGAATGAAAAATTTGCAAGATAGCACCCTATGGATAACAGGCTTTTAAAATCTTCACCAGCACACGTCCTTTCCTCGTTGCCAGATACGGAAGCCTTTCCGCGTTGTGTTCTGTTTGGGCTGATTTTTGCCTGGATAAAATTCACTGAGTAGGCTGTCTAACTCAGGGAGGAATTACAGAACAATGATGGCCTGATGTATCGTAAAATTAAGTCCTTGGTGAATCCAACCACATTTTTATTTAAAATTTTCAATTTGTATGAAAAAGACTAATTGGCATTTAAAACATTAGGGAAAAATGTAGGTATCTTCCATCATTCTGTCATCTAACTCAGTAACGATTTTCTATTTCCCTGTATCTTCTATATGCATATTTTTAGAAAATATCATTTCTGATGGATACATGTCTTTGTATTTTGCTCATTCTTTTAAAGCAAATGCTGAAATGTGCTTTACTTTTGAGGAATTATTTACTTTAAATAGACTCACAGGAGTGAGATTACTGGGTGAAAGATTATGAACATCGTTAGGTTTTTCTAGGCATTGCCATGGTGTTTTCCAAAAGAGAAGCACAGGTTTACAAAGTGACCAGTAAAAGTCTGAGCTACCAGTTCCACTGAAGGCTTACCAGTAATGGTTCTGATTCCTAAAGAAAAAAATATCACTTACCACTTTACTCATTATAAACTGTTATCTTCAGTTTAGTCTGTATTCTGATTCTTTAATCACCTGTAAGAAATATTTTTTCTTTTTATTTTTTCTAATTGTTTCTTATGTGAATCAGCTGTTCGAATTTTTTTGTCCATTTTTCTACTGAATTTGAGGTTTCCTTTAAAATGTAATTGATCTATTTATATCTCACTGAGTTCTACTCTCAGTGATGTCTGAGGCAAATATTTTCTCAATCTCACTTGGAATCTTAAAGATGTATGCATGTGGACAGTCTGACTCGTGGTTATCCTCGGCCATCCTGACCCCACTGTAGGCATCCGCGGTGCTTGTGTGGGTGCTTGTCCAACTCTTCCTAGTCCCGAACCCAACCCTGCAGAAACCTCTGCTCCTTCCACTGAGCTGCCTGCCTTCTCCTTGAGGCCGGCTTCAGACCTGGGGCTGTTGACTTCCAACCAGGACCCCAGAGTCTGCTGGAGCACCCTGCATAGCCCACCTCCCTCCCACACTTGATTACTGCCTGCCTCTCAACCTCCGGCTCCTTTCTCCTACAGGTTCTCCTCACCCCGCCATTTTGTTAGCCCCCACATCCCCGTTCCACTTCTCCGTTTACTTCGCTTTCACTCAGCCTAGCCTGTGATCTGTCATGGAAGCTACTCTCATCCCTAGTGGTCCCCATTTGCTCACCTTCCCCAGCTAGCAGTGCTCCAGGTGGCCTGGTCAGCCTCGCTCTGTGGAGTCCTGTCCCCTCCCTTCCTTCTTCAGGAGTTTGAGTTCAAATTCTTTCTTTCCTCTCTTCAACCTTTATTTCTTTACAGATTCCTTCTACTTAGCATGTAAGTCTCTCCCTCCCTTAAAAACACCACTCCAGTTCTGTCCTGTCTCTTGCCTTCCCTTCACACAGTTTATCTGAAAAGCCACAAGTCACACTCACTTCCCATTCGCTCCTAGCCCCTGCCCCACAGTTGCTCTTGAAAGGGTAAGGAACAACCTGCCTGTTCACCAGATCTGCTTAAGAGCCTTATTTTTATGTCCGTTTTTATTTTGACATTTTGGAAGTGGGAAATGTCAGCCTGAGGGAGAGGCTGAGAAGGCTCTCTCCCCTGCTATAGGCTAAGGGAAATAAGTTTTTTAGGTGTGTTGAAGAACAGAGGATTGGGGCGTCTGGGTGCTGCAGTTGGTTAGGAACCGACTCCTGGTCTTGGCTTAGGTCATGATCTCAGGGTCCTGGGATCCAGCCCCCCCCTTGGGCTCTGCTCAGCCTGCTGGAGTTTCTCTCTTCCTCATCCTCTCCCTCCCCCTTTTCTCTTCCCCTGTGAGTACATTTGTGCACACCTGCAATCCCGTTCTGGCTCAAGTAAGTAAGTACATAAATAAATAAAATCTTTTAAGAAAAGAACAAAGGATTCAGGCTTTTTCTTTCTCTGGAGGCTTCATCCTCCATTTTCAACTCCTCAGATTCCCAGGCGCCCCCTGAGGAGGCATTAGTGTCCTGCTGTTTCAGCTGGGGCTCCCGTTCTTGGCTGTAACCTGCCAACACTTGCAGGCACTTCGTTTTTATTAACTCATTAGTGTTCATGAAGATCTTTTTTCCATGAAGAAATTTAGGCACAAGGAGGCGGCTTCCCAAGGAACAGCCGGCTAGCAAATGGTGGAGCTTGGATTGGACCTGACTGGTCTGGGAGAAGCCAGAAGTCCTTGCTGGACACTTTTTTAGCCTTTATCTTACTTATTGGATCTGTCGGACCCCCTTTTCCTGCTTTTCCTTTTCAGGTTCCTAAAATACCGATGATAGCGGGAATGACAAATTCTTTTCTATTCTTTAAGGGTCCTCTAGCTGGACTAAAAATTAAATTTACTAAGCTAGATTAACAGGAGGGAAAAAAAAAGTTTTATTACATGTGCAGAGAGGCCCAATAATGAAATTGAGAGTGAAAGAAATGACCAAGGCAGGCAGTTTATATATTTTTTTAGACAAAGAGACAATAAATCTGAGGAACTGAGAGGAAAAAAACCCCTTGGGAGCTTCGGTTAGTAAGGAGTTCTGAACAGAATTTGGGCTGGGGTAGTAAATTCGTAAAAAGTAACACGGGTTGTTTATATAGGCTTCTTGGCTCTAAATTTCCCATCTCCAGTGGTAAGATTGTCTCTTTAGCTCCTGGAAGACAGGGACGACATCTTTCACGTGAGAGATTTATTTCCTGTTTTCAGGGGGATGGGAGGGGCTGAGTGTGTTGCACTGGCTGTCTCTGGGTCACTTTTATACAAAATAATCAATATGTCAAAGTGGCATGTTTTGGGGCAGCCTGCCCTTAGCCCCTGCAAACATTCCTAGGATTCCATCCCCCGCCCTCCTGAGTCCAGCTCTTTTCTTATCTTCACTTAGATGTCCCATAGCCGCCTACATTGAGCACATCCTGAAAGAACTCACCCTCCCACCAGACCAGCACGTCTTCCTGTGACCTCTCTGTGAATGGCATTGTCATCCATTCATTTATTCAGGTTGGATGCTAAAAAGCCATTCTAGATTTCTCCTTTTCCAGGAAGGAGATCCTCCACCTGGCTACTAAAGTCCTATACTGCTGGAGCCCTGCCTTCTTTCCAATGTCATTTCTTTCCTTTTTTTTTTTTTTTTTTTTTTTTTTTTTTTTTTTGAGGGGGGGGGG
>NW_019154142.1:15482792-15531112 GCF_002288905.1 Enhydra lutris kenyoni
TTTTTTTTTTTTTTTTTTTTTTTTTTTTTTTTTAAAGAGGGAGAGAGAGAAAGGGTGGGGAGGGGCAGAGGGAGAGAGAGAATCTTTTTAAATTTATTTTATTATTTTTTAGAGAGAGGGAGAGAGAGAGAGAATCTTAAGCAGGCTCCATGCCCAGCACAGAGCCAGAGCCCTATGCAGGGCTCGATCTCAGGACCCTGAGATTGACCTAAGTAGAAATCCAGAGTCAGACACTTAACTAACTAAACCACCCAGGTGCCCATCCAGTCTCATTTCTTAAGCTTCACCCCTTGCCCATTGTATGCCAGCCACACTTGTCTTCTTTTTGCTTCGCAAACCCACTGAACTTATTCTGACTTTAGGGCATTTGTCTTGGCCATTCCTTGTGCCTAACATTCTCATCCTCAAGATCTTTGCATTGCTAGACCCTCCTTGACATTTGTATCTCTGGGTAAATAATCACCTCCACAGAGAGGCCTTCCTTGACTGACGTAGCTATTTAACATAGCTGCCAGTCACCCACTAGCATGGCACTTTAATTCTCTGCACTGCACTTATCACTTATTGATTGATTGGTTTATCAATGCTCCGTGTGATGTAAACTCCATGAGAGCAGTGACCTTGTCTGTTCTGTTAGTCCCTATATCCCAAGCATCCAGAGCTGTCTTGCACATCATCAAAATAATATTGACAAGAGCTGACATATATGGAGCATTGCCAATGTGCTTAAGCAAATAGTATATATTATATATTATATATTATACCCTCATATTGTAATCCTTACTTTCATAATAATATGCATAATATATAGTCCACATTGATTATATAATTTAACATTATACATATATATGATATAAAATATCTAAGATATATATGATATGTACGTATATGTGTATGCATATGTGTGTATGTGTCCCAACAGTAATGTAATAACAATATCTATGCTTAGATGATTTGATGAGAATTAAATGAGGCAGGAACTATTCTCATTAATTCTCACCAAATGTAGATGAGGATAGTTATATTGTGATTAATTTCAGCAGTAGTATGTCTGGTTTGTCAGTGAGGAAACAGAGACGTAGTGGTTAACTAACTGACCCAAGGCCACAGAGCTAACAAGCTGTGGGGTCAGGCTTGGACCTCGGTGTCGGGCTCTAGAGCTGAAGGGTTGGGTATACCTCATCACCGGGGTGCTCCCCAAGCCCCTTCATCTCCTGTTCTTTCTGTCCCACAGCTGGAGGAAGAGCTCCCCATGTCTCTCACCTAGATTTTGCCACAGCTTCTTAGCTGGTGTCCCAACCTCTTGGTTTGCTTTTTTAATTTTACTAGTGTTTAATCTAAAATGCAAATCAGAACTGGAGGCTCCCGGTCTTGTAGACTAAAATCCAAACTCCTTTTCGTTACAACCTGAATTCTGCTCACGTGTCTGCCCTCATTTCCCGTGTCTCCCTCTCACACGCATTTATTTCCCCCCAGGATTTCTGAAGCACACACTGTTCTTTTGCAGTTTTGTGCCTTCGCGTAGCCTTTTCCCTTGCCTTGCTTCATCCCACAGTCTCAAGTTTTCTTTCTACTTAGAAACTTCCTTAATGTTCTCCTCAATCTCCTCCAGCCCCATGAGGCTACCTACATTGAATGTTTCTCTTCTCTCCTGTTTCATTTTGTGCAGACTTCCATTATGGAAATACTATATTGAGCTTGTCTAGGCTCCTCCTATGCTCCCTCCACCCATCCTGACCTGAACTTTCCCCCAGTCTTGCCTGGGAACATTATTATTTTGAAGGAATTGGCTGACTGACTTTCCTCTGACCCTGGTACCTAACAGAAGGCCTGGTAAAATAGTAGGCACTCCATAACTGCTGAATGAATACTAACTTTCAAAAGGCAGTTGAAGCAATCCACAGATAAGAGAGGGCATAGTCAACCATAATATAAAACTTTCAGAAACCAATTGAAAAAATCACTTTCTTGAAATGAGTTTATTCCTGGAGTTGGGCACAATTGACTACTGAGATAGAAAGGGAAACTTGAACTCAGGACCCTGAGATCAAGAGTTGCATTCTCTACAGACTGAGCCTGCCAGGTGCCCCTTTATAGACAGTGTTTTTGAATGTAAACATTTGTAAGTTTTCCTTGATAAAAGCTCAAGATTTAGCACTGAATTGCTGTTCCGAAGGCATTTTTCTGGGGACTACTTTAATGTAGTTCCTCTATATATTTTTTCCTGATACAATTTATTACAGGGATTGAGCTTGGAGAGCCTAGAGATTTTGATAACTTACCCAACAACCATAGCACAGGCACCTCATAGACCCACCTTTCAGTGTAGGTTAGTTCTAGGTGGAGAAGTTGAGGGCAAACTTCAGCTAGTTCTGAGTCAGCTGTTTTACATTGAACTCTGTGGTGACGTAATTCTTCCATATTGTTGGTTAAAGAGGGTTTTCCCTGCATTAGGAATCTGGTGGTCTAGCCTTGGATGTTCTCTTATGAGAACTTAAGGATCTGACTTGTTGGGCTATTAGGAGGCCCTCCTGCCTCCATGGAGCAGTGAGCTGTAGCTGTCTGGGACAAGGCCAAAATAGCTTAAATACCTATACAACACCTTGGTTGAGCCCCAGAGTTCTACATCCTAGAGATCTATGCCATCAAATATGGGAGGGGTGACTCTGGTCCAAAAGATTTAAGGGCTAGGTATTATAAAATAGTTGCCATTCACTGAAAAATATATTTACTGTGTACCTACTGTGTACAGGGCAAGGTGCTGGGTATTGGGGGTGCTGTGTTAACATTTGAGTAGGGCTCATTGTCTAATATGATTTTGTTCTTCACTGAGTTCACAATCTAGACAAAGTCACAAGGAACCATTCCAATGATACTGGCAGGACCCCTACTTACCAAATAACCCCCAAGTAGCTGAGTTCATTTAACCATTAGATTGTGTGGGGGGGAGTGATTAGTGTCGTACATTTAAACATTGAGGGACATTTGCCAAATGTTATAATTTAACATAATATAGGATTTTGCCTTGTTGATGCAGTTTTCCCCCTTGATCCACTGTTACTGAAAAAGATCAGGTAATTTTGATTTTTTTTATTAGGAAAATTTTCAAACACACAGGAAAGTATAATAGTAGTACAATGAATAACTTTTTATAATCATCACCTTGATTTCGTAGTTGTTAATATTTTGTCATATTGCTTCAGCAGTTTCTTTTTCTTTCTTTTTTTTTTTTTAGTGCGCATTTTAGAATTTTAGAATAAATTATAGTTATCATGACATTTAACCTCCAGACACTGGACTGTAGCTCCAATAATTCCTTCTGTAGTAGTCAGCCTCCAAGATGGCCCCCGGTGTTCCCTGCCTTCTGTGTAATCATCTTCTTGTGTAATCCCCTCCCCCTGAGTATAAGCTGGATTTATTGATTTGTTCCTAACAAATAGGATATGGCAAAAACAATGGACTATCCTTTCCAAGATGAGGTCATAAAAAGACTGTACTCCATCTTGGGCATCTTCTCTCTCCTGCTGTTGCTCTCACTCACACTGTTATGAGCTGCTCTGTAGAGAGGTCCATGTGTCAGGGAATGAATATCTCTGGCCAAGAGTCAGTGAGCCCCTGAGGCCTGTTGACAGCCATGGGAGTGAGTTTGGAAACGCTCTCCCTGAGTCAAGCCTTGAGGTTACTGCAACCCTGAATAACTTCTTGATTAAATCAGTGAGACGCTCTGTGCTAGGGGTACCCAGCTGAGGCTGCCTGGATTCTTGACCCATGGAAATTGTGAGGTAATAAATGTTTGTTGTTTTAAGCTGCTACATTTTGGGGTACTTTGGTATTCAGCAACAATAAGTACACGGACATAACTCCGATCCTATGAATCCCTGTAGGAGACTCTTCCAGCTGCTGCTGAGTTGTGAAGAGTGAAGCCAGGTTGTCAGCAGAGGAAAGAGCACTTATCCTGAGATGGTGGGTGGCACACATCAGATCTCAGTTGCCTCAAGTTGTTTAAATAAAAGGTTTTACATCTTTTAGAAGTAGAATCTTATCTTTCTGTCTCTCAAGATACTATTATTATTGCCCATTCTGATTTTTAAAGGATTATTTTCATCTTGGCTCTGAAGAAATCTGTATCTATGCCAAAGTAATAGAGCTTGGCATGTGGGAGGCTTCTGTCTCTGGATTCGGTGATCTTTGAGAAAGCAGTCTGCTCTGAGGAGAGAGCTATGGGGCACATTTTAACCCATCTAATGGTTAGGATACATGGAGGAAAGCATTCAGTATAGGAGTAATAGGTCTCCTATAAAGTAGGGTAAAGACTCAGTCATGCATTAAGCATCACACAGAATTTTGATAGGATGTTTAGCATAGTCATGGGTATATCATTTGAGAATATATGGGATTCCTTGATTGATTGATTAATTGATTGAGGGGTAGTGGAGGGGCTCAGGGAAATGGAGAAGACACCCCCAAGCAGGCTTCATGCCCAGCATGGGGCACAGTGTGGGGCTCAATCTCATGACCCTGAGATCATGACCTGAGCCAAAATCAGAGTCGGACGCTTAACCGACTGAGTCACCCAGGCGCCCCATGATTCCCATTCTGTGGTAATTTGATTTCACCTCAAGAGATCTGTGCCTATTGAGTGAATCTGAGTAAGATCCATCACTCTGGGCAGGCCTTGAACAGTTGTGGTGGTTAAAGATCTTTACCCATTTTTGGTGCTTGCTCTGATGTTTGAAAATGGTTGAGGATCCTGGGTTCCAACTAAGGTGAAACTTGAGATCCACAAAATGAATAAAAGTTCTTCATGATTGTGGAGTCTGCCCCCATGGCCCTGACGCCAAACACAAACCCTCCCATGGGAATCTGTGACTAGTCAGCTATCTCAAAAGGATCAGTTCCTTACAGAAGGATTTGAACTTAAATTTTGATGTGACATTAAGTTATGCCTGATATATTGTTTCATTAGCCAAACCAGAATGTGGGAGATACCAGATAGTCTTTATTGAATAAAGAGATGGAGCAACTGATTCCTTTGTCCAAATACAAGGCAGCCAAGGCTGAAATGAAATTAAGGGGAAAACCTCTCCTGGGATGTAGTTTGAGTGATCTCTGTTCTTTACCCTCAGAAGGTATACTAGGGAAGGGGAGACTGGGGAGACCCAGTGACTTTCATACCCCTCAGATCTCAGACCAATGTGTGGTCAGACTCAGAAGCAACAATATGGCAGTGACTTCAAGGAGAGAGAAATAAGGCGGATCATTGGTGAGTCAGTAACCTTACGTCACCATTAGAGATGTAGTTGTAGTTCGTTCTGATTTCCAGGAGCTGTTTTTTGTTGATATTAAATTAGGATGTGAGACTGACCAGGCATTTGCCTCCTCCTGAGGAATACTTTCCTAATATAGATTTCCCATGTGTGAAGTTTTTCCACAACTGGTGCCAATCCTTCATCCCAGTTTTCTAAAGTTATAGCATATGCCCATGGAGGCTTTGGGTATGTGGAAGTCAGAGGTGCTCAGTCACCTCCAGAGGGCTGACACACAGAAGAGCAAGTGCAGCTCTTTCCTTATTGTGGGGAAGCCATGTACTTCCTGTCTCATCCTAGGGAATCTGAAGAGGTGAGGTGATTAGTTTTGGTCAGTGGAGACAGGGTCAAGATCATATAAGCTGAGAAAAATTCTTTCTGTGGGTTCTTTCAGAGAATCCTACAGAAAATTGCAGGAGTATCTGGTTGCTTTCCAAAAATTAAATCTGAGGAGGGATTAAATGTAGGTGCTGCTTCTGGTGTGTTCCCCAATGGTTTATAACCTCACATATAAGATAGCAACCCCTTTCTCCCCATAACGGAAAGAATCACATGCACAGCAATTTTAGAATATGCTGGGAGTATGAGCAAGAGCTCTTTAAAGGAAGTCGCCTGACAAAGGGAGTCTGATCAGGAGTGTAACAGAATAGAAAGTAGATTTTATTTCTCCCTGTAGCTTTGCTCTTTTGGAGATTCACATGCAGAAAAAGAGCTTAATGTGCTTTCTTCGATAGTTGGATGTAACCTGTACTATCTTTGGGGAAAGTGCTAAAAAATCCTTTTCCCCCCAATTTTCCCCAAATTCCCAGTTAACTAAAGGTGAGAGAAGGACAACAGGAAATATGGGTGATGTCCTCATCGACTTCACTGGACTTTTCTGCTTATAAGTTATATCAATGCTCAAGTATAAGGAACTGTGTAGTTGAAATATACAATTACTCTTTATTTCTTAGACTAATAGAAAAATAAGTGCTTGAAAATTTTTTGACTATTTTATTTCATTTCTCTCTTGAACTTATATTTTCTAGCAAAGCCCTTTTTCTGCCACTTATAAGAAATTTACCTAAATGACAGAAGCAGAATTGACAGTGATCAGTGGAAAACAGGAACAAAATTAGTAAGGGAAGGAACAGATATGAGTCAGAGGTTCATTTCTACAGTGATTTCCAAAACCTTGAAGTAAACTTTCTACCCACAATTCCATAATGATATATGTGCCCATGGTCAGCTTTTGCTTAGAAGTATGTTAGTGGAGATTTACTTTCCTAGGAATGGGTAGAGTAAATATGGCCATAAATTCTTTGTGTGATCCCAGAGGAAAGAACTGGGATCAGTGATGGAATTTCTAAGGAGTCATATTTTGTTTCAGTATAAGCAACTGGCTAATCGTAGACTAGTCTGTCCTGCCCAAGAAGGGATAGAGATGTCTCTAGCAGGGCGAGGGCTGGGACATATGGCATGGGGAAGTGGGAGAAGGGATTTCTATCCTGGGAGAGATATTGGACTGTTTCTGTCCATGGTCAGTACTTGTGTTCTGATTACTGGTGTTGAGTAGAAGATCATTTCTAATGTTAAAATAGCACTGCTAGTTTGCAAAGTACTTTCACATTATTCTATCTTGTAATACTTACAATAAATAGCTCTCCATTTTAAGAAAGGACAAAGATCACACATAATTAAGGCTATGATCACCTAATTGACAATTTCTACTGTGATAGGTACCCAGTGGACGGAAAAGTAAAACTGAGGGTTATTTGCCCTTAAAGAGCTGAAAAACTACTTGAGGAGGTCGTGCACACACACAGGGCAGACTATGAAATAGCATGTGGGAATCACCTATTGGTGCGCTAGATCCATGGTTCTCAAAGGGTGTTCCCTGGACCAACAGCATCAGCATTATCTGGGATCTGTTAGAAATACAGTTTTTTGGTTTTTTTTTTAAAGTTGGCTCCATCATGGAGCCTAGTGCAGGGCTTGAACTCACGATCCTGAGATCAGGACCTGAGTTGAGATCAAGAGGAGTTGGATGCTTAACCGATCGAGCCATGCAGGCACCCTGTAGAAATGCATTCTTGAGTCACACTCCATACCTGCCGAATCAGAAATTCCAGGTGGGGGGTGGCGGTGTCATTCCGTGTTTCTAAAAAGGCCTCCAGGTGATTATGAAGCATGCTCGAGTTCAAGACCGCTGATCTAGTCCAGACCAGTACTTCTCATTCTCTGGCACGATAAGAATCACTTGGAACAGTGCTATTCAAAAAAAATTTTTTTTCAAGTTTTTATTTAAATTCTAGTTAGTTAACATAGATGATAAAATTGCACCTGAAACTGCTGCCTGAAATATGGCCCACGAACTGCAGGCTCTCCAAGGTGGTTTTTACTGACCTGAAAACTTGTTAAAACACAGATTTTCCAGTCCCAGACATTCTCATTCAGTAGATGGGACTTGAGAGTGTGTGATGCTGAGGGGCTCAGACTGTTCTCTGAGCAGCCGTGCTCTGCGCGGTTGTGCCTCTGGGGTTTAGCGGAGGAGTGCCCAGTGGGAGGGACTTGTGCGCCAGGACCATGCGCATGGTCTTCACAGAGTGGGGGACGGAAGACCTGAACTGAGTCTGATGGGAAGGTTTAGGTTGGCTAAGAGGAAGTTATTTGATGCAGGGGTGGAGGGGAGGATGGGATGAGCACCGAGCATGCGTGACGGAAGTAGAGCATTCAGGCTAGTCAGACCTCGGCTCGTTCTGCCTGGGACTGGGGGGAGTTAACAGCTGTCAGCTCTCACGCATCCTCCCCGAGGAGAGGGAGCAGGAAACAGCCTAGGACCAGGAGCACTTTCTTGGTTGCATTGTCACATGGTCCCGCCCTCTAAGTGGGACTTGTAAGACCCATTATTACGCTCTTCTTTTCTCCTCTTCCCTTGGTTCCCCTGCTCACTGAGGCTGGTTTGTTTCAACTCTACAGCTCGTTCTCTCAGTTTGGTCTGAATCTTCAGGCTTGGATTCTGACCATTCTTCTCAGACTCCATGTTAATTTAGTTCTCCCTGGACAACTGTGTGGCTCTGCTCTCCATATTCACCCTTCCCCATCATATCCCACCCATCCCCTCAGGCAGTCCTTGGTGAGGGGGAGGAAGCTGGCCAACATGCTCTGTCCTCTTCCATATACTCTCATCTTTGTTGTGTCCTGGTGTCTCCTGGTCAGCCCTGTGTTGCTGTCCACGACAGGAGAAGTGGAAGATAGTGTGGCAAGAGCCGGCTCAGGCTTAGAGGTCAGGATAAACAACCTTGGATGAATGGGGTCACTTAAGATTTTGACCAGTGATCTTATAAAATCCAATCACAGCTCAAGTCTGTGGTACAAAGAGCAAATATCCTTTAGGGCTCCAGAACATTTTTGTTATTCTTGACTTCACACTCCCCACTCAATTTGTGGTCATCCTTGGGGGCCCCAATGGTTACTGCAACTGCATCACGGCTTTTGCCATGGAGAAGAGCTGCCTAGACCACCCAAGAGAGGTAGGATCAGAAATACCGAGGACTAGCTAGTATCCCCTACCCTCAGTGTGGCCAACTCTAATTGCCCCTGCTGTGGGCGCGTCTGTATGGCCCCTCTCCCCTGACTGTTCGATCACTGTCCTTGCATGTCCTCACTGGTCTCTGCTCCCTAATGGCCACTTGAAGATCCAGGCATGGAGTCCTGTGAAATCACCCTGGGCACCCGAAGTCACCTTGCCTTCATTGGCTGGATGTACTCCACACTGTCCTGTGATGTGGGCTTGCTCTCACAGTCAGGAGGGCTCTGCACCCTCATGGAGGTTTTCTAGGCACGTGGAGACTGGCCTCTGGTGGAGAATCTCTCAGGGAGCCTGATATCCCTCACCTCCTAGGGTTTCTGATATTTTCAACCTTCATTTCTGCTCACCAGTGTTCTGGTCCTCACTCCCAACCTGGAGGCTGGCAAGGAGTCACAGGTACTCAGGTTTCTCTCAGCTGCTTCTGTCCCTTCCTATAGAAGCCAGTGGGGATAGTTTACCTACTGAAAAGGAAGCTTGAGTTGCCTTGTCCCCCAAGCCTGTTGTTTCAGTGCCCTTCAGAAATGCCCTTAGTGTTTTGTTTTTGCAACGTCTGGCCGCAAGATCTGGAGCCACTTGGTGAAAACTGGGAGTGTTGCTGTCTTGAGAGACCTTAGCTTGCCTCTTTGTCTCTAAGCAGAGTCAAATCTAAATTCAATTTCCCTCTTAAAATGGCTTCCTGCCAGGGTCCAAAAGGCCAAACCTAGAACAATTTGAGCGATAAAATATATAATGAAAGTACTGGATTATAAGCCATAGAATAAAATAAGTATTGATGAACACATACATAAATAAATAATTGAGTACATTAGTAAATGGGGGATGCAGGGAGTAGTAGAATTCTAATCAATAAATATAGAAGGAGTGAGAAAAATAGAAAATCCTGACGAGGCAAACATAATAATAATTGTTTCAGAAAACGTCCACTAGTGGATGCTGAAATCAGCGGGCCAGACTTTGCAAGGAAACATGGTATTCATACAGTTTCAGAAGATCTCATCCAGGATTATTAGTTGCAAAGGAAAAGTAGTACCGGTACAGTGAGGAAACCTCACAGGTACTACCTTCACCACATATTCAAGGTTCACATCACTGTGATAAGACACATGGACATTATGGTCCTTCTGATAGGAGGCCCTGAGGAGGTATATTAGTCAGGTTTCTTCAGAGAAACAGACCAGTAGGATGTATGTAAATATATACATATATATTTGGGGTATATATATATTTAGTATAAAAATTTGTAAGGAGGTTATAGAAGCTGACCTGTCTCAAGGTCTTCGGGGTGACCCCATGCTGGAGACCCAGGAGAGCTGAGGGTGTGGTTCTAATCCAAAGGCCTGCAGGCTCAGCACCCAGGAAGAGCCCATGTTTCTGCCTGAGTCCAAAGGCAGGTAAAACCCCATGTTCCCTTTTGAAGGCAGAAGGATTTCTCCCTTAGGAGAATTCTTAGGAATTCTTAGGAATTCTTCCTGGGGAGAGTCAGCACCGCCCCCCCCCCCCCACTTTTTAAAAAGGCCTTCAACTGATTGGATGAGGCCCACCCACACCAGAGAGGGTAATCTGCGATACTCAATCTGCCACTTAAATGTTAACCTCATCCAAAACACCCTCACAAAAACACCCAGAATTATGTTTGGCCAAATAAGCACTCCACGACCCAGTCACATGGACACATAACAGTAGCCATCACCGAAGGTGACATTAGGACTTCCATGGGATTCTTGGCAAAAATACGTGACCTGATCTAATCATGAAAAACTGTAGGCAAACTCAAATTGATGAACGTTGTACAAAATAACTGACCAGTATTCTTTATAAGTCTCAGGGTTATGCAAGACAAGGAGAGACTGGGGCGTTTGCAGATTGGAGGAGAGAGTAAGGACACCTACAAGCAGTATGGGATCCTAGATTGGCTCTTGCAACACAAAAGGGTATTATTGAAAAACGAATAAAATGTGAATGGAGTCTATAGTGCGGTTAATAGTGTGTTAATGTTAATTTCTTAGTTTTGATACTTGGACTGTGGTAGTCTAAGATATTGATATTGGCCGAAGCCAGCTGAGGGGTACACAGGAGCTCTGTTATTTTTGTAGCTTTTCTGTAAGTCTAAAATCCTTTCAAGATCAAGTTTTTAAAAAGCTTTCTGCCATTTGGTACTTGAGCACTTTTCAGTAACAGTACATTTTTACAGTAACAGTAAATTTTTTAAATTTAATAAATTTAAAAAATATTTTGATATTTTTAAAATTTATTACTGGTGTGTGTGTGATTTTGAGTCTACCATTCAACATTTTCCACAAATGCTAAATTCTATCAGTTTTTTTCGAAGCACCTTTAAAAAGCCCTAGACTTCTTTTCTTTCTTTTTTTTCCTGTTTTCCGTAATTCTCCCTCTCTAAAGCAGTGTTTTTGGTAAATGATTACAGCTCAACCCTCCAGGGGGTATTAACCTCTGAGATGATGACCCGTGGGGCCCATTTACACAGAACAAGGAGCCTGCGGCCGGAGGTCTGAAGACCTGGGAGCCAGCCTTCTTAGTCCAGTTCTTTTTTTTTTTTTTTTTTTTTTAAAGATTTTTTTATTTATTTATTTGACAGAGAGAGATCACAAGCAGACGGAGAGGCAGGCAGAGAGAGAGAGAGGGAAGCAGGCTCCCTGCTGAGCAGAGAGCCCGATGCGGGACTCGATCCCAGGACCCCGAGATCATGACCCGAGCCGAAGGCAGCAGCCTAACCCACTGAGCCACCCAGGCGCCCCGAGTCCAGTTCTGTTACTAACTAAATCCATGACTTTTCGGTGTTAATGTTCTGATGCCAAATGGGAAATTCAGGTTAGATACTATACGCATAGTTGATGTATGTATTCAAATGATTACTTTTTTTTTTTTAAGGATTTTATTCATTTCTTTGTCAGAGAGAGGGAGAGAGAGAGAGCACAAGCAGGGAGAAGGGCAGAGGGAGAAGCAGTCTCCCCCTTTTTTTTTTTTAAACATTTTATTTATTTATTTGACAGAGAGAGATCACAAGTAGGCAGAGAGAGAGAGAAGCAGGCTCCCTGCCAAGCAGAGATCCCGATGCGGGGCTCGATCCCAGGACCCCGAGATCATGACCCGAGCCGAAGGCAGCGGCCTAACCCACTGAGCCACCCAGGCGCCCCGAGTCCAGTTCTGTTACTAACTAAATCCATGACTTTTCGGTGTTAATGTTCTGATGCCAAATGGGAAATTCAGGTTAGATACTATACGCATAGTTGATGTATGTATTCAAATGATTACTTTTTTTTTTTTAAGGATTTTATTCATTTCTTTGTCAGAGAGGGGAGAGAGAGAGAGCACAAGCAGGGAGAAGGGCAGAGGGAGAAGCAGTCTCCCCCTTTTTTTTTTTAAACATTTTATTTATTTATTTGACAGAGAGAGATCACAAGTAGGCAGAGAGAGAGAGAAGCAGGCTCCCTGCCAAGCAGAGATCCCGATGCGGGGCTCGATCCCAGGACCCTGGGATCATGACCTGAGCTGAAGACAAATCCTTAATCCAATGAGCCACCCAGGTGTCCCCAAATGATTACATTTTTTAATTAATTTTTTTTCTTTTTATCAAGGTCCCAGGTGCTCTATTTTTAGGTTCCCAAGTTTTTGTTTTGTTCTGTTTTATCCATATTTTTTCCCCCTCTTGCCTCCGAAGTCTTTGGGTTCTACAACAGCTCTCGATTTACACACTTCATTCTGGCATTTTCCTTAGACAATCCCTCTTCCTCTCTCTCTTTTTTCAAATCAAATTAAGGAGATCAACATTTTCTTTTTTTTCTTTTGAGCAGGAAGCCCCTGCAGCTGTCCTCTGTCTTGTTTTTCTTCTCTCTGAACAGTGTGTGGTCCTTTTCACAGTTGTGCCTCCAACTGTCTCATGGCTTCTGCGTTGTGGCTTCCGAACATTTGGGCCTCGACTGGGCTGAGCCCTGGCACCATCCTATAGGATCACTGGTGGGCACGCCCCTCCTGCCCACACACGGTGGCATGAGAGCTCAGGGTCAGGGTCCCTTGGCCAACCTGCATCACTAATACCAGCACTGAGGCCAGGGCATGGAGCCAGCAGGGTGCATTAAGGAATAACTGACACTTTTTAAAAAAAATTTAGGATTTTATTTTTTTAGAGAGAGAGTAGAGAGTGGTGGGGAGGAGCAGACAGGGAGGGAGACGGGAGAGAGAAAAAAAAATTTTGTTTTTAAAGATTTTATTTATTAGAGTGAGCATGTGTGCAGGTGCACAAGTGGGGAGAGGGGCTGAGGGAGAGGGAGAAGCAGACTCCCTGACGAGCAGGGAGCCTGACTCGGGGCTCAATCCAAGGACCTTGGGATCATGACCTGAGCCAAAGGCAGATGCTTAACGGACTGAGCCACCCAGGTGCCCCAGAGAGAGAATCTTGAACAGATTCTGCTTACAGAGCCCAAGGTGGGGCTCAGTCTCACGACCTTGAGACTATGACCTGACCTGAAACCAAGAGGCGGACACAACCAACTGAGCCACCCAGGTGCTCCAGGAAAATAACTGACACTCTTGAGAACAGATGATTTACCCAGGTTTGCTTTGTTATTTTTGTCAGGGGATGGACCACTTGCTTGTCCTCACCGGAATAGACAGTTTGGTTAGGTTCAGGATATTGTGGGGTATTCCTTGGTTCCTGTGGAATACAGAGTAGAAGTGATCTTTTTAAAGATAACCTCCAGCTCCATTTGTTGTTTTTTTGTTGTTTTCAACTTATTTTTAAAATTGAGATATAATTGACATAAAACATTATGTAAGTTTAAGGGGAACAAATGTTGATCTGATACATTTCCGTATGCTTGTATCGTACTGCGTCGGTCTGTTAACTCTCATTCCCAACTCCAGCCATTTCTCCTTCTAGCTCATTTATATGCAGGAATCAGATACTTAATTTTATCAGCGTGCCCCTCAAAAACAGTGAAATGGGTGCAGCATTTAGAAACATGCCTGGTATGTAGTATACATTGCATTAGCGTCTGTTTAATAAAAATAAGAAATTATTCTCACTTCCAAAGAACTTCCAAAGAACTTTCCATTTAGTTGGAAAGATAAAATGCACAAACAAACAAGCAAAAACCAACCAGCACATAGCACAGTATGGAAGAAATGTCACTTGAGAGAGTGGGCAAGAAGAGGCGAGACCTCTCTGCTGTGTGCTCACCTCGAGTCATCTCACTTATTTGCCTAAACAACCAGCAGTTCCTCCCATTTTATGGCTCAAGAAATTAAGGTTAGTAGGTATAAAAGGCCTTACAAGGTTTATGTGTAACCGCAGCATTTGAACACAGGGCTGGCTGAACTGAAGACTCCTGTTAGCACCAGATAGAATAGACAGAGGAAGCTTTGGAAGGAGACTCGTGCTGAACCTCGAAGCATGGATAGAATTTACCAGATGGAGAGCAGTGGGGAGCGCATACAGGTTGTGGGGGGCAGGGAAAGGGGTGGGCACAGCTTGGGTAAAGATGCGTCCTTAGGAAGCATGAAGTGTGCTGGGGAATGGGCAGCGTTGCCCAGGTTTGCTAGAGGGAGGGAGGAGCGGCAGAGAAAACTGGAACCTGGGTTGGAGGCAGAGCCTAATGAGCCTTGAATTCCGAGTTTGGACTTTCTTTCATAACCCATCTCATAGCCCATTGACGGTGTTTGTGAAGGGGAGTGACGTGGTGAAAAGAGGACTTTATGCGATTTAAGTCGGGTGGGGTATGGAATGGGCTGGAGAAACAGAGGGGCTGCGCTCATGAAAGCTAACGCTTGAGGTACCGACATATGGTGCTAAGTGCTCCTCGTGCATGATGCCATTCATCCTGACAATAGCCCTAGAAAGCGAGTGTTAATATCATCCCCATTTTCCAGATAGGCAAACTGAGGCTCTGAGAGGGTCAGTACGGAGCAGGCTCCCACAGTGAATCACGGTGCTGCTAGGATGTGAATGAGGTGAATCCAGTTCCGCCTGTGCTGCCTCTGTTTGCTACAGCACCCGTCAGTGGCTCAGCAGACGACCTGGGACAATTGTAACAGGTCGGAGGAGATGATCCAGGTGATGAAGACTGAGCTGGCTCAACTTGATGGAAAAGGAGAGATGGGAGCAGGGGTGTGACACGTCGTTGTGTGTGAGCCCGATCTCGGGGCTGGGCCTGTAATTCCATAGTTTCTTTTTCTGTAGTCCTTCCCGTGGGAGCTGGTGCTCAGGGCTGAGAACATTGCCAAGACCATGGAACAGCACGGAAAACCTTGCCGTGCAGCCCAGGCTTCTTGAGTTCTTCTGAGGACATGTATTAATTTAATAAAATAAGTGCTGACGTTGGTGTGCTGGGTGTGGGTTACCTTTGAGATGGGTTAAGCACATTTCCAGGCATTCTCAAGCATCTCAAGTTTTAATTCCTTGAGTTTGAGATAAGGAGGTGCCTCCAGAGGTCTGTGGGTGATAAGATCTCCCTTTCCCCATGAGCCTTCCTCCCTTATGTGCTTTTCTTGATATGTTCCTATTTACTTCCCTGTTTTGCTACTGTATGGATTGTTCCATCACAGAATTAATTTGCTTCATTTTTGCTTCTTTTTTTTTTTAAAGAAAAAGGGGGTACGTGCATTTTGACTCTGCAAAGCTTTTGACGAGAGTTAAATGAACCTATAATTCGAGTGCGCTGAATGCCACGGTGACCACGTGGGGTGGTGCAGGCCAGCCCAGTGACCTCTCTGCTCTGTCTGCTGCAGGCGACAAGAAGTACATCATGGGGCCCAAGCTTTCTACTCTGGACGCCACCGTCTTTGGACACTTGGCACAGGCCATGTGGACCTTACCTGGGACAAGACCTGAGCGGCTGATCAAAGGCAAGCCCTACAAACCTCTTCAGGCTTTAGGAATTGCTGTGGGGTGAAGGGTATGGGTAACACAATGGACAATTCTAGGTCTATGCCTGTGAACTTGGCTGTGCTTTTTGGAGACACCAGGCTCTGGTGTCCAGGGCTGGGGTCAGTTTATTTAATTTTTTATTATTATTGTTATTTTTAAAGATTCTATTTATTTATTGACAGAGAGAGAGAGAGAGGGAGGGAGGGAACACAAATAGGGGGAGTAGGTGAGGGAGAAGCAGGCTTCCCGCTGAGCAGGGAACCTGATATGGGGCTCGATCCCAGGATCCTGGGATCATTACCCGAGCCGAAGGCAGACACCTAATGACTGAGCCACCCAGGTGCCCCGGGTCAGTTTATTATGCTCAGGATGTGTAGGGGTTGAGGAAGACCAGACTTTCACCTGCCATCTTGCCTAGACCATGTTCTCAACAAAGTTGATGCAAATTGTACTGTGTATTACACCAGCTCCTTACATAGTGGACTTAACACTTGTTGATAACAGGGCTGGGATTCCACCTAGTGCCCTTATTTTGTTGGTCTTCCTTAATTTCCGTGGGACATTAGTGCCGAGCCTCACCACTTTCCGTTCTATGTAGTACGGCAGCAAACATGGTGGGCTGGGGCTGATGGACTCACTGCCCATCTCGATGCTGTTTTTGAGTCTGAACTGGTGTTACATATTTCACATGTAGGTATAGGTACATATGTTTCTACATCATTTGAGTTCAAAACATTCTTTCCTCCTGTTCCAGTGGGTATCTGTAGATCATACATTGAGAGTAGTAGAGCTAGGAAGTTCAAGATTGTGAAAAATAGGGGAAATGTCCGCAACTGTTTTATAGTGTGATACTATATAAAATGTTATTATTATTAGTAGTAGTAGTAATTGTTGTATATTTTGGCCGTAAGGCCTGCCACAGTTACATTACAGACTTGGGGGGGTGCGGTAGAAGTGGGGATGAATGGGACCAGACCTAGGGGATGAATGAATATATGTGTGGGGGTGGTAAGCCAAGAGTTGAATTCATGTTGGCTAGGGGAGCAGGGACAGTAAGCTCAACGTGGGTTGGTATCCAGGGACCAGATCTTGGTGTATGTGTGTGTCGGGGGCAGACTGAGCAGGTGGGATGCACGTGAAAGCTGGGCCCTGGGAGAGGCTTCCTCTGGTGAATGGGGACTGTTTGGAGTCCTCTCCAATTTCTTTTTTTTTAAAGATTTTACCTATTTGAGAGAGAGAGAGTAGAGAGAGACAGAGAGAGAGAGAGAGCAGGAACAGGGGTGGGGAGGAAGGGCAGAGGGAGAGGGAGAAGCAGACTCCCCGCTGAGCAGGGAGCCTGACGCAGGGCTCTATCCCAGGACTCTGGGATCATGAGCTGAGCTGAAGGCAGATACTTAAACCGAATGAGCCACCTGGGTGCCCTGAGTCATCTCCAGTTTGAAGAAGTACCTGAGCAGGTACCTGGGGGCTGCTGAGACAGGGATCAAAGTTCAGTATTTGGGTTTGGGAAGGGGAGTGACAGAGTTGACCAAGGTATTTATGCCCCAGCTGAGAAGGCTGGGGATGTAGATGAGATCACCAGTGAATAGTGTATAGAATGTTTTTAATGTTGCTGGAGGGATCGTCAGAACCAAGCAAGGCAGAATCATACAAGAAACTGAGGCGTGTGGTGGCCAGACGTGGGTGTATAGGAAGGTTGAGGAAGGCTGTAGCTCTGTGTGTGCGTGATTCATGTGCATGCCCAGAAGCTCAGACCAGGTAAAGGACAGGAGAAGTCATTCTCCAGATCCTCCCATTGGTGAGGATGTCTTCAGATACATTACCAGACTTGGTTGGAATAGAGCAGGCATTGACTGAAGGTCTTCCAGAACTTCGGCTGGGTGAGGCTAGGGATAGTATGGACTGATATTTAATTTCCTATGTGATCAGCACAGAGATGTTCCTTGTCTTGCAATGTGTTGGAAGTTACCTAAATCAAATATATTACCTTATTGGTGATGTTTGTAGCATTTAAAATAGTTTCTCTTCGTTTTAATCATCTAAGATACATTGGCTCCCTTTAGTTCATGTTGTGTATCTACACTCTATTCCTGTTACTTCCTATTCCCTGCCACCACTCTTACTGACCAACAAGTACACACACTGCCACATCTACTCACATACTTCTATACACACATACCCCATACACACTCAGTTGTACACATATACCCACATTTGTACCCAATCCCACGTGCGTGAACACACCCAGCTGATGTCATCTGTTATTAGTCAGAAGCATTTGGGTATTATCCATTATGACTAGAACTATTAAATTCTATAGAATCCCTTCTTGCAGGAATGAAACATCTTTTGTTAAATTATTTATGACTTGTCCCTTTTCACTTTTACTTCCTGGAAGGACTCGAGGCATTTAGTGTCCTTTTTAAAGAAATGGGTCAGCCTTTTTGGAGGATCAATTTTGAGTTTCACCCAAGATCCACACACTGGGGAGAATCTGACACCACCATGTGTGAGGGACTTTGGCTGTGTGTACTTTGGTTCTTAAACAAGTTAGAAGCTTCCAGCTCTCCCTGGGAACCGGGAGTAGCATGAATCGTTAAAGTCGACAGAAGGTCTCCAAATCCCATTTTGGTCATTGGTTGCATGGCCTTCTAAACCTTCTGATGGCAGCTGCTAATAGGCAGGCAAACCACTACTTTGGTTTCTATTTCTTCCTCCACCTTTGCTCTTTCTGTGGCGGAGACTTGCCCAAGAAGTAACAAGAGGAAGGGGAAGCAGGAACAACGAAGCACCTGTACGCTTTCGAACTGGCCCAAATCTAGGATCATCACTGCTTGGATCAGGCAGTCTTCTGCCTTAGCTTTGGAGCATCCAAAGCACTGTTGGCCTTGCCACATGTGTGAGTGTGGGTGTGTGTGTATAATATTCGCTTTTGGTCCTAGGTATTAGTTACAGTATCTAGCCACATAGTGTAGCAGAACCATCGAAAATACTGAGAAATTTTCCTTAATTCATGGGAGTAAGAGGACAGACTTTGAATATTAAGCCATTCTTAAAATATACTTAGTATGTGTTTGTGTATTATAGATGTAGATACATGAAATATTTCCTTGCTGGAGAAAATTTAGAAAAGATAGAAAAATTAAAAAATAGAACTTGTGCCCCTTGTCACCCACAGAGAACTACTGTTAATATTGTGGTTGGTGTCCTCATCTTTCATCAAGTACATGTATATGTATATTTTAGAAAAATTGGGATCATGGTGTTGATACAGTTATAAACCTGTAGTTTTAATTAACTATGTATCATGGCCATTTCCCTTGTCATTAAATATGCCTTAAAGCAACATATGTAGTAGTTGGATAATATCCGATGCCCTGGCTACATTGTAATCGATGTGATTAATCTTCTCTTTCTGGACTTGTTCTTGTTTCACATAATTTTTAAACTAATATTATCTAGTGAATATTGTATAAAAATATATTCTTGCTTATCTCTAGTTATTTCCTTAAGCCAAATTCCTAGTTGAGGAATTTCTATCTCAAAAGGTCTAAGCTCTTGGTCTGTATAGCTAAATTGCTTTCCATTTTTTTTTTTTTAAGATTTTATTTGTTTATTTAACAGAAAGAGAGAGAAAACACAGGTAAGGGGAGCAGCAGGCAGAGGGAGAGGGAGAAGCAGGCTCACTGACCTGGGAGCCCAGTGCGGGGCTTGATCTGAGGACCCCGGGATCATGACCTGAGCCAAAGGCAGGTGCTTAACTGCTAAGCCACCCAGGTGCCCCTCCCCTTTAGCTTCAAGGAGTTGAGGGGAAGGTGGTGTCTTCCACACCATTCAAATTTATTTCAAACTTTTCTGAAGAGGATATGCTCCCTGCCCTGTGACAGAATGCCAAAGAGAACAAGCAGGGGCTCTCCACACGGTCAGCACCTCACACAGGTCTGCAGTTAGTGGGGGGTGCAGAGGAAATGCCTGTAATGAGCGTGTGGGGGTGCCAGCCCCATGTTTTCCAAATACTTGCTGGTTAATGCCTGAGGGCTGGACAGGTGCTGCTGGGACATGCTGGCCCTCTCCTCCCCACCCCCACCCCGCACTTCTCCCTCACTCTCATTCCTGCTGCACACAATTGGCAGCTGGGAGAAACAGAGTCCTGGGTTCTGGGGCTGATTGACATTCTGGGGCTGGTTGACAACGTTTTCAGTGTCAAATTGTACAAAAATTTTTTTTTTTTAAGATTTTATTTATTGGGCGCCTGGGTGGCTCAGTGGGTTAAAGCCTCTGCCTTCAGCCCAGGTCATGATCCCAGCATCCTGGGATCGAGTCCCGCATCGGGCTCTCTGCTCAGCAGGGAGCCTGCTTCCCCCTCTCCCTGCCTGCCTCTCTGCCTACTTGTAATCTCTGTCTATCAAATAAATTAAATAAATAAAAAATTTAAAAAAAGGATTTTATTTATTTATTTGACAGATAAAGATCACAAGTAGGCAGAGAAGCAGGCAGAGAGAGAGAGGAGGACCCTTCCTCCCCACCCTATTCCTGCTCTCTCTCTCTCTCTCTACTCTCTCTCTCTCAAATAGGTAAAATCTTTAAAAAAAAAAAAAATTGGACCCTGGGATCATGACCTGAGCCGAAGGCAGAAGCTTTAACCCACTGAGCCACCCAGGCACCCCAAAATGTTTTTGAACATTAGAGATATTGCAGTGATGCCCCCCCCAAAAATAAAATTAGTCACTTTTTTCCAAAGAGCATTGGGGAATATTTCCATTTGGAGGACATCTAAGAGAAAAGCTCTTCATTCTTTTTGGGAGTGACCTCCGGGTCGAGGACCATTTGGCTTTCTGATAAATGGCCTCTCAAGCCGCCCGAGCATATCACCAGTCACTCATTAGTACTGCACTAATGTACTTTATCGGAACTTTAGATTTAAAAATACAATGATTGTCAAAATAAGTTGGATTAATAGGAATATTTTAAAAGATTTATGACTTCCCTTTATCCATGTCTAATATCCCCCCCATGGAATAATCAATATTAAGAATTTGGAATGAATCTTTTTTTGCCTTTCTTTTTCATGTGCAAGTTTACATACATGTATATAATAGTTTTGGGTTTTTTTAAAAACTATTTTTAAACAATAGAATTGCATTCTATACATTACTTTTATAACTTGCTCTTTTCATTTAATAGAATGTCATGCCTTTTTAACAATTACAAAATATATAGAATTGATGCACTGTAATTTATTCTATCAATCCCTATTGACAGGTCATTTTCATCTTTCTTTTCTTCCTTATTTTTTACTGACACAATGCTGTTGACATGCATATACATATATCTTTACGTACCGGGGGTTTTATCTTAGTAGAATAGAGAAATAAAAGTGGAGTTTTGGGCCCCACAGATAGGTACAGTTAAAATTTCAACAGATGACATTGGATTACTTTCCAAAAAAAGGTTATAGAAATTTATAATTCCACCAGACTTGTAGTTACAATGCCTCACCCTCCACGTTGGAGGTTATCAGACTTTAACTTTTACCATTTTTTTGTGTGACATTGTTATCTCATTATTAGGTACACTTTGAAAAAAATGCAGTTTTTCTATTATTTCACAAGGTTCACACCTTCAGTGTAAGCATTTATGTTAACACAGGCGTCTCTCTCTCTCTCTCTCTCTCTCTCTCTCTCTCTCACGCAGACACACACACACACACACACACACACACACACATAATTTCTACTGCCAACTTTGTTCTTTTCTTTTGTCTGGTAGCATGGTGAGTGGGTCAGCTGCTGGAGAATCCAGGGACAGAAGGGACTGGCGAAATCAGACACGGGTAGAACTCAGCCATAACATTTCATTCTTCATCCCACTGTTTTTATCAGTGGTGGGATTTGAGGATGGTATGTGGGCTCCCAGTTTTTGCTTATAAAAAGCAATCCCTTTCTGGACTCCATGATGGAATGATCACTTCTTGACAACTCATTATCTTTGAGGGGCAGTACCTGTCCCCTCATAATTCTTGAGACCCCAGAAAGAATTACAGAAAAATCTTCTGCGACAGGGAGTGTGAAGCTATTAATTCCCAAGCCAGGCTGGGGTGGGGGTGGAGAGAACAGATTCGTGGTGAAGGGCACAGAGTCTGGAGACTGGGTGTTGGAATCCTGGCTCTGCTGCTTTTTAGCTATGTGACCTTAGGCAAGCTAATTAACCTCTTTGTTGCTTCCGTGTTCCCATGACAGATGGGGATAATAATATTTTCTGCTTCATAGGATTATTGCAAATACTAATTCAACAGATGAATAAAGCCCTTCAAACAGTGCCTGGTACACAGTAGGGACTATATGCATGTTTGCTGTTATTTTTATTAACTTTTATTATTGCACACTGAAGAGGAATTCGTGTCACACAGGACAAAGGCAGGGCAGCCCTCCTGGAAGAAAAGTGAAGTAACAGGCTGTAGAAAAAACAGCCACAGGAGAAGCACCTAGAACCATATATGGTGTAGATCCTGTGGATACTGTGAATAGATTTTGACTTTCTAGCTGCTTGCTAAACAGCTCGGAGCGAATGGTCTTGATTGAGGCAAACACAGCTGTCTCCAGACCCCACTGTGAAGTGACCATAGTCCATCTTCTATCACTTCCTCCCACTCCAAGGCCTGCCCCCCACCCCCATCCCGCTGGCCAAACCTTGCTGGGGCCTCCACAGCTTTGTCCAAGTCTTGGTTAGCTGGGACTGGCAGCAGTATCGGGGAGGTGTTTCCTGACTGCTTCCCTGAGGGAGAATCTAAGTGGAGGGTTTGTCTGCATCTTTTCAGGGAGCACTGATGGTGGCTCCTTGGCTTCTGGCTCCTGGGTGTGTATGTAAATTCCTTGAGTAGGGGGCAGTCAGAATGGACTCTTAGTATGGGGGGAACTGTTATGACCTGAGGCAACTGAAAATAGTGCCCTGGAAGCGATATTAGCCCACCAGTTTATAGGGCTCATGGAGTGGGGGAATCGCTTCTTCATGTTTTATAGGGAGCGTGCTTATTGAAGCAGGGCCGCCATCAATTTTGAAGAATTTCCGTTGGAAAATGTGTATAATAATGTTATGCAAAGTAACGGGAAGTGTTAATAATGACAAATAAATAGAAAATATGCTGAAATAAATTCCACCAAAACGTTCATTGTGATGACCTGGGATTGATGAGATTATAGGAGCCTTATGTTTTCTCCCTTATCTATTTATGCCGTTTTTATATACAGGGTTCTCACTTTCCAAAACGAGAATGTATTATCTTCTTTGATAGAAAATAGAGTAGTTAAAGACTATAATCAATAGACCCATTAATACAGAAACAACCTATATGGCCATAAAGGGGGTATGGTAAAAACAAAATAAACAATGGTACATCTGAATAATGAGCTACCGTGCAGTCATCAGGTAATAGTGTGAAATTGAAAGTTTTTTACTACAGGTTGTTAAGGGGGTAAAAGTAGCATAAGAAACAGAATATATAGTAAATGCTTAAATAGCAAGTATAAATATATAAGTAAGCATATATATGTCTATACATTTCTGGAAGAACATAAACAAAAATGTTATTACAGTTGTGATTATTGGTAATTCTTTTATTTTTGGTGTATCCATTATTTTCTAATTTCAGCAGTGAAACATTGGATTACCTGTATAATTAGATGTTTATATAACTTTTAAAAAACAAACCTCCAAAGAATATTCTTAGGGCTAGGAAATCCAGAAAGGGACAGTGACAAATTATGTGTTTGTAAGCAATGCTGCCATCTGGTGGATCAAAGGCAAAAACTCACCCTCGCCATTTTTCATCAGGAATTAAGAAATGAATGTCAGATTCTGTGTTGTGTTTCAGACGAATGCTTGGACAATTTTAGTGACTTAACAAAAGTATTCCTTTGATTCACATGAAAAGAATTAGCCCAGGAACTGAGTGGGAACTTAATTATGGGTGTGGCTGTTCCATTTTATTAAAAAAATATTTAAAAACCTGTTTTACTAAATGTGCCTGAGGTTACACTCATCCATAAAGAATTCTGAGTTATCCATTTTATTTAGGATTATTTACATCTTAACTTTTCCCAACTATGTGGCATAGTACGCAGTCCTTAATAACACTACAAATATTTGTGGAACGAATGATTATTTCTGGCTGACTTAATCCAACTATCAGTTGGTGTATTTTCATAGGCTATATTTTAATTTAACTATGAACCAGTCAAAGCACCAGTTCTCTTGATAACCAAACATAAAATAATAAAATGCTTGACACGGCCAAATGATGGTCGTTTAGCTGCCACTTTGGATAAACTACCCACCATAGGACTCTCTCCTAAATCTCACTCAGCCCACTCACAAATTTAACTTTTTCTGCTTACCTTTCTTCTTACACACATGAAAACCTAAATATTCGATGGTCCCTCTGTGGAAAAACATTGTGAACATCTCCCCCACCATATTCTTCCCAATGAATTCCCCAGGCCAAGTGGCTAACGGGTAGACTGCTGCCTTTGAGAATTAACCCTGACTTTCCTTACCCCTTTCCCCCCAACAGGTGAACTGATCAACCTTGCCATGTACTGTGAGAGGATAAGGAGGAAATTCTGGCCCGAGTGGCACCATGATGATGACAACACCATCTATGAGTCTGAGGAGAGCAGCGAAGGCAGCAAAACCCACACGCCCTTGCTGGATTTCAGCTTTTACTCAAGGACAGAGACCTTTGAAGATGAGGGAGCAGAGAACAGTTTTTCCAGAACCCCAGATACAGATTTCACTGGACACTCACTCTTTGATTCCGACGTGGACATGGATGACTACACAGACCACGAACAGTGCAAGTGATGTTCAGCCTCGCTGACCGTCTTCTGCCCGAGCTGCCACTCCCTGGTGGGTCCAGTTTCCCAGGTGGAAATCCAGCTCAGCTGGGAGGAGATCTTCGTGCTTGGCACACTTCTCACAAGCTAACTGGACTATAGCAGCCTTATTTCTTTTTGTACAAACGAAACACAGAACCATTAAGATGGCTCCATTTAAAACAGGCAAAAAAAAAAAAAAAAGTCAGCATGGTTCCTGAAATCCATTTTTGTTTTCATTAGAAAACTAACATCCTGTGGCAGAGCAGGGGCAAGAACAGGTCGTCTGTGGATCCCGATTCCGTAGATCCCCTTCAGCCCGAGGGCTTAGCTGTGAGACGGACTCTCGAGCGCCCTTCCTTTCTTCACGTGGGTTCGAAGTAACCCGAGAAGTCATCAGGAGACATGTAGGAGACAAGGGTTCTATGGTGGCTGCTTGTATTTTATGTGTGTATATTGTATGTTGAGATAATTCAAATAAAATCCCTAGATATTCAGTGAACACCTACTACGTGCAAAGCACTGTGCTAGGTGCTAATCAGTATAAGTTTTCTTCTCAGTCCTGCCAGTGACTAGCTGTGTGATTTCGGGCAAGTCCCTTAATTCTCGTGTGCCTCATTTCCCCCACCTGTAAGGTGGGGATAACACTACTCTCCACCTACCTACCTCACAGGGGTGTTGTGAGGATTCATGTGGTAACATTCGGCGCTTTAAACCTCTTGGAAGAGCTGCGACGTAAACACCTTTTATTCTCGATTGTGCTTCCGACGTGTGGAGATTCGAGGGCAAAGGAATTCCACGTCCGGCCAGCAGCAGCCACAGTCACTCGCCAGAACCAAACAGACGAAACACACGCAGAGGCACAGCTAGGACTCGGTCCTCGTTCTTCCCTGTGATCTTGCTTGAATCGATCTCTTTTGCGGAGAGAACCTTGAACATGCCCTTCCAGCTCATCAACAGCTGCAAACAGTCTTCAGTTCTGTGTCTGCAGAAGTCTTTCTTTCGTTGCCTGAACGCACGCTGGAGTGTTGTCCTTTGTTGACTCCCGAGCGTTAAGTTGCCCGTGTTTGGTTTATCTGAAGGGAGTAAAGCTCAGGAACATGATGGGTTTCACAGAAGTGGAGGGGAAAGGATTTGACTGATTTTTCTAAGCAGATGCTTGCCAGCTTGTAATGTCTTTTTGAAAACAGACCTTGCGAGATGTGCTGAAATGATGAAATGTGAAGAGAATCACGGCGCTGGCATCAGAGCACTTCATGCAGTGTACACTCTATGCAGTTTTCCTAATGCAACTTCTCTGGTGTTCTCAGCCATTGCCCTGCGAGAGGAAGGCAATGCCGAGGACAAACGTTAATGTTTCTTAAGGATTTCCCATAGCTTCCCTGTGCTCCCTCTCCTTCCCCGTAGAGCACAGGGACCCTTGGGGTTACTGTATTTACTAAGGCCCTCTGTCTCTGAAGACATCATTTTTGGTGACTTACAACATTTTCCAGTGAAATAGGGGGTGAAGGTGCAGGGGTGATGGCCGTGGATTTGGGCAGGAGAGTCAGTGTTCAGATTCACATCTGCAACCAGAACTGCTTTGCTTCTGATCACAGCGGGCTCACAGGGCGATGGTTATGTGTTGAGGGGCTCAAGAGACACTGCTTTAAAGACAGCAACATGTGCTGGGACATGTTCATGTTCTTTGCTTGACAAAGACTCTTTGAATATGGCTTTTGCAAAAAAAATCCTAAAATGCTGTGGATTCCACTGAGAGGTAAAGGGGGAGAGTTGCTGAGGCTGTTTACCATTGAAGCAACCGTGTAGGAGATGCCCTGAGTTGGACATTCTTACTGCACAGGAAACCCGGTTGTTAGTCTTTTATTAAAACCATTCATCTTGGAGAGGACTGTTTGATGCCTAATGAAAATGTGGTGCAGAAGATATGAATGGACGACCGTGTTTCATCTCCAGTGTCACTTGGGAGGACTGTCCACTTCTGTCTCTAATGAGTGTGTTCCAAGGCCAGCTGGTGGTAGTTCCGTGTGACTAGGGAAACTTTGGGCTTGAAAATGCGAATTCAACAAACAGATGGACTGTTGACCCATCCACACAAGGACCGAGTTGCCCTGTCCCCACTCTTAGCTGGAGAGAGTTGTGTTTGGAATTTTGCCTACGATTTATTCTTACTATATAGCACCAGGTGTGTTGTATCTTTACTTCAAGAATGATTAAGTTATGATTGTGTAGAGTTGCATTTTTTTTTTTTTATCGTGCATTGCTTGGAGAGCAAGTACATGGAGAGACAATGTTCATTGTCATTCTATCCGGGTGCCTCTCAGGGACTTGAATGGACGTTACCACTTGGAGTCTTGGGTACTAGTCTGACAGCTCATGACTGGGTAGCCAAACATTTTGTAGGTGTAACTCAATCTGGAGCCCTGGAATTACATCCCCAGGTTTTACCTCTCCAATGTGGGTTATGGAAACAAAATAACCAGACAGACTGGGTGTGGTTTGGATGACCTGGGTAGGCTTTATTGGGAGGGCTTTTATCTTTTTAATTTTGATTTTATCTTTCATTCCTAAGCTCCCCAGATCTGAAGTGTTCTCCAATATGGTGAACAGGTGCTACTTACAAGAAAAAAATAATAAGAAATTAGGGGACATTTTGGTTATCTGGCTTACTTGTTCAAGTTGTGTTTTTGTTTTTTTTTACTGGAAAGTAACTTAAGGAAAGTGTGATCTTCAATGTTAACAGAGGTTCTAGGTTGGGCAGAAGACCTGCGCTAACCACCTGTTCTTTTTTTACCCCAATAAATTCCTCCCCTCTCTCCCTCTCCCTTTACCCCTCATCCCCACTCATCAGGATTGAGGAGCAGCAATAGTATGATTTAATCTGCATATGTCAGAGTAGAAATAAGGGCAACATAAATTTATGAAGAGGTAAACCGTATCTTCAGAGCTTACCATTTTGTTGTTGTAACATAACGAATTGTGAACAGTGATGCTCCTGAGGCCATGGGCTACCCAGGTGACTGATCATAGACTCAGAGCAACTTGGACTTGAATCACAACTACAGTCTGGTGCTCCAGTGAACCCTGCCTGTGTGTGCTGTGGTATTAGGTATTGGGTTAGGATTCCTGAAGTAGTGTTCAAGGAAAGGAAGAGCTAGGGATTTTAGCTTCATGGGTCTTGTCTAGATTATTTGAGAGAAGGTGTAGAATCAAGCAGTGTACGGCTGGGCCATGGGTTGGTTGTGGGAAGCCCCTTACAAGAGAGCCTTTGAGGTTGTTGTTGGCCCCGCGTCTCATGTGCGTTCATGTGCAGCGAAGGACCTGAACCAAATCTTTCTCCTGGCCTTAGATGGTTCTTGCCATGACACCATTTTGACTTGGTTTCCTTTGAAAACCCATATCCCCTGAGAAATCGCTCTGTGCCCATGGAGCCAGCATGTCCCCAGTCTCTCTCAAAGAGTGCTTAGAGTCTTCCGCTTTTGTCCTCCATGTCCATTCAGTCCGGTCCAGGCCAACCCAAGGGATCTTTCATTAGGGTTTACTCTGCAAGGTACTGCTAGGCTGTGCGAATGATAGCAAGTAGCCAAGACTCTTTATTCTTTGTTATTTATCTTTTAAGAATGCATGCCCATATGCTCACTCACTGTGTGTTTACTGAGCACCTACCCTGGGCCTGGCCCTGGGATCCACCCTGGCTATGGAGTGGGGAACAGAACAGACATGGCACCCTCATGTTAGGTCATCCTCTTTTCCTTAGACTTCTGCAGTAGCCTCTTTTAAATGCTTGGTCACTTCCCTCATCCATTCTACCCATCACCACTAATTTTTTTAAAAAGCTCCAGCCCTGAGGGTGTGCCATATTGCCTCAGGGTGAGGGCCGCTCCCTGGGGCCTGGTATCCTCACCTCTTCCTTCTTCTCCTTCCCTGGGGTGTCTCCCAGGGCTCCTCCATGTGAGCCATCCAGTGCATCCAGGTTGGTTTGGTTGCCATTGCCTAGACATATCTTATTTTCCCCCCTCTGCCTCTGCTTATGTTAGCCTCTCTCCTGAAACGCCTGCCCTTTCTTTCCGCTGGCCCAACTCATGCCCACCTCTTAAGGCCCAGCTTCCTCAGTTCTGCAAGAAGACTTCCCAGCTCATTATAATCTCCCCTTCCTCTAGAAACACAGCATTCATCATCTCCTTCCCTGATGGCTGCATGGGAAAGGTATACCCAAAAGCAGGCCACGTGCTAAAAAGCAGTGGTTTTAAATTGACCTCAGAGATGCCACTGAGAATCCTATGAAAGCCCTCTGCCTTATTACCAGAAAAATACATATATGAAAATACACAAAATTTTACGTAGAAGTTCAGATTTAGAGACCTGAAATCATCCACGGATTCCTTAGGTGCTCACGGACCCCAGTTGAAGAAACCTTCTGTATAAAGAGTGTTTAAAAATTCCCATTATTAGTGTTCATTCTTTTCTTGCCTTTGACCTATTCAGAGAGGAGAAAAATTGGTATGGGACGTGCATGCAAGAGAATTTCTTACTATCCATGCTGAGTGTGTTGAGTGACAGGGAAGGAAGGAAGAAGAGGTGTCTTGCATTAATTGAGAAAATAGCTTTGTTTTGACAGATTTGGCATTCTGAAACTGACAAGGCTTTATTGTTATTGTTGTTGTCAGTTATCCTTAAACCATCCAAAAAGTTGGTTTATCCGAATTAATTCAGGGCCCTGTGAGCTTCTTCTCAGCTCTCAAACCTACCACTTCTGCATGGGTAGGCTGACCAGCGGGGGGCGTCAGGTAGGAGAGAAGAGGCTGGATTGTCCCTTATAGGAAAAGGTCTGCACAAGCACATTTTCCTGTATTCATCCATCCATCCATCCATCCATTCATAGGATAATTGTTGAGTGTATTTTCAATAAAAGGATGGTGCCTTTGTTGATAGGTAACTACTCAGGTTCTTCTGTGTCGCTGTCGTCGTCTTTTTCTTTTTTTACAGGGTGAAGTGATTTTTATTGCTCCTATCATCCAAGATTCATTGCTCTTCTGTATGTGCAGGGCTGTGTAAGTTGAACAAGAACCGATGAAAGTACGTTTGATGACAAATACTTCCAAGTCTGAACGCTGAACTCCGGCAACCCATCCTTAATAAGTTCAGCCATCCATTATGTATGATTGTGGAGTGCTTGACCTTTATTCAGTTGCTTCCAGTGGTCTGGATGAAGCTTGGCAAAGTTTGAGAGGATCCCCTTGGTGGGTGGGGCGGGAGGTCCCGCTTGCCTGGAGCGCTCTGGCCAGCGCCGGGAGTAAATGCAAACACATCGTGAATGTTCTTTCACTGGAATTCCTTACCAGAAACTTGGGTTTTTAGTCCTTGACTTTACGGAATGTCTGAAAAATATTTAAGGTTCCTTAACCTTCAGGATAAGATAACTGGAATGAGTAACATATCAGCCTTGGTTTTGAGTGACAGTTACAGAGGAAATTGAAAAATCGCTTAAAGGAAAGTGACTCAGCTCTCTTGGGGCTGACAATGTGACCCCCTCAAGCATTCTGGCTCTTGCTAAGGCAGGGGACTGTCCCCAGAACAAGGCTTTCTGAAACTTCTGTTGCTGGCTAGATTATGACCAGGAGGGATGATCAAATTTCAAGAAGATTATTGCCCCAAATTGTAAAACTTGTAGATAAATGGAGGGGCCCATTGCAATAATGAACTAACTTATGAATGTGGTCTAGCCAGCACCAACACTCGTGATCATTTTAGTGGGAGAAACAAATTACCTAGAATTAGAGATTGGTAGAGACTTTAGTGTTCTTACGTAATTAAATAATGTCAGCAATGAACTTGATGGCCTTCTTGGATTTTTAAAAATTGTTGTTCCTGACTGTAGCTTTAAATATTTTGAAGCAATCCACTAATAGCAGAGCAATATATATTTATGATAATGGCTAATTTTATAAAAAGTAGTATTGCTAAATATGACTAATTCCCCTCTCCCCCGCCCCACCCCTGCAAGCACTTTTTTTTTTTTTTTTACTTTGTGGTTGAAATAGAGCAACTCATTTATCAATGATAGTTAAACCTTTTCCTTTCTTTAGTATTTTTTAAAAATTACCTATGGCTTTAAAAACAATAGGATTCGGCTCCTTCATTGACAAGTTAATTAGCTGTGGCTAAACAGATAGCAGAGAGAATGCAATTGTTCAGTGGAGGGCTAGGAAAGAGAAATGCTTTGAATATTTACCGTCTCTCTCCTCTTAAACAAAACAGAACAGAAGAGCAATGTGGACTCTTCCCTCTAACCGTTGTTCAGAACTGGAAGCGTTGTGCCCTATTTGCTTTCTCTCTCTCGATAAGAGATCCCATTTGGCTTATTCGAACACAACCCACGTCCAAACGATTGTATTTTTACTTTAAGCAAATCGTGTCTGAATTCTCTTGCAGCAATAAGATTAAAAACAGTGCTCAAATTTTTGAGGAATCTCTGCTTCCGCCGGGGCGTCATGTTTTGTTCCTCCTGTCAAAACGATTACCTCAAGTAATCCGTCTCACAGGATCATGCTTCTTGTAAACATGTGTTTTCCCCAGAGACGTGCGTCCCGCGGAGTGTCTGACGACTCACATGGCGGCGGTGATGGCGGTCATGGTCGGGAAGATGAGGGTCCGAATTCTTCACTTGGTGGTATTAGGATTTCACGGAGTGGGAGGAGAGGAGGAAAGGGTGACAGATGCGACGGCTTCAGGCAGCCATGTGGCATGGCTGTGTTAGAATGTGTCAGGCACATCAAAAGTTGTCTCAGTGGTGGCGTTAGTGCCACAATACAAAATCCAAGCTCATAAATCAAAAACACAAGCAATTTGTAGGGAAGGATTGTTTGTGGGTATACAAAAGACTACAAAAGACCGGTGCAGGGAGCACTGAAGTAGCATTGATCTTTGTCTTAATTATATGCTCAAGCTCCAGGATTGTCCCACCTGAAGCCAAGCCTGGGAAGTTGGGGGGCAGCTGAGAGCAGAGCGCTGGCCCCCACCCCGTTCCTTTGACTCTGGAACTTACTTCTAGTTTCTCAAAAGGGTTTGTGGCATATGGTTTCCATTTTATAAATAAAAAATGTACAAAGTAATGTATATTTGTTTTATAGATGTATTTTAGAGGGAGACACCCCAAATCATCCACATTGAGGTAGCGGTCTCCAAACCTTTGTGCTCATTCACCCCACAGTAAAACTTTCTGAGCTTGCCCATTGATATATTTATTTGTAAACACACACACACTGCTCACACTGCTGTACTGATACGTGCATTAAAAACCATGGCAAACATAGAACGTTTCAAAGACTATTCTCCTGTACTCAATAGAGTTTAGGGAGCAGGGCAAGGTGTATTTAGGGCTAGCGCCTAGAAGGCTGCAATTGATTAAGGAATGTGTGTGTAACATTTGTGGCAAAGCGTATGTAAAATAGGCATGATCGTAGGTCAAGGAATGGATGTATGTGTGTATTTATTTTTACTGAAAATCGGCATTTTTGGTTGGGGAAGAGAATAGCAAAGAGATGTCCCCTTTACACAAGCTATTTTTAATTCTGGTTTTGGGACCACTTGATCTAGAATGTTTTGAAAATTTCTGGAAGATATCACAGTCCATGGATTTAAGCAAAATAAGAAAAGAAAGGAGGGGAAGAAAAATTATGCAAATGTGGGATGTATTGCTTGAGAATTTCGGTACCCATCTGAAAAGCATGTTCCGATAATTCCTGGTAATCATCGTCTCGCTGACTATATGTCTTTCTTCTATTTGTTTATAACCCCATGTCTCCAAATGTGTAGAAGATGCACGGATTTATTTCCAGATATCTGAAGTAGGAAGGACTGAGGTTGGTCTCATTCAAACCCACATTTCAGCTGCTTGGGGGCTGATGGGTGGACGCAGCCTAGAAGCATTTAACCTGCACCATCTGTTTTGCAAACACAGTGATGGCATCTTGCTGAACAAGGGCCTCAGTGTGGAGGTGGCATTCCAGTGTTTCTGGACCTATGAGTTACGTTAGCACAGTTATTGTTATTAGTTTATAAAGCCATATTTAAACTTGTACACTTGATTGTAAGATAGATTTGAATTGTGCACTATGTTGATTACTGTATATAAATGTGGAAATTCTGTACATTTGGTCTCAATGCTGTATGTATTTGATGTGTAAATGATAACTCGTGGTTATGAAATAGCTTGCTGTGAATGTCTTTATTCCCATTTGCTTCTCTTTTGCAAATTTGAACGTTTAAACTTTACACTCATGAGGAAAATCTGAAATTTTTGCAGCCAACACTGTTAAGTGGTGGCCTTTTAGATGCTTGGGAAGATCTTTTCCTTGTAAGGCTCTTGTATGATTAAAACAGAGGTAATGAATTTTTTAGGCATCAGAATTTTGGATCAGAATTTCAAACAAATGTTTTTTAAGTAGAAAAACAGGTCTTTGAATATGCTCTCCTATCCTCTCCTGTCTTTAGTTCTTGCCCAGAGCTTTTGGGGAGTGATGTCCACTAGTAGAGAGAAGAAAAGGAGAACGTGGGAGCAGGACACATATTAAGACCTTTACCCTGGGCACTAGGTCTGGAGAGAGCAATTTTCCCGTCTATTAATAGTGTCTAAATGAGTTTTTGTATCATTTTGATGAAGTCATTATGATTCCCATTTTGTAGATGAGGAAGGAGACTTGGGGAGGTAGACTGGGGTAAAGTGGCTAAGTTGTGCTCAAGTCATAGATTGGCAGTGAGGTTTTTAGAAATACAAATATTACTAAGTGCTCCACCCAGACGTGCCTGGCAATGAACCGCGAAAGACAGCTGGGCCTCAGGGCATGTCAGGATTGAGGGAGACATTTAGGATGTTTGGAATCCTACATAGAAATTTCACCAACTATTATTCACATCTTAGCATTTACAGCAAATTGTAATACAGTAACATCCAAATCCCAAACTTCCCAAACCATGGGAGTATCTATTAAGTAGAAATGGAGAGAATACTGTAAACCCACATTCTAGAGATAACAGTTTGGTTTTTAGACCTCCTTTCTCTCTTGACTTATGAATCCCAACTAATCAACCCTGCCTACTAACACAGAGCCTTATTAACATAGGCCCATAATTGAAAATGCTTTGGGACAAATCTGTATCTACTTCAAATTAAGTTAGCTCCAGACCCTTCTAGAACTTGTGTGGAGGTCTTGGACTCAAGCCTGGTGTCTGTCCCCTTAGGGAAGCTTGCTCTCCTTGATTTCAGAGGCGTCAGAAGGACATTTGCCTCCTCAACACACTGTGCTCTCAGAAGTATAAGAGAAATGTCTTGCTGCTGGTTGTACTGAATATCCCAAGACTTGATTCTTCATAGTTTTGTCCTTCCTTCCTTCTAGAGGAGAGGCAGAGCCATTGCTGTCCCCACTCTCCCAGGGGCTGTCTATTTTGTTTGTACACTATTTTGTTTCCCACTGTCAGCACCCATGAAACACTTCTCAGCTGGGCTGGTTCCCATTAGCCAAAGACTTTTCTTTCAAAACCTACCAAGATTAAAGTAGCTGATCCCATGGATGAAAGAAAACTCTGGAAAACAAGGGAAAGAGGACCAGCTTCCTCCCTCACGGTAATGACTGTGTTGCTGCCCTGTGTGCCCACGAGGTCCCTGGTCTATATTCATGGTGGTGTGCTCATTGTGAAGACTTAGGGGGTCATCTCCAGTTGAGATTGGAGGGTCACCTACCTGGGCGTTGTGTTTGGCCCGGGCAAGCACTCTAGGTATCCCATGCTTAACATGGAAACATCCAGGTAAACCCTGACTAAAACAATGTCATAGGCAGCCTTGAAAGGGAGGAGAGTTGAGGGAAGGGCCGTAGATGGCAGGGAGCAGCTCTGGGCCCCTCCCACAGCCCTCCTGTGTCCTGTGTTTATTGTGTGGAAGCCTTGCTCCTTCCTTCTCCACCCTTACGGACCTCCCTCCCACTAGCTGGCACATTCCAGGGCCAATCGTGGGCATTTTAGGGCTGCTCAGGAACAGAAAATCCAGACTCACTGGTGGCCCAAGCGTAAGAAGGGGGGAAGTGGGGAGGAAGACTGGACCAGACAGTTTGGAATTATCCCTCTGAAGGTAAGGAGGGCTCCTGAGCTGGGGAGGAACACAAGGAAAGAGTATTTAAATAAGATGTGTCTGCGGACAGCCTGGCTGTGCGACCAGTCAGACAAGGGGTGGCAGGAAAGCAGCTGGGCCTGATCCCAGTGGTTCGGAGCAAGGTTGGAGGTGAGAAGTGGGACAGGGGTGCAGGGGGACCTGAGAGGGGGAGCCGCCCACCTCAGAGTGCGAGGAAGTGCTGACTCCTGGATGTGGGGAAGGAGGTAGTGCTGGGAGACTGGGGATGCCCGGGGCCAGGTGCAGGCCATGTGGAGAAGGGACACTGGTGTTTGGGGTTAGCCACACCGAACATGAGGAACAAGTAGGAGACGCAGGTCTGGAACTTGTGAAGGGGAGAAAAGGGAAGCTGCAGCCCCCGAAGGGATTGTGAAAGCAAATGGGCTGGAGAGAGATGAAAAGTCTTCAGCAGTCTGCAATTGTGTGACATTTCGCTCACAGTCTTCAGGATACTGTCTCAGTAACTCCCTGGCCAGGCCACCTGGTGTCCTCATATACAAAGCAAGGGGTCTTGCAGGCTGATCCCATTCAAACCTCCTCTCATCTTTCCTGATGGTCGAATTCCACTTCTCTGCCCACTCTGATTCCACTTCCTGCTTTATGGATTCTCCTCATGTCGGAAGGGGGGATTTCATGACTCATCAGGTACTAACAGCTAACATTTACATATCACTCACTACCAGCCAAATGCCGTGGTCTTGGCCACCTACATACCTGAACTCATTTACCCTTCACAATGACCCAGCGGGACAGGTGCTGTCACTGTCCCCACCGTTACCACCGTCATCATCACCACCTTCCTCAGCATCATCACCATCAGCACCGTGTCTAGTTTATAGATGAGGAAACTGAGGCGAAGAGAGGTTGACTGTCTTGTCCTGGATCGCCGCCAAGGGAACAGCAGAGCTGGGGTTCAAGAGCTTAGCTGTGACCCCGCTGTGTGCCGCTAGTTCTACACCTTTCTAGCAGGTTCCCCACCAGACCACACAACCTCTTGAGGAGAAGGCTGTGAGACTGGAGAGTGCTTGTGCTGAAGCAGAAATGACTTAATTAACTTCTGCCGAGTCATTCTCAGCCAACTGTGCGGGCTCTGCCTTCTCATAGAACACACGCGGCTTCTGTCACCAGGTCCTTGATCCATGTTCACACAGACCCTGGCTCTCTGTTGGAGGCTATCTGGGATGCGGGGGATGCCTGGTTCATGGACTTCACTTCTGGTGGTCATGGCCATTGGTCCCACACACTTCATTCACCTTGACTCCTTAGGGAATTCCTGGGGGAATGACTGAAAAAGGAGAAAACACCCCTAAGTGGCAGGGTTCTTAGGGTTCCTACTGCCCGCTGCCCAGAGGAGCTCTCCACACACTCTGCTGGCCCCTGTCTCTAAGCGAGAGTCTGCACACTTCCCATCTCCAACCCCAGACCCGCCTGTACGGATGCTCTTGGGATGCTGCCTGTGGATGTCTCCACCTGTCCAGATGGGAGCGGATAATCCTCTTTCCCCCGTGTTTCTGAGCCTCTCGGTGTCTAAGCAAGACCCCTGGAGTCACTCAGTCCTGTGGATTCTGCTTCCTGCTGCCAGTTTGAATTCATCTCCTCCTTAGCTCAGCCTCAACGTCTGGGGCCGCTGCCTTCTCCCCAGGTTCCTTCCTTCTGGTCTACCTCCCTCAAACCCATTCTCTTCCTTGCTGCCAAGCTATTTGCGAATTTGCGTGTCATCCTTGCGAAGGGGCCGTGCTAATCTTCTCCGTATCTTTCCAGTTTTAGTGTCTGTGCTGCGGAGGCGAGCACTGCCAAGTTACTCCAGCAGGGAAAGTGGCCACGTGGCTTCCGTCATATTCAGGATAAAGTACAGGCACGAAAGGCTTTCCGTGACCTGAAACCTGTCTCCCTCACTTGCCGTATTTCCCACGACTGCCCGTCCTCCCACACCAAACTCCAGAGCTACCAAACTATGAATTTGCCACTTTGTTTTACCTGTCATTCCACCACTGAAGGAATGATGCTGTTGTAAAAAAAAAAAAAAAATTATTGGCATTTTTTCCCCCTCTTCTGTTCACATAGATAACAAATGGATGACTGTAGTTGATTTCTTTCTGTCTTCTCTGCTGAATGCTTTCTTTTCACCAGACTTCCCCCAAGGAGAGACAGCCAAAGAGAAAGGTGTTCTCTTTCATTTCTTTGACATGGTGGGGAATAGAAAGATAAATCAGACACTGACTCTACCTTCACTGGCAGGTAAGACATAAAACTCCGGTAAAGGATAGATGCTGATAAATACCACAAGAGAGGGACAAATAAGATGGCTTGGACCCCATGGTGGGGAGTCCTTCCAATGCAGGAACGTGCGAGAGAGGGAACCTTCTGAGCCTCTCTCTACTGTTCTCTTGCTTTTGCCATGCTGAAGGTGACTTAACCTTTCCAGTTCGTCACACTTCCAGGTGTGCCCTCTCCCCAGCACAGAAAGGAGGAAATGTGTTTTTCTTTGGTTAAAAAGACTTCCAGAAGTCGGGATGTTTAAAAATGGCAGTCTCGGGGCACCTGGGTGGCTCAGTGGGTTAAGCCTCTGCCTTCAGCTCAGGTCATGATCCCAGCGTCCCGGGATCGAGTCCCGCATCAGGCTCTCTGCTCAGCAGGGAGGTTGCTTCCTCCCCCATCTCTCAGTCTGTCTTTCTGCCTACTTGTGATCTCTCTTTCTGTCAAATAAATAAACTCTTAAAAAAAATGGCGGTCTCACAATCTGAGCTGTGACAAGTGTAAGGTAGTGCTGAAGCCTCATCTTTCTGAGATGACCCCCCCCGCTGTCAAGGACCCAGTCTCCACCATGAGCATCTTAGCTTCATTCCATTAGCACTGAAAGGATAAAGGAGGCAAAGAGGTGTCTTGAAAGGGTTAAAATGGGCACGGAGCACATCTGTGACAGGGAAGGTCAAGGCTTTCCAGCAGCTGCTTGGCCGCAGGTGGTGTGGGCTGACTGGGGGCCTGTACCTTATGTCTTAGCATCCGCTAGATCAACCCCTTTCTCCTTAAAAGCAGCTTCTGCAAGTCACTGTGCAGCAGCTTTTTCTACGAGCGCGTATGAGCTTCAACTCTTAGAGGGGATGGAACAGGATGGGAACCCCACGCACAAACGCACATGGCTGCATCCTTATCAGACATTTGCTCTACTCGTTGTGGGGTGTTTGTCCCCCAGGCAGGGCTCTGTAGCTGGCTGTAGGATGTCTGATTTCTTGTGTTGGATAACTTTAAGGGTTTAGGGTCTGCAAGTAGGTAGAGGTCTGAAAGGAACGGCATAATCCCTTTATCCCAAAGCACAGTACTTGTAGCGAATGCTCAATAAAGATTGGTTACAGGAATGGACAGATTCTAAGATAAAAGATCAGATTGCAAAGAAATTCTCCGAAGTCTCAAGTTTGACATGACAGACTGTGCAGAGGCAGCCAGTAAATAACTCATCGAACAAACCACAGGTGACTGAAATACGGGGTAGTAATTTTTGTAGGCTCAAGTGGTTTATGCAGTCCTCAGGATCTCTCGATGGAGTTATGGCCCTGTAATTCAAACAGCTCCCATTTCCTTGACACACACAGACCGTGGATCTGAATCCCGAATCCCACCCGTGGTTGGCACCGTGCTTTTCTCCACCCCTGAAGTCTTATGCAGCCCCACAGAACCCTGTGCTGCAGCCTCTAGTGCGAGGTACATTCACCTATGCTTGGTATTAGACTGTTTCTATGTATTACAGTGTATTTAACTTATGAATGAGACTACAGCCACTAAAATTGTGCATGGCTTTCTTTGGGAGCCTCGGAGGTTTATTCCTTTGAGCTCTCAGTTTTTGCATCCTATAGAAAGCAGAGCGATGTTAGTGACACTTTCTTGGCTTGAGTGTTAGCACGTATGGACTTAGCCCGATCTCTGCACACAAAAATAGAGGGAGAAATCCCTCGTAGGAGGAGATTAGATTTCCTTTTTTACTTTTTCCTCCTCCTACTTCAACTCTTCCCCGATAGGAAGAATTTGAACTTGTGCTATTACTGTTAGCTTTCTCCCCTACACAGTCTTACATACAGAACCAGTACTTTAACATTTATATGTGTGTGTATATATATATATATATATGTATATATATACATATATGATATATTTTATATAAAGTATTTTGTATAAATATATAAAATATAAACATATAATATGTAAATATATACATATACATTTATATGAACATTGATATAAATAAATAGAAAATATTTAAATTTTCTATATATTTTTATATCTATTTTAAAGATTTATTTATTTATTTGAAAGAGAGAGAGCAAGAGAGAGCACAAGCAGGGAGGAGGGAGAGGGAGAAACAGACCCCTGCTGAGTAGGGAACCCAATACGGGATTTGATCCCAGGACTCCGAGATCATGACCTGAGCCAGGTCATGGCTTAACTAAGGCAGACAGTTAACCCACTGAGCCACCAAGGGGCCCTGCAACCAGTACTTTAAAAGCAGATATGTCAGATACGATTATAAAGCAACTTATTATTTTTTATTTATTTTTTAAAAGATTTTATTTATTTGACAGAGAGAGAGAGAGCACAAGCAGGGAGGAGGGCAGAGGGAGAAGCAAACTCCCTTTGAGCAGGAAGCCTGATGTGGGACTCAATCCCTGAACCTTGGGATCATGACCTGAGCTGAAGGCAGATGCTTAACGACTGAGCCACCCAGGCATCCCTATTATTGGTTTTTAATTGCCCCTGCAAAGTCAGTCTCTGCAGGGCTAGTTTTCCCCCTAATATTGGATGAAATTTTCGGTAAGCCTCATTGTTTATCTGCTCACTCTTGGATAGTAAAATTTGGAGATCTCTTTAGTCTCTCAAAACAGGTGCTGTTCTGGGGCGCCTGGGTGGCTCAGCGGATTAAAGCCTTTGCCTTCGGCTCAGGTCATGATCCCAGGGTCCTGGGATCGAGCCCCACATGAGGCTCTCTGCTCAGCGGGGAGCCTGCTTCCCTTCCTCTCTCTGCCTGCCTCTCTGCCTGCCTGTGATCTCTGTCTGTCAAATAAATAAATAAAATCTTAAAAAAAAAAAAACAAAAAAAACAGGTGCTGTTCTGTCAGGAATACGTGCAGTCATGTAATCGTTAAACTTCTGAACTGCATTCAACAGGGAAGTTGCTCCCTTGGTTTGCTTGAGTCTCCATCAGAAGAGCATGGAACTTTACTTTATGTCTTCTGTCAACCTCTACCTCCTTCCCCCTTCCCCACTCCACACACACATTGGCTAGCTGTAACTTCTGACCATTCTTGCTTTAGAGCAGAGGGATGCAGAGGAAAGCATGTCTAACTTGACTGCCTCCAAAATGGTTGTAGATATTTGTAGATTGTTTTTTTAAAAAAAGGTTTTATTTCTTTATTTTAGAGAGACAGCGAGAGAGCACAAGCAGGGGGAGCAGTAGAGGGAGAAGGAGAAGCAGGCCACCCAGAGGGCTTGAGCCCAGGACCCTGGGATCATGACCTGAGCCAAAGGCAGACCCTTAACTGATGGAGCTACCCAGGTCCCCCTATACGTAGATGTTTAAAGATGACTCTGTGGTGGACACTTTCCCAGAACCTTTGGAAACTTCCCTAGTACGGACTTTTCATTTGGCCATTCCCAAGACACCGGCAAATGCATCCCCCTGTGCAGGGGAAATGTGCATAAAGCCATTTCCCCTGGGTTGGAATTCTACCACTTTCCCAAAAGTCCTCTTGGGCAAAGTGCCTTTAAGATGGCGCCATTACCTCTGCCTCTTCTGATGCTAAAATGCAGAGCCTGCCACTAAAATGCTGAGCTCTCTACCAAACTCCATTCGCTAAGCTTGGCCTGATTGGAAACTCCCCTCACCCTTCCCCAACCTCTGCTAGACCTGCTTCAGTGGTTAGAGATCCCGCCGCAGAGTGGGGTTAGTCGGAGCCCATTGTCCTGGGGACTCAGTAGAAAGTGAGAGTGCACTCCTAATTTTACCTCCTGTAAAACGTAGCACATGCATGTGAAAGAGAACCAAATAATTTTTATGTGGGTTTGATACTCATAAGTCTCTGGAGAGCCACTGATGTCCTCGCCTACATGGGCAGGAATTTGGTGTCCTTTCTCAGGCTGGATGTGGGAGGCTCTCACCACAGTGGCTCTGCTTCAAGCAACTGCACCTTTCCTGTCCCCTCTCATGGACTTCTATTTCTTCTTTTATCATTGCAAAATAAGAGAATGAAATATTCTGTTAGTCCAATGAACTTGTTGATCTTGCCCTCAGATCCTGAGGTACTCTGAAGCTATCCCCTTGGCATGAGGAATATTTCCAAATGTCCTTCTCTTTCAGTAACCTAGAATGAAGTGAACATCCATATATGAAAATCAAACATATAATCAATCCGTTAAAGGATAATCATGGCTCACCTTGTGCTCTGTTCTGTGCTAGTGATTTGGAGAGGCTCTTAAGATAATTTTTTATATGGGAATATAAAATGTGTAGATATGACAAGATATCTGGCAGGTGGGTAAGGGGACTGCCAAGAGGCTTGGTTTAGAGATTGACTAGTAGGAGACCTTGGCCTTAGGGAAAGCCGGTGTAGTTTGATGGGACAGGTTAGTGGTTTTGTTTATTTTTATTTTTGTTTTTGTTTTTGTTAGAGGGAGAGAGAAGGTGGGGAGGGGCAGAGGGAGAGAGAATCTTAAGCAGGTTCCACGCCCAGCACGGAGCCTGACATGGGGCTCTGTCTCACGTCCTTGAGATCATGACCTGAGCTGAAATCAAGAGTTGGATGGTTAACTGACAGAGCTGCTCAGGTGCCCAGGGGAAGATTAGTTATTAAAATTTTTCATCTAAGGAAAAAAAATGCAGGGTAAATTGTTTATAGAGGTTTACTCCTGAATTGTGATTCAGGGAAATTATACTGATTTGGGTTTTAATTCTGCCCAGGTATAACATTAGGGTTCATCTAAGACTTAGAAAAATAGTAGAAATCTGTGCCTTGACAGTCTAGCTGGTGTGTGCTGGGTGCATAGCTGTGTCCCCGATGGCTTGAATACAGTGGAGGGTTCTGTTCTATGCGGCAAGTGAGTCTACAGCCGGGTCTGTGCAAGACGCTGGAAGAGCATGGTGGAGGCCAAAAGCAGGAGTTCAGATTTTGTGTGCGGTGCAATGAGGACTTTTAAGGGGAAGACCAGCAAGATGATAAAGAAGATGAACCCAGCCGCAGGGGGCTTTAGAAAGGAAGAGGAGAGTGTCTACATTTGTTCCTTCCTTTCCATTCACATCATTGTTCTCAGCTTGGGTCCTTGTTGCTTCTTGTCAGAACTTCTGGCCTTGGTGGTTCCTCTCCCCCTGCAGAGTAGTCTCACCTCCTCCACCTGCTGGTCAAGGCTTCTGATATCTGGTTCCCAAATTCTTATCTATCTTACCTTTCTTATCTTTTCGCTCACCTCCAGCATCTTCACGTGAACTCTGTTCTCCACCCAGAAAGCCGAGTTATTCAAAATGGTGTCATACCCTTGGCTACCTTCACAGGTTGGTTCATAGAGTTTCCATCCTGATGGCTTATCCGTTCCTGTTCCCTGCACGATGGCCATACAAAATTCACCCATCTCCAGGAAGTGTTCTTGCTCTGAGAAATGGTCTCTTCTTAATTTCTGCAGTAGTCACTGTTTCATCTGTTCATGGAGCACCTAGCCTGTGCCTACATGCTTTTCTGTTCGTCTCTTGTTGTATACCACATCCCACATTCTAGATTGTACACTTCCAGAAATAACACCCGAGTTTCTCTATTTTTTTTTTAAATTTCCTCTGAGGTTTCAGTAAATGTATGTTGCCCCGGGTAAAGTCAGTGGAACAGAGAGGACGAGACAGATACGTGAATGACTTTAGAGGAAGAGTTCACAGAACTTTGTGATTACTGACTTACCGAGATGCTTCTTGGGGACTTATTTTTATTGGTATTCTGTTTAAACTCTTGAGATAATGGGTTCCATATACATCCATACTCCTGTGCAAAGATTCTTCCTTTTATTTGTCCTAAATTGCCCTTTATACTGATGATCCTATTTAAAGCATAAGGTCTATATGCCTTTTAAAGGTTAGGGCACTGTTTAGCCAGACGCCCAAATATTTATATACTGAGACCTACACGAGTGTTGTCTGATTAATACCTGTCTTCTTGGGAAAGCTGTGAATAATGTCAACATGAACTACATTATTCCTGCTAAAAATTCATCCATTTAGTTTAGCTGGCATGTAATGACACCTGAAAGTCAGGAGCTGTTTGCGGAGCGCCGTTGCAAGACTGTTGTGGCTCATTCATAACGGATGGCGATGAAGTACCTTCGGCATACCAAATGGGAGCATCAGCATAAATGGGAAATTTAGGGGCTCCTGGAAACCTTTAATATGTGATGAATATAAAAGGAAAATGCAATGGGTCTCAGAGAAGCCCGCCCTTGTTTGGAAAAAAAAAAAAAAAAAGACACCTTCAGTAATAAAATTGAATTGGAAGTTAAAACTATGGTATTAAGCACATGCTCTACGTTAATGCCAGCTGAAATTTATCAAAATAGCTGAACAATAAAGAAGGTGGAGACGGAGTATTAAGTAGGCCTGGGAGTTGCTGGGGAAGGGCAGAACCCTCCATTTTCTTTCCATCTTTCTCTTTTCTCCTTTTGATTCCTTCTCTTTCTCCCATTGCAAGCATCAGCCTCCCCTCTTTCCTCCTTTCTCTCTCCCTCCTCTTTCCTACATGTGAGCCTACCCTACCTCCTGCCGTCCTCTTCCCTCTCCGTTGTGAGTTTTAGGGTTTTGCAATTTGAGGGACCTGGGGACCATCTAATTTAGTCTTCTGCTTCTTCTGGATGGGGCTGAAGAGCCCAAGAGGAATTAACATAGTCACTCAAATCACTCAGATGGTGAGTGAGAGGACCTGCCCAGGGAGCACCACATCTTCGTCCTGAAAGTGACTGGGATGTCCTCTGTGCCACTCATCCATCCAATGTGGAAGCACTTTCTAAAATAGCCAGGAAAGAAGCCAGCTTCTTTGAGAATATTTCCAGGGAGGGTAGCCTACTTCTTGGTTGGGCATCTTATTATATTATTGGTTAGGCACCTTATTATATAAAATTGTGATAGCAAGCTATTCTTTCGGTTAAATTCTGCCTCCCTCTGGTTTTCTTCTACTGTTTCTACTTCCATCTCCTGAATTTCAATGAAGGTTTTCTTTCATGTCCTTGTTCTTTAAATATGTGATGAAGTAACTGGACCTTCTTCAGACTTTCCTTCTGTAAACCAAATACCTCTGATTCTGTTAACGGTTCCTCATGTCACATGGTTTATCCATCTCTTACCACTTTGCAGCCCTCTCCTTGGTGATCTCTCTAATCAGTGTCAGCCTTACAGAATGACAACAGATGTAGACACCATACTTCAAATAACATTTAATCCACACAAGCTGCACTGTCATTATTTCCTATCAAGATCTGGAAATTTGATCGGTTTATTAGTGCTCATCATGTTAGCTTATAGGGAGATTAGACTCAGCGGAAACCCTCACGTCTCCTCCATTTACACTGCCAGCAAGCCAGATTTTCCCAGCTCCTCGTATCTGATCATGTAGATGATTATAACATTATGTCTTAATCGCTATTGCCATAAAATTTGATCGTTTTGGTTCTGTGCCATTTTCCCCAGCAACCTGGGTTCTTTCTGGATTGGTAACTCTCGTCCACATTCCTACATTTTACAATACACCAGCAGCTTCCTACTGGTGAGCAGCCAACTTCGATCAAGGTGTAAATTTAACTACAACTAAATGCCTGTATTGTCACAGTGATATCTACCAGATAGGATGTTGTGAGAGAGTCACTTGCTATGGAGTGAAATAGAGTACTCCTTTGCTTGTATCAGTTAAGGTACATTTGATAACAAGCAATAGAAATCAATTAGAAAAACACCTGGGGCACCTGGGTGACTTGGTCAGTTGAGCGTCCGACTCTTGGTTTCTGCGCAGGTCATGACCTCAGGGTCGTGAGATCCAGCCCCACGTCGGGCTCCACACTCAGCAGGGAGTCTGCTTGAAATTCTCCCTTCCCCTCTCGCCTCCTCTAAACTAAATAAATACATCTTTGGGAAAACCCTTATGTCTCACAGAGCTGAATGAAGAATGGGGAGAGCAAATCTCAGAATGCACAATTCTATAGGTAAGTATTCCATGTCTTCTAGAGATTGGTGAGCCCTAGTGTCTGGGGTTTTCATTCTACTTTTAAGATCCTTGGTGAAAAAAAAATCTGATTGATCCCATTTGGGTGTCACCGAGGACCGTGGAGCTATCTTAGTTCCTGCTTCCCCTACTCTTGGTTGTCTCACGTGGCTCTGAGTCATGTAGTCAGAGGTACAAAGAATTGCTGCATATACATAGAACCATTGGACCCCACTCCTGGGCCCCTGATTTCCTAGCGAAGAAGAAATAGTATAATCTGGTAAAGCCCACGGCTGCCTACTAAGGGCATAGCAAAGTATAAAGTATAAAGAGAGTACCAAAAGAAGAGAGTGTGTTCATTGGGACATAGGAGAATGGAGCCTCATTAGTATATAACACAGCAAGGTCAGGACAGTAAAAAGATTTTTCACACACAGCTATGCAATCCTGGAGGGCAAACATGGGAGTAGTGGCAGGTTTTAAGACACAACCAAATGTAATTTTACCATAGGGGTGCCGTCATTTTGCTGACCTCATTTGGCCAGCAAATAGTCATCAAACACTTATTCTGTGTTTACCATGTGTGAGTCATTAACAGAGGGGTTAGGGCAACCATGGTGAATAAGGCAGATACAGTCTTGCTCTGGTGGGGTTTGTAATTCAGTGTGTGTCTGGGCACATAATAGATAAGGAAACGGGAGAGAGAGAGTTTCAGATAACAGTGTTATAAAAAACACAAAACGGGGGAGTGTGAAGGGGAACGACCAGCCTGATGCTTGGGCAGGGAAAGCCATTCTGAGAAGATGACGATTCAGGGGACGCCTGGACATCTCAGGAGACTGCTATGTATTGATTTGGGGGGCTAATGACATCTGCCTTGTTTAGTGTCATTTTGAGTCCTTTAGTACCTTTCCACATCCTCAATGATTCTGGTATTTGCAAATGAATCACAAACAGAGCAATTCTGAGCCCTAGGTAGATTGCTGTCAGGTGATGACTCTTGACACGGCTCTGAGAATCTGGTGGCTCTTGGCAGGGAGGATGAGGCAGTGGTCCTTGGAGTTATCTAGCTTGGGATGGATGTGTGCAGAACATGCAGAAATTTAGATTTCATTTCCAAACTCTTCGAGTGGGAGGTTCCGACAGCCCAGTTTCAGTGCCCTGTGTTGTTCACCGTTTTCCCATTGGCTCCCTCCTTAGACGCAGGTCCTGGAAGGAATTCAAGTTCTCAGAGATCAGCAGGCCCAAATCTGCATTTGAAACTCTCAGAAAACTGAGCGGTCGGGTGCCTTGTCTCAGATCACACAGGTAGTTAGGGCTTTTCCTGAGGTTCTGACCCAGGTTTCTTGTTTCTGGTTTGATCCTCATTCTTCCAGATCACCCTTGCCCTGAAGGTGGCGGAGGTGTTTTTTGAGAACGACATTTCAAACTAGGATGGGATCAAAGTTCACAACTAGTGTTAAAATAATTATTTTATAAAACTTCTAAAGATAAAATTATCAGTAGATAAGAAAATGTTTTATAATTAAATGTAGTATATATCAGTAAAATATATTATTAAGAACAATTAACAAGGGGCAAATATTTTATAAAAATAAACAGTTATGGAATTACTCACACAGGCCAATTCACTGTGTAGTTGTGGGGAGGGGGAAAGTGGGTCATGGGAAGCTGCCGGGAGGAGCTGATATTGAATCTGAGTCTTAAAAGGTAAGTAGTAATTTACTAGGGAGTGGAGGTGGGAAGTACAGGGGAGACAGCCCAGGGAGATTAGCATAGGGGATGGGTTTGGGGATCGTGTAGTGAGACAGTTAGGAGACAGAGGCCAGAGAGGAGAGAAGAAGGCAGATAGGACCAGGGTGCTAAGAGCCTTGCTTGCTTTGTGGAAGGTTTTTAGCCATCCTATAGAAAAACTCCATTTAGGAGCATTTTCTGCGATCTTGGACATCTTTGATATTTGTGCTATTCTACATGGTAGCCATAGGTAGCTGCTGAGCACTTAAAACGGGACTAGTGCAATGGAGGGTCTTTAATTTTAAGGAACTAAAATATAAATTTAAATAGACGCACACAGCTAGTGGCTACTGTATCGGACAGCTTTAGAGCCTCAGAGCACTGTGGGACCATGAGAGGTTCTAGAGAGGTGAGTGATGCCATTAGGTCTATGTTTTCTGATTCCTCAAATGGAGGAGTCGTTAATGTGAAGCTGTGTTTATGCAATTCTAGGACAGTCAACCACATAAGAAAAAAATAAATTTCATTGATTTCTGCATGGACTAGCCTTAGAACGAAAACAATGGTGACTTGGGGGCGATGGAGGATCCTCATAAGACAGTCCTTTCTCACGTGCATACCCCTGGGATCAGAAGGATTGCTCCAGTCCTAGTGTTAGGAGCCAACTGTATTGTGACACAGCAATACAAAGATAGTAGTAAATAAAATACTGTTTTATTAAGACTTCCCTCTTTTCCTTAGATTGCTAGAATATGCTGTTGCATTTCTGTGAGATTTCTGAAATTTTCTGTATGTATGAAGTCTGTAATAATTAAAAAAATCCATTCTGGTTCATTTATCTGTCACTAGTTGAGTTGCAAATTACGTGGTGGCTAACAGGGAAATCTTAAATCTTTCATTAGCACAGGGTAGTCTCCAGAGAGGCTGTGACTTCCACACACATTTTGGATATATTCCAAGCCAGGGAAGGTATCTTTCAACATTCCTAAAAACAAACCAAAACAAAAACCCTTTTCGCTCCTGAAGGGCTGAAGTCTGGTTTGGCCCGCTAGGAATGGGGCTTGGGCTGCAGTGGGGGACAGAGCATCTGCTTCCTGCCCAGGTTACTCTGCGTCAATTCAGGTCCCCTCCTGCTCCCCAGGGCCTAGTTTGCTTGATGTGGTTTAGGATTTGATGACAGGCCTAAGCCCCTGATTTCTGCTACCCTAGAGGAGATGTAACTCTCAGAATTGGTCCTGGAATACTTTATCCGGGTATCTGTCCCCACCCCATCCCCCTTGATTGGTCCAGGGTTAGACCAAGAGCCTGGATCCAGATTTGGACCATAGGAAAATGACAAACCATAACAAGTCAGATTTTTTACTGTTTCTCCTCCTTCCCCTTCCCACTAAGGATATACCCAGACTTCCTTTGAGTCCTCCGGGCCGTGGCCTGAACTAGACTGATTTTCTGGCACATGGGTTGGTTGGGACCAGGCAGACGTGCAGTTTTTCCAGATCCTTCACAGAGGGGAGCAGGGCTTCTGGACATGATGTGTATCCCCCCCCCCCCCCCCCCCCCCCCCCCCCCCCCCCGCGCCGCCGCGC